>NW_026596109.1:5060047-5253722 GCF_907164565.1 Psammomys obesus
AAGAGGCCCCTTTGTCTCAAACCTCATTTACCAGCCCTCAGGGACTGAAGGCAGGAGGATGGATCTGTCTCAAGATCATCTTGGCTACATTAGGTTCAAGGTTGCCCTTGGCTCCAGGAGACCCGGCTTTAAAACAGCAAAACAAACCAACAAACAAAAAAGAAGCCAGAAATGGAGGCTAGAGAGATGGTTTTGATAGAGGACCTGGGTTTGGTTTACAACACCCATATCGTGGCCCAAAGGAATATGTCCAGTCCAAGGGGATCCATGTTGTTCTGACTTCCTAGAGCACCAGGTAAATATATGTACAAACACACAAATGCAGGCAAAACAATCTCAGACATGAATAAGAACAATCAGTAAAAAAGACAGAGACCCTAGAATTTGGTTAGCTTAGCCAGAAATACCAAAACTCAGGAGGGTGAGGCAGAGCTTAGGGAGGCATGCTTGTAACTCCAACATTCCAGAGACAGAAGCAGCATTGTAAACTTCAGACATCTTGAGCCACATGGACAGTGCCAAAGTAGGCAACAGAGCATAACTCTGTCTCAAGAAACAAGACTGTGAATTAATAAAAAAAATATATATATATACGAAATATATATGATTATATATATTTGAGATGAAGGCAAAGCTGCCCTTGGCTCCAAAATCACTCTCCAATCTGCTCACCAGAAGACAGAAATGAGAATTCTTCTATCACACATGGCGTAAAGTCCCCAGTGGGGAGTGCTGGGCTGGAGAGATGGACTGGGTGCCCTGATGTAGGCAAGGGACTTACCAGACAGGCACTGGTGAAAGGTCTATGCCAACAGGACAGGAGGTGACTCCAAGATTCAAAGTGTCTCTCTGGCTCCCTGAGGCCTTTATCCACCCTTCCATTCACACCTCTTTTTTATAACTCCACCCCCAACCACAGGCAGCCTCTTCACTGAATTGGTTGAGTCTCCATCTAGAGAATCCTAATTAGCATTTTTGGTGTGTCCAGGTTGGCTGAATCAGATCACTTTCAGGACAGAGTGAACAGAGACTAAGTAGAAAGATAATGACCCATTCCTGAAATCCTGCACCCAGCTCCTCAGGAGACTGAGGCTGGAGAGTGATACATTCAGGGCCTGGACACACTGAGATCATAAACTGCCTTGGCACTCAGGAAGAGCCTGCCTCAAAAGACAGAGGTGCTGGGCAGAATGGCACACATCTTTAATCCCAGCACTCAAGAGGCAGGTAGATCTCGGTGAGGTTGAGATGAGCCTGGTTTAGACTGTCAGTTCCAGGTCAACCAGTGCTAGAGGGCAGACACTTCAAACAACAACAAATTGTTGAATAGCTAGGTCATCCTGAGCACACTCACCTGGCACCTAAATAGCAGACTTCAAAAAGAAGTCTCACTCAGGAGGCAAAAGCATGTGTAGGTCTTAGTTAGAGATCATTTTGTTTTTGGAAATGATTTCTAGGCCAGCCAGAGCTGTATATTGAGAACGTGTCTCAACAAACCAAACCAAAACTAAGCAGAGGGGGAAACAAAAAGAGAAAGTAGGGCATGGTGATTTACATTTTATAACCCTGTACAGCAGAGGTAGGTGGATCTCTGTGAGTTCAAGGCCACTCCGCTTGGACTACTGAGAGAGTTCCAGGGCTGCCAGAGCTACATATTAGAAATGTTTTATGAAAAACTAAAAGAAAGAAAGCTGTCTTTTTCCTGCTCTTTCTCTGTCTGTAATCTCTCCTCCTTTTTCCTTTTTTTGATGCAAGGTCTCTCTCTACAGCCCTATCTCCCCGGACACATTCCTTTATTCTCGTTCTGTCTTTTTCCTTGTCTTTGTTTGTTGGTTTGTTTGTTTTTGTTTTTGTTTTTGAGACATGTCTTTCTTGGTAGGCCTGGCTTCCCAAGCACTTTCCCAGGCATTACTTACAGGATGGACTTGAACCCTCAGAGATTCACCTGCCTTTGGCCTCAAGTGTGGGATTAAAGGTGTGTACCACCACACCCAGAAAACAAGGCTGTCTTAATTGAGGCTAATTCACTGTGGTTAGGCTGAGACAGAAGGAGTGCATATTTGACTAGATCAGGTTTAAAGAGCCAGTGAGAGGCCAGTCCAGCCCATATACCCAGAGTCTACCTAAACAAACAAACAAACAGAAATCCCAGCATAGCCAGCCAGGGTTACTCAATGAGACCCTGTCTCCAAGACAACAACATAAGGAAACAAGCTACTATCTTTTCCCTGCCCATTCGAGATAGGTTTTCTCTGTGTAGCTCAGGCTGTCCTGCATTTCATTTGGAGTCCCAGCTAGCCTCCAACTCACAGAAGTCTGCATACTGCTGCCTCCCTGAATGCTGGGATTAAAAGTAAGCACAACCAAGTTAGGCTCAAGACAGCTTTCTGTCCTGGTGCAGGCTATGGAATTTCAAGTATCTGACCCCACCCATTTTTATTGTAAGGGTGGGCATCTAACTTTCCTGCGTGTTAGGTACATATTCTACCAAAAGGGCTTCATCCACAGACTGTGGGTTAATGTATTTTGAGACCATGAGTTCTTGAGTCCTGTCAAGGCCCACTTTCCCTTTTCTGAAAAGCCTCTTTTTTGGAAGTACCTGAACCTACACTGTTGCATAGGTCTCCACTAATAGATTCCATAAGGGTGGATTTTAAGTTTCTCAATGACACCAGAGCTAGCATGACTAAAGACGCAGGAACTGTTTGGATCCCAAACAACCCTATTACATAGGTGTTGCTCCATAGACCCAAAACCTTTCCAGAGCCTTAAGCTAGTTCCTCTGAATGACACAGCTCTTGTCCATGGGATTCTTCCTAACCTTAGGGGACTTGCAAGGAAATGGTACCTGTCTTACAGCAGATGGATACCCATTGTCTATCTCCCCATACTCAGGAACTAGTTCTAAACCCATGTAGTACAGCCTTTTAACTCCCTGGGAATGGCAGATAGTAAACTTGTAGCTGCCCCTAGAGGAACTTGGTTTGCTTGTATTTCGAGCCTCACACTTTGTGTTTCTATTAGACGCTTGACTAACAAACAGAAGCCTGAATTTCATGTAATTCAACATATAGTTCCCAAGATTCTTATTATGAAGGTATAGCAGGCAGATGCCTATGGGCCTTCAATCAGCTTCGAGAAAGAGAAGAGAAGCCCCTATCCTAATATCCATGTTAGTAGGAACAGGGACATATTTTCTCAGAAAGAAATTATAAAATAGAGAATTCTTCTGAGAAAACTGTTACAAGATATAATTGAGAGGAGTCAGACTCTCCAGGTTGTGCAATAAGAGGACACAACAGGAGTTGTGTTGGTCTTTCAAACTCATCAACAGCCCTACTTTAAAACAGCTAACTGACAAGCCTTATGGGTGGATGAATGGCATATGACAAAAGAAAAATTAGAGGTACTTCTGCAGCTGGTACAGGAGCAACTAAATACTCAACACACTGAGGAATCTACCAGTCCATGGCATCCCCCTGTGTTTGTTACAAAGAAGAAATCAGGAAAATGGAGGGTGTTAAAAGGTACAGAGAATGAAAACCTTTCTCTATAGTGCTCACTCAAAGGCATCATGAAAAAGCAATCTTTTAAATCAATTATTATCAAAAGTTATGACTTAGGTAATAAAGAAGGCAATGCGATTCCAGGCTGTAGAGAGCCCATTGACTGAATCATCATATTTATGGCTCTTAAATCAGGTCTTTATTTAAACTTTCTTTCTGAGACAGGAGGAATCTATGCCTTCCATTGCTGCAACAAGTCACATGCCCTTAAATTCATGGCTATACTAGCCACATGTTTTTAATTTTTCTATTTGACCTTCTAGGCCTACACACATGGCCCATCTTGAGCTTTGTTTACCCTGACATAAAGTACCAATCCCTAGAAGCTAGATACTTACTTCCTGAAGAGACCAATCTGGATGCCAAGATATTTGAGAAATTTTTGTTATATCTGCTACAGTGTTTCTTAAATATTCAGTTCCAATGTGATTTATTAGTACTTTCAGAGAGGTGTCTGTTCATTTATAGCAATTTTCCAAAATGTTCGTTTTGAATTTTTTGTGCTCTTTATTAAAGCTGTTCTGTCTCTTACCATATCCAGGGCAATGTTGTTTTTAACAACAGACATTAAATCTTTTCTTCCTTTTTTTTTTTTTAAATTGACTTATTTTTTATTACAATTTATTTACTTTGTATCCCAGTTGTAGTCCCCTCCATCTGTGGAGTTGTCCCAATTCCTTTTTTTATAAACAAAATTATATCCAGTCCATTTTGCCAAAAAAGACTTAGAAGCCAGATGCTGGGGAGAAAACTTGCTAGCTCAGAGAGGCAGAGAAAGCACCCAGCTGATCTTTCTACATAGCTCACATCTCAGAGGAAAAAGCAGAAAGCCAAAAGTTGAAGGCCAAAAGCCCCTTCTTTTCTATGCTGTCTCAAATACCATTTTCTCTAAGTTTCTCCTTTCTACTTATTCCCTGTCAGCTAGTTTCTTGCTCTGCCTCTTGGCCTAGAGTTAACTTTATGTATCTCCTGTTTACAGAAATTTCTTCAATTAAAGAAATGTGTTAAGGTTTAGCCACACCACATCCTACTGTTTACAAAGACAGAAAGTTCTTGTGTTAAAGGTGTTGTACAGGAGATATGCACCTTTACAACTGGAAACAGGTAGTTTGAGTTCAAAAATTTCGGGGTTCACAAAGAAATCAAATATTCTAAAACACCAAACTGTGTCTAAAACCACCTGTTCTTGAACCCCTTGGTGAATGTCCTTCCACTTGACTTTGATTTCTCAGCATCCAGAAGCAGCCATCTCCTGTTTACTGCCAACATGGACAAAGTTTGGTCTCTATGTCATAGACACAGCTCTGACAACATTCAATGCAGATGGTTGTAGCAAATGCCATTGTCTTGGGCTCCCTTTTGGCCATAACTATGCCCTGGAGCTCCAGACACAGATGGGCAAATCTGTCCATGAGGATATTACAGGGGTTATCATAGCACTCTAGAGGGGCAGGGTACAACTGTACAGCTAGTTGATTTAGATTGGCCATGCACTGCAGAAGGTTCTTCACTGCAGTACTGGAGAAGTCATTGTCACTGAAATTGACCCTGGTGAGCTGGGAGCACTGGCTCAGGGCAGGCAGGAAGACACTGAGGTGAGAATTCTCCAAGCTGCAGTGCTCTAACTCCAGGGTCTGCAGACTGTCTGCCACATTCTCTAGGAGGACTCGGAGACCTGTGGGACGTGATGTAGATAACTCTATGTGACTGAGAAGCAGAAATTTCACTTGACAGAGCCTTGGACACTGTGACAGTTGCTTCAAGTCTGACTGTGAGAGATGGAGAGTGATAGACAAGGATTCCAACGGGGTCTTCAGGCACCTAGAAAAAGAATAAGAAATAAGTTCTGGTGCATTGTGTTGAAAGACATTAGTAAAGTTGACACTGAGACAGGGAGACCACAAATGCAAAGTCACTCATTGCATATGCTGAAGGACAACACTCAAGGTACAGCTTGTTGGGGTCTGGTCATATCATTGTCTCCTGAGGTACAGCGCTATCAGCTGGGATGGTCTCAGAACACAGATCTGCATCTTCCCAAACAGAGAATTACAGCTTGCCACCTCATGCCAGGAAGGCCTACACAGAATGTACCATCACAGAGACATCTTGGCATGTGGCCAAGAGTTCATCCTTGTCCTGACTCTCTAGCACAACCTCTACCCCTGATTTTATTGCTCCACCCTTAAAACTAATGACCCCCAACCAAGTGTCACCCCATCGCCATGTACTAAGTCCCAAACTATGTTAAAATCATCCTTTCCTTCGGGGGAACTAAGGCTGAGAGGTCAATAGAGGAACAAACTGGTTTATATAAAAAAAAAAAACCTCCCTAGAATCTTGTTTATGTTTTGGTTCTCCCCAGCTCAGGTCCCACTGCTCAGTTCATTTGCCTTCCATTAGCTTGGACAGGATCCCACAGGGAAAACCCCAAAGATCACGCACTACCTCCTACCCACCAATGCAACGGATACACTTACACGGCCGCTCTATGTATGTGGCAGCCTATTTGGAGTCACTGCTGGCCAGTGGCATCTATGTATCTCCTGCCCTAGCTCAAACTCTGCTCAATGAAAGGGGAACTCGAGAGAGCTCAGTTAAGAAAATAACAACCCACACTTAGTTTCATGAGACTGTCACTGTAAAATCCACTGTGGTTGGCACACCTCAGGTGCCCACTAATGCTCAAAGGAAAGGAAAGGGTGTGCTGACATGGCAGAAGCAGCTGACCAAAATGCCCTACCTGCACAACTGTTTCACGTTCTCAGTGGAAAAGTAGATGCCATTCAGGTAGAGATGCTGGAGAGAGTTGAGTTTGGAGAACTGAGTAAGAAACTTGTGAAGAGACATTTCAATGGCTGAACTGTCCATGAAGAAGGCATTGAGACTTAGATGGCATTTGTGGAGATTTCTCATCTGGCCAAGGCAAGGTGCAAAGGAATTTGGGAAGGGCAGGATCTTAGTTGTTATTATTTCCAATTCCTCGATGTAGTGTGGCCAAAAAATGTCTAGAACCTCCCTGATGGTCTCCACAGGGAAATCAGAGATCTCCATCTTTACACAGCAAAGCTGCACAGTGCCGTTTCTCTGCTGGGCCCACTGCAACAAGCATGTTTGGTGTTCTTGCAGATGGAAGCAGAGGCTCAGGTCAGTGACTACCTTCAAAGGCTGCCTCAGGGCATGTCTATGAAGGGACTTTACTACTTGCTTCTCACTCCCAGAATCTTCTGAGTGGACTCCCTTCTCTCTTCCAGTCCATACATCCCAGAAATTCTGGTGCACATTCCTTAAGTCCAGCACTTGAAGCTTCCACCTTCTGTGAGGAGAAAAGGTGAAATTTCATAATGTAAACCAGGAACCTACCTGGAGGCAGCTTATATCCCACTATTCTAATGTCAGTTCCATCATAGCACCTCACACCTGCCAGGCAAAGTTGCTTTGCCTGAGCTGCATCTGGAGACCTGCCCTGCTTCCCTCCATTCAGTGTGTGTGGACTCGTCTCTTCCACATCTAGAACACACAGGGAAAAGCTCATTCTAGTATGGCTACATCTTCTCTGAGCTGTCCTCCATTCCTGACTGTCATTTATAGCAGCTCTCAACATAAACGCTAGTTCCATAGACCTTCAATTCCATGACATCAGGAGCCTCTGTCCATTTTGACTCTATTATTTCTGATCATACCTGTCTTTCCACTAGCCAAGTGACTCCCCTTCTAGCCTTGCTTATCTGGAATGGGCCTTCTGGGTCAGCAGCATGTCTATGCCATCCAGCACAGCTTGCAAAGTCTCTACTTCAGGAGTCATCATCAGTACCCCCACAGGGAGGCAATGAAAGGGCCAGGCTGCCACCATTGCCTTCAATATCTTTGTGTGTCTGCCTTCGGAAGCCTCTTTGAACAGTGGTGGGAAGAGCATAATGGGCATGCAGTCCAGAGAAGAAATGGCCAAGGATTCATTCTTCAGCAGTCCCTGCATGGCCAGCTGCTGGAGTGTAGGAGGGTTGTAGATGCTCATTGTGATAGATATTCAGTCAGAAGGGACCTGTGAAGCATTTAGGAGACATAGTTTCAGCCTAAGTTCTGAAAATTCCCATTTCTCACACATCACAAGAACCCAAGGGCTAGAGTCCATGCTCTGGCAATTATGGAGAACTGTTACTGCCCAGTTATCCAATCTGGTAGTCTCTAAACCATACTTCCATCACTCTCAGCATGTGGATTCTCTTATTAGTGCCCACACAGGAACACATTAACCATTGTCCCACCAGGTACCCACTCCTGCTCCTCTGAATCTCATGCCTAATCAGAACAAGAATTATGCATGAACATGCAATCTGACCACACTGCTGTTATAGGAAAAAGATTTCTAGGACCTAAAGGATATATAGTGCTGATGTCAAAGGCCAACTCATACTTATTGTCTTTCAAGAGACTGATCCCTTTTGGGAAGGATTAAGGAGAATCTGTGAGAAGCCCGTCAGCATGCACTACTTTTCATCCTGTTAGGGAACAGTGAGGGAGTACAGGGCTACATTATATTAATTTAAGGAACTGGGGTTAATGGTCTGTAATTTATGGCCACCTGGCTATACTATCAGACCATGTCTGAAATACAAATTTAAAGTGAGAGATGCAATTCTCCCCAAAGCAACTGGAAAGCCATGCTACTGAGTGAGAGCTTGTCCAAAATGTGAGTATTCCATGAGAAGCCTGGGGCACAGACTCTACAAGGAGATGGATTCCCCATGTTAAATTGGGGTGGAGAGGAAGAAAAGAAATGAGAAAACCCATCAATATTCATAAGTTTTTGTTTACATTTTTACATATTGTATGGGCTGCAAAGGAGTCTTGAGTGGAATTGGTTACCCTTCCAAACCTGAACGAAACTCATTATTGTAACTCACACTTGTGCCTACTCATCATGTTCCAGCTATGAAAAGGAATATTGGGATTGTTTTGTTTTTGTTTTTTTTTTAATTTCCTACTGGACTTTGCTTTAAAACACTTTATAAATGACACATAACCTTGTAGGAACCTATAATCCCAACTCTTTGGAGCAAGAATCAGAAGGAATCAAGCCAGTCTAATCTATAGTCTATTTCAGATTAGTCCAGGGTGGGGGAAATGAAGAGAAATATGATTTTAAATGTCAGCCTGATGCAATGGTATATGCAGGTAAGCTCAACCCTGTGGGAGGCAGAAGCAGGTAGATCTCTGTGATTTGGAGGCCAGCCCAGTCTACAAAGTTAGTTCAGGATAGCCAAGGCTACACAGGAAACCTGTGTCTTAAAAAACAAAAAACCAAACCAAACCAAAACAAAACAAAAAAAGAACAAAAGGATTTTAAATGCCTTCCTTGAATTTGTTCCATAGTGGGGTTGTTCCCACTACACAACTGTTCCCAGGTCATCTATTTCATTTTGTTTAATTTTATGTAGAGATAAGTTTTCTCCATGCAGCCTGGAGTGTGATCTTTTGTGCTCAGGACACTAATTCTAGTTTCCAGGTGAGCCTGCTGTATGCTACATAGCTCCCACTCCTCATATATCTATATAGAGCGGGACATATACACACACACACCACACATACATGTACACATATGGAGGAGTGTGTCTGTCTTAGTTTTAGACAACCTCAATCAAGTAGACAAGGCTGAGCAAAAACAGTTCTATAGCCTTCATTCACAGAGCAGCTGGAACATGGTTTTTGCATGAAGCCATCCCCAGCACTGTTCCTAGAGGACAATTAAGAGAAAATCTTCAGTACATTTAATCTTCACTACATTAAACTATGTGAAACATAGTTTAAGATACTATAAAGACTTAAACTACTCTCTAATTTAACATCCTAACTGAAATTCCAAAATGAGCCTAGAACTCTGGACAGGGGCAGAAAGATATAGATTTCAAGGCCAGCCTTGGTTATTTGAGACCCTGTCTCTAAAAACTCAACAGAACAAAGAAACTGACATGTAAATCCCTATGTAATGACCATTTCTCATTAAAACCAAATTATACCAAGTCTAAAAATTCTAAATTGGAAATATAACTGTAGCTTCATGGTGATAAAGCTAACCCAGCATGCAAGAGGCCTCCAGATGGAGGTGAGCGACTTACCTGATATGAACACTGGTCACAAGGCTCCTGTTCCCAGATAGGTCAGGCAGTGACTGCAGACTCCAGGGCTCTGATGTTCTACCATGGCTTTTCTACTGCTTTTATACACCTTCCTCCTTGCCACTCCCCATGTAGCCCCACCTTCCTTCCACAAGTTCCTGTCTGAGTGGTCCAATGAGTCTCCACCCACTTCATCCTATGAAGATTGATTTTTCCTACTGCAGGTTGATTGAATCACACCTTCTTGTGTGAACTCAAAAACACTGAACTAGAGACTCAAGATTCCCCAAGGCATAGTGGCACATGCCTTTCATTCCAGCCCTTGGGAGGCAGAGGCAGTCTGATATCCATGAGCTCAAGATCAGCCTGCTCTATAAAGTGAGTTCAAGGACACCCAGGGCTACACACTGAGAAAACCTGTCTTGAAAAACAAGCAAGCAAGCAAACAAAAAAACAAAAAGTCAAATTTCAATTGCTTGCTTGATTGACTCAGTTTGTATATGTATCCTCATGTACTGATTTATCTATGGGTATAATTCAGTGTGTGTGGTTTTAGCGTCTATGTGTGTATTTGATTCAGTGTGGGTTTCATTGTGCATGTGTACTTGAAGTGTAGTGAATTTTAGGTTAGTCAAAGGTTACATAGTGAGGAGAAAAGACTCCAACAAGGAGCTCCAGTGGTTAATATGGGGAACTGTCTTAAAGATTAAGGTGTGTCATTTTTCATCACAGGTTGCAATGTTGCCAGAGCCCAGGGTGCAGTGTTCACGCGGGATTTTGTACTGTGCGTAGGTGCTTGCACCTTGGAGTTTTCAGGCTCCTTCCAGAAGCAAGGAATATGTTTACAGGAATTCTAAAGTATATTCAAAGGCTGTGTTGTGCCAGGATCACAGGACCCTCAGAGACCACCAGGAGATGACTCGATGCAAGAGCAAGAGATCTTTATTATGAGAGTGATCAAACTCAGGACCCCCAAGTCACAGTGACACAGCAGTAGAGAAGTGGGACCCTAAGCCCTGAGTGAGCAGGGTTTTTAAAGGGAAAGTCTGCAAGCAGGGGGTTTCCATGACAGCAACCAAGGGGGTTCATGCCTTGGCATTACAGAGTTGGGTAAAACTCAGAGGGGTGAGGTAACCTTTTCTAAGACACATAATCAAATTGCCTAAGGCATGTAATCACAATTGCTATTCTTCTAAACTATATCTGGTACATTGGGGAGAATTTTCCCAACCGATTCTCATTGATTGCTGCCAGGGGAGATTGTCTCTACTTTTTACTAAACATTGTTCTGTGATATTTCCTGGAGGCCATTGCTAGGAGAGATAACTTTGTTTTCTGCCAGGTGCACAGTCTGTTATATTTCCTGGTACCTGAGTTCAGCTCCCGGTCAAGATGGCTCCTCATTTCAAAATGGAGTACCCAGGCTAACTTAAACTCTTCATTTCCCACTTTCCTTGTACCTAAAGAGGCCAAACTTGGGCTCCTACAGTCCAAGGTCAGCCTCAAGCTGGTGGCATTAGGTTTTCATTACCATCAACTGTATTGTCCCAAGTCTTTGTCTAATATATTCTAACAACTTATTAAGAAAGCATGATCCAAAACTACCAAAAGCAAAATATTCTGCCATTGAGCTGTTTGTACATCCAATATTGCAATACTAGTTTCTGCTCCTGCTAAGCAGGTCCACAAGACAATAGCTAATGTCAGGGAGCCCCCTTTGCTTAGCATTTCAGCCTGTAGGTGGGATTTGGGACCAGTGGTCTCTTTTTCTGAAACTGCCTCTGAAGAGTTTAACTTAGCCTGGGTATAGTTAGCCTGAGTAAAGAGCCATCTTGACTGGGAGCTGAATTCAGATACAAGGAAATATCACAGAATGTACACTTGGCAGAGAACAAAGTTAACTCTCCTAGCAACAGCCTCCAGAAAATAATACAGAATAAAAGCTTCATAGAAAATAGAGACAATCTCTCTGGCAATAATCAATGAGAATCGGTTGGGAAGCGGGTGGGAAAATTCTCCCCAATGTTTCAGATATGGCTTAGAGAAATAGCCATTGTGATTATATGCCTTAGCCATTGTGATTGTGTGCCTCAGAAAAGGTCACCCGCCCTGCTAAACTTCACCCAATTCTGTAACACCAAGGCTTGTGCCCCCCTGCTTGCTGCCATGGAAACCCCCTGCTCACAGACTTTCCCTTTAAAAATCCTGTTCACTCAGAGCTCGGGGTCCCAACTCTCTACTGCTGTGTCAGTGAGGCTTTGGTCCCAAGTTCAGTCGCTCTCATAATAAAGTTCTCTTGCAATTGCATTGAGTCATCTCCAGGTGGTCTTTCAGGGTCCGTGAACCTGGCATTCATTACACCTCAATGCTGACAATAAGACTGCTGGCATCAGGGGCTAAGAAGGCTGAAATTCCAGCCAAAGTCTGGACAGTGCAGCAGTTCTCAGAAGTTTCTGGCTAGTTGATCCATCTGAGGAGAGAGTGAGCAATCTTGTCAGCTTCCAGCAAGTTCAGATCATCTCAGCTTGTAGCCTCAACCAGGTGAAAATCTGTTGAGACAAATTCAAACTAGAAACAGAAGTTAAAATTTGTCTAATAAATGAGAAAAGTTAGAACTCCCAAAATTAAGGAAATAATTCATCTGGGGTCTGTTTCAGATATGTCAGATTCAGTTCTCCTGACTTTTTGATTACCTGAAACTCATATGAATTTTTAGTTTGCAATACAAAATATATAAAAAGACTCAAAACTAATATGTTAAAAATATTTTGTGAATAACAGGTAAAACTGCATCCAACAGAATGAGCAACAATTTAAGTGTGTCCATGCTCTGAAACTCTAACATTTTAACTGTGGGTACAGCTGTTGGTAATCAGCCAACATGCCATTTCTTATACATTCAGCATTTACTTTTAGTTTCCATCTCAATGTCACATAGGAAAGTTAGGCAGAAATACATTAATGACTTTAGTATTAAACTCTGAATGCTTGAACTTTCCTTAACAAAGCAACTAGAAGAAATAGATTTACAATATTTCTAACTCCTGTATCAAAGTCTCTTTCAAAAATGACAGATATTAAAAATACCATAATAAAACCTCTGGCTGTTTGGGTCAAATATACATTTTGGACAGATGTTCTTAGCATTATGAGATGCATCTTGAAGTCTATTTCCAGAATACAACCAAGACAAAATTAAAATCTCAAGCTTGTAACTGGATAATAAACAGTGTTTCCTATCAATCAATATTATAACAAAGAACTTCTGAAATTTTATAACAATATAAGCATATCAATAGCAAAGAAGGAGAGAGAAATCTGAAATATTATCTTAAAATATTTATTTAGATCCTTTTATTAATTTTTTTAACTTTGAAACATTTTTTCAGATTCTTAAATAATAATTTTTAACTCTTATAATTTAAATTTTATATTTTTAAATTTTATATAAATTTTATATCTTTTTTATCCAGCTATTCATCATAAAACATAGATAATAACATGAAGCCTGTAGTCAAGGCCAACCTGATTGCCTTTTAAAATAGAAGACCTAGTACCTGGTAATTTAAACTAACTAGTAAATTAACCAATGAACTAACAATGGATCTAATTATCTGCTCTTTAGTTGCAAGGCTACCATTAGCTTAGCTTAGCCATCAATGTGGTCAGAGACGTGAGAAGGATAAAGTATGAGCTAAATAAATGTACTGATCCATGTATCAATCAAAATGACAGTGACAACTAGTCAGTCCATCACCCTAGGCAGCTATCCCTGGCTCCTGTGGTCTTGTGGCATCATGAGCACAGGTGGTCCAGTGGCCAGGCACAGAAGATGAGAGACTTTTCTGTGGAGAAAGAAATGAGAGAACGGCCTCACCTCGCCCTTAGCAACATAAAACATTGACTCTCCAGGTATCCACAGTTTAGGCTGGGAGCTAGCAGTAGGTCAGTTGGAGCAGTCTTGCCCAGTGCTTAGCATATCATAATCCAGAGTCGCATAGTGCCCAAATCTTCCTGGAGACCTTGGGGGAGCTACTGCCAGGATTTTGGGACTCTGTCATAATATATATATTTTTTAACATATATATATATATATATATGTTAAAATGCCATATTCATTAGTTCTCTGACAAGCTTGAGGGCCAGCATAACTAAATTATTCTTTATGTCTCTTTTAATTATCTATTTTAAATTGTGTCCTATGAAACAGAATGTCATAATCTCTAATTCTTGCAAACTCTTTAGATAAATGTTTTAGAATCATATTTACCTCAAATAGATATACATAGGCTAACTTCATAACTACCCATCTGAGGCTTAACTTTAAAAACATAAACAAAAGACTAAATAAAATTTACTTTTATAACTAATTGTAATCATTAGCATAACTTCAAATATCTTTCTGAACTAAAATCAAAGCAAAACTTTCAATCAGATATAATACATAGAAGGGCCAGCAAGTCTTACTCATCCTATCATATTGCATTAAGACTGAACATCAAAAAAACATAAATGATAAAAGTTTCGTTTAGCACTAAACGGAGAACTAAACACAGCTGGCATCCTTAGCGGAGATGGACATTTCTGGCCATTTCAAACTTATCGGCCAGAAAGAAACAGCATTGAATCATTTCTATAGAAACTGGCAACCAGGATAATTCAGGGGAACGCAAAGAAGTAAAGACAATTTCAACAAACAGTAAACCACACATAAAGGAGCCAGCCAGGGGCTGGAGAAGAGTGGCTTACTGGTTAAGAGTGCTGTCCTCTCTTCCAGAGGACCTGGGTTCAATTCCCAGCAGCTACATGACAACTCACACCTGTATGTAATATCCATTCCAAGGAATCTGACACCTTCATGCTAATGCACATAAAATAAAGATATAAATAAATATTAAAAAGGGAGGAGCTGGAGAGATGTCTCAGAGGTTAAGAGCACTGGCTGCTCTTCCAAAGGTCCTGAGTTCAATTCCCAGCAATCACATGGTGGCTCTTAACTGTCTATAGTAAGATATGATGTATAAATAATAAATAAATTTGTATTTAAAAAAAAATGTCGACCATCTCATACAAAAAGCAAAACTAAAGACAATAAATCACAGCCTGTTCCTGGGCTAATATCCCGGGACAGAATTGAAATCACAAAAATGACAAGAGTGGAGGCTTCAAACAGAAATAGAACCAAGCACTTTCAGGCAAACAAGAGACCACTGATGCAGGCGGTGATTAATATTTACTACTGATATATCTTTTAGTAAAGCTTGCTGTTAATCCCAAACAGCTATATAACCAAATCACCACACAGAGACTGGGTTTATTTAGTTAACTTAGAACACAATGTTGGGCAATAGTTACTCCATCCTAAACCTCCAACCCCTCATAGTTGCCTAACATTTAGATTTCCCACATTATACTTGCTTTTAGTGATATCTTAGGTCCAGTCCATCTCTCCCTGTAGTTCCAAAATCTGTCCTCTGGCTCCCTCTTCAAGCTCTCCTTTCGCCCCTTCTCCTCCCCCTCATTTTCTGCCTTCTGGCTCCTCCCCTCTTTCCTGTCCTCTGGCTCCTCCCTGCTCAACATTGTGTCTAGTTGCTTTATTTTGTCCCGTTTACACAAAGTTGAGACAAGATGCTTAGAATGAGTATCACAATGAGTATCCGGATTGAAACCAGAGAGTTGGGGGGGGGGGATCAGCATTTGAATGAACAAGGGTAAGGTGTATACATTTTAAAAGAACATTATATCAACAGACCACAAACAATTAATCACAGAAATGAAGCAGTATCTCCTGGCACAAAACCAAGCAATAGACAATTAATCACACACAGAGACAAAGTGAAACAAACAAACAAAAACCTGTCTTTTCCCAGACTTCTCTGCCACAGAGGTTCCAGAGAGTCTAAAACTGATACTTACCTTCTGGAAGGCTCCAGAGAAGTTAAAACAGATTCCCACTCCAGCTTCCCTGCCACAGAAGTTCTAGAGGGGTAAACTGATTACTGATGAGAGGGCGAGATGTCTCTGATGTCTACTCTGGCAGATGGTTGTCTTGGGCTGCCCCCTCTAACCTGCTGCCTGACTGAAAACCAAAACAAAACAACAAAAATACTTAAGACAGACAGACAAAACAAAACACTTACCCACAGGACTAAGTTCGCTGGATCAGAAATCCAAGAGGGCCTGACGGTTCCTGGCCAGGGAACCAAATGTTGTGCCAGGATCATGAGACCCTCAGAGAGCACCAAAAGACGACTTGATGCAAGAGCAAGACAGCTTTATTACAAGAACCATTGTGACACAAGTCTCACTGACACAGCAGTAGAGAAGTGGGACCCAGAGCCCTGGTGAGCAGAGTTGTTAAAAAAACTGCAAGCAGGGGGTTTCCATGATAGCAAGCAGTTGGGTCCATGCCTGACGTTACAGGATTGGGTAAGAGTGAGAGGGGCGAGATGACCTTTTACATAACCAAAATTACCATTTTCTAAACTACATTTGGAACATTGGGGAGAATTTTCATTGATTGTTCCTGGGGAGATTGTCTCTATTTCCTTTCATGTATTTCTTCTGTGATATTTCCTGGTATCTGAGTTCAGCTCCCAATCAACTACCCATTTCAAAATGAAGTCACCCAGGCTAACTTAAACTCTTCAATGGCAGAGGTTTTAATTAGGGGGTAGTGTGGGGGGGTAGGGGTTATGCCTAGATGAAGGGCTATAAGCAATTAAGAACTGTTGATTTAAGGAGAATTGGTCTTCCCCAGGGTTGGGCCCTGGGGTTATCTAATAGCAAGTGGCCACCCCTAAAAGCACATCTGTACTAGCAGGACTAAACAGACTCGGTAGGTTACATTTAATTTTTTTTGTTTTACATTCAGCTCCAAGCCATCCCCTGACCTCCTCACTCCATTTTCCTATTAAGACTAACTCAAGGGCTATGAGTGGGGAAAGTAGTTGGAGAGGGTGAACACAGCTCAGAAAAAAAACAGATCATTGTTCAGTTCTGCTTTTCAAACAGCATATGTGTTAAGATTGTGGCCAAAGCAATAGTCTGAAAGGCAGAAAATTAGTTAAAAAAGCCATGCTTTGGTGGGGGGGGACTATAGTATTCAAATATCCATATCTTAGAGCCAGGTGTGGTACACACACTTTTAATCCCAGCAGTAGGGAGGCAGGGGCAGGTAGATCTCTTGAGTTCAAAGCCAGACATAATCCTGTTTCCTAAAGAATATAAAGACAAACAAAGAAACAAACCACAAATGTTGGCTCTCGTGGATTTGTAGACCTGGTTGGTCTGGATCTCACAGTGATCCACCTGCCTCTGCCTCTCAGGGTGCTGGGATTAAATGTATACACCACCATGCCCCTCTGAGATCAACTTCTTAAAATGTGAGCCAAGCTACTGCATAACAGACTGAGTTTAAAAAATTTTTGACATCATCAAAAATTTCTGAACCAAAGATGAATTCCAAACCCAATGCATAACAAACCTGAGGTGTCTCTGGCAGCACTTCCTTATATTACATCACAAGCTTCACTGCAGCCTTGGTTCCACACACACGTGGACTTTACATTACACATAGCATGAGGTCACAGAAAATCATTAAATTTTTCCCAAAACACCTGGCTTAGATTTCAGACCACTGTATGTCATGAACTGAAATGTTCTTTACTATAGAGCAAATGTTTTCTAGTCTTTTTTGTTTTTTTTATTTTTTATTTTTATTTTTGGAGACAGGGTCTTATTCTATATAGTTCTGGTTTCCCTAGAACTCACTACGTAGTCCAGGTTGGCCTTGAACTCATAGAGGTTTACCTGCCTCTGCCTCCCAAGTGCTGGGATTAAAGTTGTGTGTCACTGGCTTGGCATGTTTTCTGGTCTTACAGAAATGCAACACAAGGAAGTCTTTGGTTACAGTAAACAAGGACTTCAACTTTTTCCTATGGTATTCCTCAGCATTTACTAAATTAGTATACTTATTGGATTATGTTCTTAGAATGTTTGACTTTCAAATAGTTGCCAACTTGAAATAATGTGTGATAAACTTTGGCATGGGAGTAGGACACAATTGGAGTTGGAAATTGAGCATGTCACAGGAGAAATCAGGTGGCAGGAGTAGGGTGGAGTGTCTCGATCAAAGCCTGGAGGTGGGAGGCATGTGGATGGGACTGCCAGCATAGGCCAGGGCACTGGTTGTGGAACCTGGACTAGATCTGGAGGTTAGGGATGGTACACAGAGGAAAGGACCAGGCAGAGACCCCTCTCCAGTTACTAATGACTAGTGGGGAACTGACGCTCATCTGATGATGTGTGGTCAATGTCACAGGAAACCACCAGGCTGCTCTCTGTGTTCTAGATTCTCCACGAGGTCAGCAGCACCACACAGATCAGTAACATCCCCCTTTCTCTAGCCCATTGAGCTGAGAGCTGCTTTTTTTTTTTTTTGAGTCTTAGAAGAATTCTATTTTTACACAAAAGATCATATAAATCAGCTTCTTATAAACACATTTACCAGGCAAAGTGTGTTACAGAAATGGCATTATTCAGATGAATTTGGTTTTATTATATTGGTATACAAATGGAAATAGGTATCTATTTGTTTAGAAAGTTAATTTTACTCCATTATGAACTTTCAATATTTCTTTAATTTTGGCATTTGTGAAGTTATGACTGAAGAGATCATGAATTACCACCACACCAAGGCTCAGATATGTCAGGATGAATAGCCATAGAGGAAAGCCTCTCTTCCCATATTGGAGAATTCTTCACTTCTTTTGTCGTCTCAAAAATGCAATAGGTAAAGACTGAAAAAAGAATGATTATTTGAAACTGTGCCCTTTTAGAGAGCTGCTTTTTTAATGACATTTTCAGAGATGTTTATCTTCTGTGTCCTTCAGTTTTAGTAACTCTGAGTCTGTCTTCAGATGCACATTTCCTTCTGTGGTAAAGTGCCTGTCCAGGTTATTTTCTTATTGTTGGTCACACATTCTTTATATTCCTGATGTAGTCCTTAGTCTTGAATGTCATGTTCAGGTGATTATTTCTTTGTTTGTTTGTGTGAGTGTGTGTATGTGTTGAGACAGGGTTTCTCTTTGTAGCCCTGGCAGTTCTGGAACTCACTCTGTCTGTAGACCAGACTGGCCTCTAACTCGTAGAACCACCTGCCTCTGTCGCCCAAGTGTTGGGATTAAATGATTGTGCCACCGTCGCCCAGCTTTATGTATGTTTTTTTCTTCAAGACAGGGTTTTTCTGTGTAGCCCAGGTGTCCTGTTTCTTTCTCTCTGTAGACCAGGCTGGCCTTGAACTCAGAAATTCGCCTGTCTCTGCCTCCTGAGTGTTGGGCTTAAAGCTGTGCACTCCCGTGCCTGCCATGATTTTTTTAAAAATATTGTCTTTTTTAAGGCAAATTTTTAATTTGAAATTCAATTTATCAAGTTTTCTCTTATAAGTTATGTTTTTATGTTATGACTAGTGCTCTTTGCCAGACCTGATATAGTACAACTTTGTTTTTATGGTGTCTTCTAGTTTATGGTTTTAGACTTTGTCTTTGCTTTTTTTTTTTTTTTTTATTTGGATTAGTTGGAAAGTTAGGAGGTTGCACACTCATATGGACCAATTTTCCAGCATATTTTGGTGAAAACACTACCATTTTTCCATTGCACAGTTAGACCACCTCTGTCACAAACTCAGGGTGAGTGTTTGAACTTTTTTCAGGCTTTCTGTTTTATTCCATTGATAAGCAGTCTATGCTTTGACATAATCATGTTAGTTAGTGTAAACTTGTAACAAGCCTGGAGATCTGCGGTAGATATTCTCCAACTTTGCCTGTCTTTTCAAACTTGTGTTGTTTACTTTAGACCTTTGATACTCTGCATATGTTTCAGAATTAGCTACTCAAAAGCTATGCTGCCAGGCAGTGGTGGTGCACGCCTTTGATCTCAGTACTTTGGAGGTAGTGGCAGGTAGATCTCCGATTTTAAGACCAGCCCCATCTTGCAAAACAACAACAACAACACAAACTAAAATAATTTTTATGGTATGGATAAATTATTAACTTGTCTATTTCTTTTAAATATCCCAACTTAATGGAATATAGGTTTTGAAGCATTTTTTGATGATATTTTTAAATTCTTTGGTGCTTATTGTAATATTTCCCTGTTCGTTATGATTCTATTAATTTAAGTCATCTCTTTATTTAGCTAATTGAGCCAGGAGTCTGTCAATTTCTTTTATCTTATCAAAGAACCAGCTCTTAGATTTATCGATTCACTGTTTTGTTTGTTTGTTTGTTTGTTTGTTTGTTTTTTGTCTAACAAGACCCTAATACCAGGCAGGAGAAATGCCCTTTCCTGGGGAGATATGCCACCAATGACAGACCAGTGAAATTGCTTCACCCTAGCCTGGCTTCCTGAGATTCCCGGGGTTACCTGCAGCAGTATGGCCTACTCAAAGCAGCTGCATCACTGAAAAGCTCATCCCAGTGCGGTGAAGCCTCCTGAAAGCACCATCCCTGGGCTCCTGCACAACTTGCAGGCAGCGCAGCTGAGCCGGCTCTCCCTGCATTTGTTACAATTCACAAGGCTCTGGTAAGGAGCTTTGTGGAAACTTCCAGGAGCTTCAGAACTGCAGGATGGAGTCTTATCTGGAAACACTGCACTGCAGTTGTGTGTTTGCTGCTCACAGGAAAGAGAGTAAGGAGTTTGGGAACTCATTGACATGAGCATTAGTGGCTACCAAACTAGAAAAAAAAAGTAGATTATTAGAGCAAGGCTTCTCGGAGTGGAAGAGTGAAGCTCCCTATGAAAGGCAGGAAAGCGAAGATGAGCCCGTGAAGCCGCTGCCTTGGGCTGCCTGGTTTCTGGGACTTTGAAGCTCTGTCTGGGTTTTCTGGCTGGACTTCAGCTTTCAGCTCTCCCTGCAAACACAGCCACCGAGGCCTCTGTTCCCACTTGGCAAGCCTCTTTCCAAATGACAGACTCTCTTCCTAAGCTCCATGACCACAGTGGTAGCAGGGGACAGTTCCTCCAGCCCTGGCCCAGAGGCCCTTAGGACAGTCAGCTGTGCTCAGGGCTTGAGAGTGGGGTTTTCTGAGGCAGCTGTGTTTCTTCAATTGAAAGATCCCCGGAGGGTATCTTCCGTCTGAGAGACCCCCTCCCAAGGAACAACGAGGCCATTCGGATGCAAACAGCAAGAGGCTTTTATTTTGATATACGGGTACCCGGGGCGAAAAGTCATTTGAGAGACTTTCGCGCCCCCTAGATGGGAAGCTGGGGTTTTTATAGGGTTTTAGAGCAGAAGCACTGGTACAGAAGCGAGAAGCATGGTTACAGGGGGCTGATTGGTACGTTTACATGAGACCACAGTTTGCGTCAAAGTTTGGCAGGGACACCAAGATTGACCACCCCTTAACGTGGCCACCTGTTATTTTGTTTTTCCCTATCTCAGCTGGAACAACCTCTGTCAGATATCCCATGAGGGTAGTCACAACAAGTTGTTTTTAACTCAACAGGGGCAGCCTGACCACAGATATCCCAAGTGGGTGACACAGCTAGGTTTCTCAGTAATTTTCCAGTTTCTCATCTGGCCTTCAGAGTTTTACAAAACAGTGGTGTCTCACAAAATGGCGTTAGCTATGTTTAACTTAGGGTGAGGCAGGGGTCTTTCACAATCACTTCTACTGCTCTCCAGAGAGGGTCAGAGCCTCCCTTACATCTCTTCCTCCAGTGTCTGACATTGCCACAAACAAAGTAGCAAAGGAACAAAACCCAGCTGAGGGCAGCGTCTGTGACAACGGAATGTTGGCTTGCTTAAATTCCGCTGGATAGTTAAAATGTGTTGGCAGGAAATTTCTAATGTAAGCACCATTCCCCCATTAAGACTATTTGTAGGAACACTTGTGCCATAGCTGACTAAATTTACCACCTCATTTGTCTTAGGCTGCCAAGATAATTGACATTTATGGAAGATTTCCCATGTGGCAAGTGTTGCACTAATCATTTAACTCTATGTTCTCATCTAAATTGTCACCCCACTCACAATGAGGAAGTGTGCATGTGTACGTGTGTGTGTGTGTTGGAGGTCGGTGGTTAGAAGCTTCTCAGCAACCTGGAACCAGAAAATAGAGTCAGAGGACTGAGGCAAACCCATGCCAGTACTACAGCCCACTAGTGTTACAGCGCGCCTGCTGTCCTGCTTTGCTTTGCATTGCCCTGATAAGGACCGTAACTGGACACACGCTGGATCAAAGAGTTTATTTGACTTACACGTCCTGATCACAGTCCATCACTGAGGGAAGGCAAGGCAGGAACTGAGGCGGAGGCCACGGGGGAAAGATGCTACTCACCTGCTCTCTGTGGTTTGCTCAGCTTGCTGTTTGAATAACACAGGACCCCAGCCTGGCGTGGCACTACCCACAGTGGAGTGGGCTGACCCAGGTCAATCATGTAATAAGAAGATGCCCCACAGGCCCCTACAGGCCAATCTGATGGTGGCTACTCCTCAAGCGAGGTTCCTTCCTCTCGGATGACTCTCCTTTGTGTCAAGTTGGCTAAAAACCAGCCAGGCCTCTCCTCTCAGAACGCTTCTCAACTTGGGGACGAGGGCTCTAGTGTTATGTAAACTGGACAGAAGGGCTGTGGGCACCAGGTCTTCAGGGAACTGGAAAACAATCATGAGATTGGCAATTACAGCATGCCTCCCCAAACCAGGAAGTTTGGCAACAGAGAATATGCCATTACCAAAGCTACAGCCTGCAGTGGTGTTCTGTAAAGGTTCTGTTGCTCTCGTGTGACAGCGCAGAGGAAGTTTGCTCTCTTCCCCCGGCAGCACTGAGTTTCTGTAGCTTGGAAGAAGACTGAAATTCAGAACCTGAAGTGTGGTTTACTAAATGATAACGTTTTCACACATAGAAAATGATAAGCAGAGCTTGCTGGGCTGTAGTGGCACACGCCTTTAATCCCAGAAATTGAAGCAGAGGCAGGTGGATCTCTGTGGGTTAGAGGCCAGTCTGCTCTACAAAGCAAGTTCTAGGACAGCCAGGGCCACACACAGAGAAAATCTGTCTAGAAAAACAAAAAACAAAACAACAAAGCAACAAAACAACATACAGTAGAAAATGGTCAGTAGATTCCTAGTAAACTGGGTTCCTCTAAAGGTGCCTTTCCAGGGCGCTGGACAAGGTCCTAATATGCATTGTGCTCTGCTGCCACCTGCTGGTTATCCAGGAAACGACATGAACGCTTCCTGTATAGGAAGAACCTTAACTAAACCACAGGCCCTCTACACTTCATCTGCCTGGTTTCTTGCTTTTGGAGACTTAACCCCCTTTATGTGTTCTTCCTTAACTGACTGTCATACCCCTCCCTTTGCCCAATTGTCAGTGTGGCAGCTTTGAAAATTGGGTCTTTCTGCTGCTTATCCTCCTGGTAAATTAAGTTTTTGTTTGTTTTGTTTTGTAAAAGTCTTGTTGGTGACTTAGAATGCACGGAGCACTCCAGAAAGCCTGAAATACACACAATTCGGCATTGATGTGAGTGTATAAGATTCCTAGGGAACTTCTGTGTCTGGTGCAAGCTTTTACTGGCAAACGTTTTGGTCAGTTGTGACAGTGCTAGTGTTAGCCACACACAGAACATCCATAACAAGGAGGGGAATGCTGCAAGTTCCCTCAAAGAGTTTACTGATTATTCACAAGAAATCAGTGGGATTATAAACAACCTTCGTGTTTTGTTTTTTAAGAAAGGGGGTCTAGGTTCTCTTTATGCATGGTCCTTGGTTGGTGCATCAGTCTCCGCAGGCCCCCACGGGCCCCGATTTGTTGATTTGCTGGTCATCTTGTGGAGCTCCTGTCCCCTTCAGGTCTTTCTATCTCCCCCCTTCTTCCAATAAGACTCCTTGCACTAGGCTACCCTTGAACTCACAGAGATCTACCTGACTCTGCTTCTGCCAGGAGTAAAAATGTGCACTACCACACCTGGCCAAAAAAAAAAAAAAAAAGTTGTTTTTTGTTGTTTGTTTGTTTTTTATAAAAACTAAATTCTTTTACTCTGTTAGTATTGAGTCTTAAAGCTTTTACTCACTGGCTGGCTGCAAAGATTCTGTAGAAATACAACTCCTAAACACACAGTGCTGTCCGGGGACAAAAAAGACTGGAACTTTACAGAGACATACAGGAAGCCTGACAGCTGCTTTGAACACCTTTGTTGCTCGCATGTGGCTTCAAGGGGTTGACAGGGCTCATGACCACTGCTCATTTCCCTTTCAACCAGGAGAGATCAGATCAAAGCACGAGGCACATCTATCCTGCAACATAACAACACAAACCTAGCTGTGGGGTGGTTAATCAGGGATGTTTAAAAAAGGCAAAATGTAAAAGAACTGGATTAGAATGGAGTTTCTTGTTTCAATGCTCCCCCAAAGGTGAGTAGGGCTGGGAGGCCACGACAATGATCTCCTAACGACAAACATGAGCCGCAGTCTGGAGACTGCCACAACCTCACACCAAATACATCTTCCACGACAACCCCAAGGAGCTGCCTGTTCAACCATTCTTGGACTTTGGTCCTGGTTCTGGGGTCAGCATCTGGTCAGGTGCTTCCAGGTTATTGGACCTTTATTCAGGGAGCTGACATCGAGGCCCACACAGACTCACAAAAGCAACAGTAAATTGTATTCAAAGCAAAGGTATAGACATCAGAACACACTGCAAGTGAGCCGTGGGAAACAAGGGTGGAGATGCTCAAACTGAAGGGGCCTGGCTGTTGTGTGGAGCTTCCTTTTCTGGGGATTCAGGAGAAAGAGGAGAGTGATTACTAAGGGTCATGAAGAGGGTGGCTCTCTGCTTTTATTGTTTGGTCTCTTCCCAGAATGCATCTGACTTTGATCATATGCATGGCCAACTATGCACAGGGATAAGGTGGTCAATAGAGAGTCTCCCCGAACATTTACTTGCGGCACAGTTTTACGGGGTTGTGCGTGTACCCCAAAAGCAGTTCAGGCCTTTCTCTTCTACAAGGAGGGTGTGAGTAAATGGAATCTGACCAAGGCGATGATTGTCAGGGGAAAACAAACTTATCCTAACATTCAGAGAGGGGCATACATGTAGCCTGTTGTGAGTTGGCATCTGAGGTCATGAATGCATTGTTCCTGAGAGAGGTGTTATGTGTTGGTAAAGAGCCTGTGCTTCCGCATGCATTATAAGATGGGGATTGTGTGAACCAAACCGAGTCCCAAATTACTAAAATATCCCGTTTGCCTGCCTCAGTCCTCCCTGAAACTTTTTTCCCATGTAGTTATTAATCAGATGGCTTTTTTAGAGCCCCTGCTAGCAAAACAAAGGAGGACCGTGCATAGTTACAATTGTTTCAGTATTGTACAATTTTTACAATTGGTACAGTAGAAATCCAGTCAAGCAGGATCACCGGGAAGGCCGTAAGCGACAGCCCATAAACGCAGGGAACGCATGCACTGTCTCAGTGTTTTGATACTCCGGCCCCTTTAAAGGCAATGCCCATGTACTTGCTCTGGGCTGCTTGCTCCTTCGGTTGTTCGATGCCTCGTTTTCATCTTCTCTTTGCTCAGGATTTATTGTGAAATGCTACCAGTAAATTTTACAAGCAGGAGCTCTCACTGTTAATATAAAATCTCCCATTTTATTATTTGTCTAGCAACAAGGATTAGTCTTCTAGGATCATTTGTGCCCCCACTTTGCGGGCAGTTGGAGGATTATTTGACACCCCAAATCTCCTGAGTGGTATAAAGAAACTATCTGCTCGTGGTTTCTGAATGTTTCCTGAGCATACTGGCTCCTACTTTCTTGCCCTCTGTCTTAGCTATTTTTCTGTTGCTGGGACAAAACACCATGACCAAAACAAAGTATAAACAACAGCATTCATGGGTTTAAGGTTTCAGAGGGTTAGAGTTCATGACGGAGGAAAACAAAAGCGTGGTGGCAAGAACAGCTTAGACCTCACTTCTTTTTTTTTTTTTTCTTTTTTCTTTTTTTCTTTATTCACTTTGTATCCCCCCCTGTGGTTCTCTCCCTCCTCCCATCCCAATCCCTCCCTTCCTCCACCCTCTGCATGCATGCCCCTCCCCAAGTCCACTGATAGGGGAGGACTTCTTTTCCTTCCTTCTGATCCTAGTCAATTAGGTCTCATCAGGAGTGGCTTCATTGTCTTCTTTTGTGGCCTGGTAATGCTGCTTCCCCCTCAGGGGGAGGTAATTAAAGAGCAGGCCAATCAGTTCATGTCAGAGAAAGTCCCTGTTCCTATTACAATGGAACCCACTTGGATACTGAACTGCCATGGGCTACATCTGTGCAGGGGTCTTGGGTTATCTCCATGCATCTGGAGAGAACAGGAACTCCACAAGGAGAGCAACAGAACCAAAAAATCTGAGCACAGGGGTCTTTCCTGAGACTGATATTCCAACCTAGACCTCACTTCTTGATTCACACACAAGTAAGAGGAAGAGAAAGAACTGGGAGTAGTGGAGGCTTCTGAAGCCTCAAATCCCAGGCCTGTGACACACCTCCTCCAACAAGCCACACCTCCTAATGTTTCCAAAATAGTTCCACCAACTGGAGACCAAGGATTCAAACATATGAGCTCATGGGGGCCATCCCCATCCAAACTACCACTCCTAGACCCATCCTCTATCCATGCTTCTACTCCCTGACTGCTCCTTAGACTTAATCCATTTCAGTTGGTCTTGATCACTTTCCCATCACCTTTTCCCACAAATATTCCCTCATAAATATTCCAATTTCTGTCCTTTGGGAGGTCAGTTTGAGCCTTGAGTTTCCCATCTCCAGCTTGACTGATGTGAATGGGCTTTCTTCTTGCAAATTGTCTTCAGCAATTCATGTATATTGTGCATGGGGAAAACAGGCCTTGTTAGTTAACACTTTGGTTCTTTGCTAATCCATCCCTTTCAACGGTGACAGTCCTTAGGGAGCTGATATCAATATCTTGTCTTATTTTTTTTTCAGTTGTCTCTGCAAAGTCCTTCTGCTGGATCTGAAGTTCTGAAGTTCCAGTTTTCAAGCAGGATGTAGGCAGAGACCTCTCTTCTCTGTGTTCTCTGAGCCTTTGGTGTGTAATTGATACACAGTGGCCACTTTCCAATGAGATGCTGACATCTTCAAGAATTGCTTGACTCTGGAAGCCAGGGAGATGGCTCAGCTGTTAAGAACACTTGCTGTTCTTGCAGAAGACCTGGATTCAAATCTCAGCTTCAACTTGATGGCTCCTAACCACCTCTAACTCTAGTTCCAGAGTGGCTGATCAATGCTTAAGTCTTCTTCAGGTGCCAGGCAGGCATGGATACATACAGTCAGGCAAAATACTCATACACATGAAATTAAAAAAAAAATATGATTTCTTTAAATAAATAAATGCTTGGCTCCCAAAATTGTCCTATCTGGAGCACAACTGAACCTTTAGTAGTTTCAAAGATTTGTGCCTTCTTACTTCCATTTTAACTCTTCATTCTGAAGTCCATGGGCTTAAAGTAAGAACAAGCTCTTTGATTTGGGGGAGCATATTCAACAAAAGTAGACAAGAATGGACAGGTAGGGGCTGGCTTCAAGAAATCCAGACATCAAATTGTTCAGTAGGATTGGAAACCACACATTTATTACAGATAATGTGAATGGATGGATGGACACACACACACACACCAAACAAACAAAAAACTATAAAATTTGTGATAAAAGACCAAATAACAACAGTGCTAGAAAGGGATTGAAAGACCCCCAGGGGGTATCTTTCGTCTGAGAGACCCCCTCCCAAAGATCAGCGAGTCCAGGCTTTCGGATGCAAATAGCAAGAGGCTTTATTGGATACACAGGCACCCGGGCGGAAAGTCACTCAGAGGACTTTACGCGCCTTCCCGGGCAGCAAGCTGGGTTTTTTATAGGGTTTGAGCAGAAGCACTGATACAGAAGCAAAGCGAGAGGAAACCATAACATGAATCAAGTTGGCAGGGACATCAGAATTCCAGGAACTGGGTGGCCATAACAATTATGACGGCCTTGACTAGTGCCGCCATATGTTGCTTTTCCCAGGACTCTTATCTCAGCCGGACCACCTGTCAGATATCCCATGAGGGTGGTCAGGACAAAGTTGTTTTGTTTTTGGCTCAGCTAGGGCAGCCTTGACCGCCGAAATCTTGAGGGGAGTGACTGACTTAGCTGCTGGATTTTCTGAGTAATTTTTAGTTTCCATCCGGCCTTTACTATTTTTCCCAGAACTGTGGTACACTGCAAAATGGCATTAGCTATGTCTAACTCTGTTTAACTCAGGGGGATATGGGGTCTTTCAGGATAGAATGATGTCTCTTCCTTATCTTTTTTCTCTAGTCTCCTCCTTATAAACTCTTTATTACCACTGTAATGCCTTTTAACTTAAAGATTATATGTCCTGAGAACTTTGGTTTCTTTTAAAACCCAGTTATGTTGTGTGACTATGTTTTTGTTTTAATCCCAGGTGTGGGATATGGAGGCTGCTTCAGACTGTCCACAGTAGGTAACTATAATGTGTCTCATGCTCTGGGAGGGGCATGATTTATGCCAGCTGCAGATAGTTTAAATCTGGGAACTGTTGAGAGGCTATAAATGGGAGATCCTGAAGAGGGTTTGTGGGGGCTGTTGGTCTCCCTGCTGCTATCCCCTTCCCTCACTGCTGTTTCATTTGCTGTTGCTGGTTTGCTGGACTGCTGGATATCCTGACAATGAAGATGGGACTTGCCCCAAGGAATTATGTCCCTATTCAGAAGGAAGTAGCCTATAGAAGGAAACAACCCCTTTTCCCACTAACTTTCTGTCTCTCCTACTTGATGGTGGGGTGTTGGAAGGGATTGTGGTAGTGAATGATGGTAGACATAAGAACCCAAAGAAAGTAAACAAATACACCTACAATTATCTTCTCATTAGAGAGGAGTGTGTAGACCCAACAGTTCTTTGCTGTGTCTTAGCCTACTTTTCTGTTTCTGTGATAAATACCATGAACTTGGGGGAGCAAATGGCCTATTTCAGCTCACACTTCTAGGAAGCCATCTGTTACTGAGGGAACATCAGGGCAGGCACCTGGAGCAGAAGCTCAGAGGAGCTTCTCTTACTGCCTCTCCCCCTGACTCACTGTAATTACCATTTTTATATAAACCAGGACCAGCTGCCTGAGAAATAGTTCTTCCCACTGTGGGCTGCCCAGGCCCACATCAACCAAAAATTGAGACAATTCCCCACACACATCGGCACAGGCCAATGTGGTCTGGATAATCTCTCAACTGGAGTTCCTTATTCCCCTGGGACTCCAGATTATGCCCTATTGGTGATAAAAATGAGAGGCAGAGTCCCACAGGCAGAAGTGAGGAAGGTGGAGAAGAAAGGCAGCCAGACATCACTGTTACACGAACAACAGTGGAAGAGAATTATTTGTCACCTCTGGTGTCATCACTAGCACAGCTGGAATGACAAGCATCTGGGGCTAGAGCCCAGATGGCTGGCACTGGCTTCAGATCCCTGTGTGTCCTCTCTGTCCTGGTCTGTCCTCACCCTTGCTCACACATGATATGCTATTAACTCTGTTTCTAGCATCTTTGTCAATAGTGATTCTCCCATCCTTCCCACTTCCCACCTCATTCTCTTTTCATGGCCACATGAAAATTCTGTAAGCAAGTGGCCAGAAACTAACATTATTCACTTATTTTAATTCACGGGAGAAACAGAGGGTGAGAACAAAGCCTGGAGAGATTCATGAATGTTAGAGTTTAGACATTAGCTGATGCTTCATTCAATCCAGGAGAAGCTCTAGTGAGGCTCTCCCAATGAGCACAAGACATCCCATTCCTGGAAGCTGCCTCCTTGTCTCCCCTTCAGAAAGCTGGTCCACCATCCTTGCCCATTCTTCCAAAATCCCGAGCAAATGGGAGTTTCTCTCCCTGCTTCTCTCTCTTCCAGCAACCATCTAATCCTGGAGGGTCTGCCAAGGTTTGCTTCCCCCTTCTCTCCAATCTTATTCCCTGCCCCTCCCAGTGCCTCTTCTCTAACAGGATTCTAGCTCTCCATCTTTTTCACAAAGGCCACCTGACATGGACCAGCAGCTTTTATCCATTAGAGAGTCGGTTGACCATCCTTCCAGTATCATTCACAGCTACCCGGGGTTGACTGAATAATATCTGAATTCTAACACTGGGCACATGTTGTAGGTGGCGATTAATATTTACTATTGATATATTTTTTATTAATGCTGCTGTTAATTCTAAACAGCTGTATAACCAAATCACCACACAGAGACTATGACTTTTTTAGTTAACCTAGAACACAATGCTGGGCAATAGTTACTCCATCCTAAACCTCCAAGCCCTCATAGTTTCCTAACATTTACATTCCCACATTATACTTGCTTTTAATGATATCTGAAGTCAGGTTCAGGTTCATTCCTCCACATCATTCCAAGATTTCTCCTCCAGTCTGCTCTCCCAGCTTTCTCCTCTACCCTTTTCTCCTCCTCTGCCTCCCACCTTCCTGTCCTCTGGTTCCTCCCTCTCTTCCTGCTTCCTTTCTATTGCTCAACATTGTGGCTAGTTGCTTTCTTTATTTTGGAATGTTTACACAAAGTTGAGACAGGTGATGCTTAGAATAAGTATCACAGTGCAATGTCCAGATTGAAACCAGAGAGTGGAGGAGAGAAATCAGCATTTGAATGAACAAGGGTAAAGTGTATACATTCCAAAAGAACATTATACCAACAGGCATGTAACTCATCTAATCCCCAATCTTAGGCCTATCATTTACCCTCCCTATTACATATTCAGAGTTACTATTACAGATACATTGAGTAAGCTACAGGGTCTGGATTTCAGCTGTCTGGGTGAAGAGATATCACTGTGGGATCTTCAAAGCTCTCTGAGAGTCTATGCCAGATGATATCACAAGCTATTTTGGCAAGAGTTTGTGTATGAGAACATAGTTGATGATGGAATAAGAATTAACCAGTCAGCTTGGCATACAGATAGGAACCAGGGAATGGACATCATAGGCAGAAACAACCATGTAGATGACCACTCAAACTGCAACAATACACAGCAGATCCTGCATTCTACAGTTGGGAATGGCTGGAGTAGGGGCCATGAGAACACTGTTGAGATGATACTGTCCACACAAGTACTATAGCACCAGGAAGACACTCCTGGGCTCAGCATTCTGCTTTGCAGCCTTTCTAGATTCTTCTATTTGCCTGACACAGGCTCCATGGTTTGGATATTTGTTCTGTTCAGATATGCAACAGCAGTTAACTCATACATGATGGAAAAAGCAATGATTTCAGTACAGCAAAGATGGGTTTTTCAGACCAGATTTTCTTAGGCAGGGGGAATTGAAATAACATAACAGTAGAACTTTCTGTGGGAAATAAGAAAATCTTCCATTTTACCGTGCCTTAGATCTGGAGCCTTGCTGGTTTATTCTAAGAAAATAAAAATATAATTCACCCCTGAGGCTCCCTCTTCAGGGAGCCAAGCTTTAGACCAGCCCCTGGCTCATGTGAGGTACACATATCCCTCTATCCACCTTCACTGCCGCTTTCTGGCTCAGAGTGGCCTTTCTCTTGGCCTTTATTTAGCCTGTGACACCATCGCTGGTCTGGTGAATTTTCTCTTTTGTTATTGTCTGAGCTAGCCTTTCCCTGGCTGAGCAGCCTGCCAGGATCTGAAATGTCCCCTGATCTCCCCACTATCTTGTTGTTAGTGCTCAGGCTGCAAGGCTTCTCAGGCTCTGTAAGAGCTGACCAGTTTTTCCTCTAGAGTCCTTCAGGATCCTTCTGGATCACAGATCACACTAGGGGAATGCAGTATTAACTACATTCTTGTTTTATAGGGAAGGTAACAGAATTTCCATGCATGATACCAGTAGCTGGTAAGTGGTAAAGCTGGTTTTCATAGCTCAAGCTGCACTGTTTTATGTGGATAAATATACAGGGCCCTGTTGGCTATGTGGACTGCCTTTTGAATCTGTTATCTTTCAGTAACACAGCCCATCCTTATGTATGATCTGTGATGCTGGTGTGGGACTTCATGGACTATGTTTCTCAGACTCCTTTGCTGCTCTCCTCTCAGTTTTGCTAATGGCAGTCAAGAGAAAGGCTGGATACTGAAACAAGAAGACCTGGGCTTTCTGATGTCTTGTTATCCTTCTTCATTTCTCTAGGGTCACTTGGGTGGCTCTCTGCCCCTTAGCTGCCAGCAACAGTTGAGTGTCACCATCTTTGGCAGCTGTGTCCTAGCCCTTCACCAGATAGACTTGAACACCTTGGCTGGCGTCTTGTCCTCCCACAGTAATCTGAGCGCAGCTTTGCGACCTCTGGATTCCAACGTTGGCTAAGAGACTCTTAGCTGCTCAGTCCTGGAAACCCCGTCTCTTCCTGCTTGGCTGCCCCTTCCTGGGAGTCTCATTGATGTCCCACCAAGTTCATGCTGCAGATGATTCTTTGGAATGTTGCAGTGGTCTTCTTTTGTTCTTCCAATCTTTGAAGCCAGTCTCTTATAACAAATACTTCCTCTTTAAGAAATAAAAGTGTTCTTCTCCCCTTGAGCAGAACCGGATTGGTATATGATGGTGTTAAGTATTGATGTTTTGCTTGGTCTGGTGGCAGGGATACAAGTTATGGCAATGCGTAGTCAAAAAGAAAACACAGAGGACTTATTGTGAATCTTACCTTATTTCATCACTTGGTGCCATGTGACCCTGTTGAGAACATTTCCTTTCACCGTGCATTATGATTTATTTGGTTATAAAATGCTCTCTTCCCACTGCCCGCCCTGTAAAGGAACATGTGTTGAACACTTGGCTCCCAACTGGGAGCACAATTAAGAAGGTGATTAGGCAAGAAGCAAACTCATTTCTTTCATGGGTTGAGCCACTGACCAGTTCCTGCTGAATTGGGATAGTAAGAGATGAGTCCAGCTGAGGTTCAGAAGCAGGTCATGGGTCATGCCTTTATCCTGGTCTACTCTCTCTGTGCTTTCCGGCCACCAGTCCACTATCGTGTACTCTCTTTCCCAGCACAGCCCAGAGACAGAGAACCAAGTAACCCTGAACTGTAGACACTAGGCAACAAGAGAAGCGAGGACTGATCTACCTCCCCCAGTGATGTCCTTGGTGAATCTGTCTCTGTCCTCACTCCTTAAGTGTTTTGGCCAGAGGTTCTTGTTTCTAGAGTAGAGGGAGTGCCTCTTCCTGGTGTCCCTCTGCCCTTTCCTGAGATGGACGCTGGCACTGCTGCCTTGTCACTTTGAGCTTTCCAGGTGTGTGATCAATAAGACTATGAAATGTTTGGGTAGCTATTACACAATGAAAGTATGGAAAAATGTGTTTGTAGTCACAGAATTTATTCAGACTTGTGGGTAAGGAATCCACAGGCTTTCTCTTAAAGGGCCAGGTTGTGAGTGTTTTCTGTTTTGTAGGCAATATGTTCTCTGTCACGACTCTTCATGTCAGCTGTTCTCACAGCACTGTGAAAGCAGACATACGCAAGATATAAGTAAATCAATGTTCTTGTTTCACTGTGTTCCAAAGATGTATTGTGTGAAAAACTGGGTGGTTGGCTCACAGGCTACAGCCTGTTGACTTCATCTCCGGATACACATTTAAGTAACCAGGGACAAATGATAGGTTATTTATATGCTTGTATAAACTGTCTCAGTGAAACCCATTATTTTATACAATTAATTTATGCTAATTAAAATCTTCTCCTGCCTAAAGTATGAGAACAAACTATTGCTATATAGTAAAAAAATTCTAAAAGACTTATTCAGAAATTCAACATGTAGCATGAGGTGCATAAGGAGCCCCGAGTGTGTCAAGTCCTGAGTGATTATCTATTGTTTGGCGTAGGCAGAGCCATGCCAAGGACTCCAAAGCCTCAGAACCATGGGCAAATGGCAAAGTGCCTCCCCCTGGGGTGAGGATAGATGGCTATTAAAGACTTTCTCCCTGTGTGAATGTTAACACGGTGTGTAGAAAACATTCATCATAGCTTTCTTCTTACCAGATACCTATGGCTTGAAGACTTCTCTGCAAGAGATTACTTCTACAGCTAAACCTGATTCTTATTTAGCTGTGCATAATAATCCTGTCTCCTTGTTACATTGTGTGCCATAGCCTCACCTCCCTGTTTAGCTGGATGTAATAACCCCACCTCCCTGTTCAGTGATAACCTCTCCTCTCTGTTTATCTGTATATACCAAGCATACTGAACTTCCAGGCTGCTGCCATTTTTCCACCAGAGAGCCCAGTCCACCTGATCCCAGCTTCCCTTTCTGTTTATCTGTCTGTGTTTGTCATTCCTTCATTCCCTCACCATCCCAATCACATCTGTCCCCAGAGCTATGCTGGAAGCTGCAATGTAGAGGTTCAGTTATAAAAAGCTAGATAGATTTTTAAGGGAGGTTGAACAAAGCCTGGGAATTTTAGAAGGTGTTTACGAGTAAAGCAGCTCTTGGGTCTGATCATACTATTGTTTGGAAACCAAAGGCTACAGCTGTCAGCCTTACACCTGGTGGAACACAATTAGAAGGACACACTCTTACTTCTTGGATTGGATTCAATGTGGCATGGTAGACAAAATATTTGTGTGTGTGATGGGAGAGTGGGAAGACACAGGTGTGATGAAGGAAAAAAAAACAGGAGTTGACATTCGTTGAAACAGATTCTTAGGTACTGAGGTTTCACTTTCTTATTTTCTCTGCTTTTGTCTCTGGAAAATTTTTCAAAATGAAAAAATGTGAAGAATAGCAACGCCAATTGTGGCTCAATAAAATCTTACATATGTTTCTAGGACGATGCTTCTACTGCTTTCCCCTTTTATTATTTAAATATTCACCAATTAAAGAATACTTAGACACTCAATCCTAAAACTGTACAACTTCATCACTTTTCTGCTGAAACCCAGTTTTTAACAGATACAAGCCTTTGCTTAGGTAGGTAGTTGTAGCAAACTGTATTTTCCACCAGAGTCTTTCCTCTGGAGGTGCTTGTGTTGGGTATAAGACAGTACATGAGAGGATGCTCACACCCACTTTTTTCCTGAGTTTTTTCTCTTTTTATTTTTGGAAGATATGAGAACTGAAATGTTGGTTTTCTTCATTTTTATGTGTGGTCATTATTCACATTTGTCACACACACTCCACCTTGAATGGTTCCGTGACCAACCATGCCAGATGTCCCTCTGAAGGACCCGCTCCCCGACACATGTGACTACAATCACCAGAGGTGGCACTGCCTCACTTACATGCCTCTGTCCGCACTCTAAGTTCTGTCCCCTGTTGTCCCATGTTACCTGGCTAACTATGTCTGTGCATCTTCTCTCCATGTAGGCTTGCAAATTTTCAATACCCGTGATGACGAATGACTTGCCTTTGGTCTCAGACTTACACTGAGTTCAAAACACTATGGGTTCAAACTTATGGGCCAAGCTAGAATTTTTGTACAAAGCCAGAAAAACTAATGAGACATAGATACTGGACTAAGTTTAGCATCCATGAATGTTCTTTAGAAGGACTGTCTGCTTCTGTAGATGGGTTTGTCCTTTGACGCTTCCTTGCCATGAGCCTTCACCTCACCATGAGGGAAGCAAACATAGGGAATAGCTTAGCCACCCGAGACTCCACTTGAATTGGACTCTGCGTACACCTCCTGTATAATAATGCACTTGGTAGCCTTTACCTGCATGTACAGTAGACACACTCCAGCTCTTTCCCAACAATGCACCTGGCAACCTGTCAGCAGTCTAGGACACATGCACCCCAATCAAACTGCATGCACACCCTCTCTTAACAGTGAACTACACTTCTCTTTCCTTTAATGAGTGGGCCTGGACTGGTTTGGGGTGCATGCATAATAAGGGTAATTATCTCCTCAAAGTAAACTTTTAGAGAAAATCTCTTTTTTTGGACTTTATACCTATGTATAATTGGGCATCCACATAATTAAAATTTAGATGAGTTTTGGGAAGGGGCATGAGCTAAAGAGAAATAGTTATATAATTTAATCTGTCAATCAAATAGAGAACTACCCTTGCTGTTACCCTTAGCAAGCAAACTCCCACTTCTCTTGACCCCATAAAAGGAAGCCTCAGACACTGATTATGTCCTGAGTACCTTCACTCTGTGGCCGCTGTCAGTCTTGACAGTGTGTTCCTTTCCAATCTGTGCTTTGCTTTGCTTTAAATACAGTATTCCTGCTACTTTGCAAATCTGTGAGAGCCTTTATCTCATTCTTGAATAAAACCCAGAAACACCTGGTTCAGACTGTTACCACTGGTAACAACTACACTCAGAGTTTTGGTGTCACCCACAGTCCCCACTGTTCTGAGCACCAAAGCCCCCCTCCCTCACTCTCCTCAACACCTGCCTTGGTATAGCTGGCTGTACAGAAGCCCTGCACGTCACCCAGGAAAGGTGCTCATTGTTGTTTGTGCCATAGAAGAGATTTTTTTTCTTTAATCCCACTCACTCAGGCATCACATATTCTAGGTCACTCCTAAAGCTGAGAGCTCATCGGCTTTTCCAGAGCTTATGGAAATGCTTAAGGCCTGGAGAGAGAGAAAAAAGAATGGCTTCACACAAACAAAACTGCAAGGCTGAAAAGAAACAATGTAAGATAGTGTTTCCAAAAGAAAAGCCTTGAGTGGCCGCTCAAGTGAAACAGTACCCATGAATTAACTGTAAATTGGAAGCATGGGTAGATTTATTGTGTTTGATACAGTATAAGGTGAGACCTTCAAAGGTAAGAGCCCAGGCCCTCTAAGGGTTACAAAGTGGTCCCAAGGTTTTCAGAAGTGTTGCAAGCCCCACTTTGGAGTGGGCATAGGTCACAAAGATGACCCATTAGGATAACTGCCTTGCCAACAACCTCAAAGGAGGATTTAACTTGGCCCTGAGTTTTATCACTATCTTTCTGGGTATTTTTTTTTTTCCTACTCAAGGAATTAAGTTGAATTTTGAAGGATGATAAGGTCCCAGAAGCCTGATGCTGGGTAGTATTAAGGTCAAAGTACCACATTATCCAGGAAGGCAATTCAGAGCAAAATTCTCCTCACTCTTTCCAAAATAAAGACAAAAAGAAAATCTCCTCCTCCCCCTCAGCTCCACCCCCCTCACTGACACACAGTCCAACAAGCTTTGGACTTCAAATCAAACAATTTGTTTTTGCTAACATGGCAAATTCTTTCTATCCAGGACTCTACTCAGAAGCCTCGAACTCAGATCCTGAAAACCAAAGTGTCATATCCTGTTTCCCTTTGTATCCCACTGAGAGACAAGCTAGCGTGTTATGGAGAAAGAAGAGGAAAGCAACAATGTGAAGATGTTCTGAATTTGTTGCTGTTTTCTTTCATGAGTTGTAACCTAATACTCTCTCTGTTCAGGTCTTTGGTTGATGGTGCCTGGCCTTTAAGGTGCAGACTTCTCTCTTGGTCCTGTGTTTGTAAGACACATTTGTTTTAATACACTAGCTAATGCCGCCCTCAAAATAAGCTTAAGTGGAATTCACATTTTCCGTTTCTTTCAGGCTTTAGACTCACACAGAGGTAGAATCCATACTCTGCTGCTTATTTTTCAGTGTGTTAAGTCCTTAACACTTTTTGAGTAAAAAGTTGTGTCTTTTATAAATTCTGGTTTTAACTGTCCTTGCAGTTACTGCAGGTTAGATTTTAAACACACGGGAATCAGTGGCCCTTAGAAAATGTGTAAAAATACTAGATTCTCCTCATGGATGCCTCCAACCTCCAGCATCGCCTTCGCTTCAGAGTCGCCATATGCTGTGCTCTTTATTCCAAAAGCCAAACTGCCTATCCAGTAACAAAGACGAAAGCCATCTCCATACACACAGGAATACATTACAGGTGCTGTAATCCCTAATGGGAGGGGCTTAGAGGTGATGTGAATTAATCCCAACAAGAAAGGAGAGCCTTCTTATAAGAGAAATCTCTTCCCAGGAATGCAACAACACTGAGCAGGTGTCCAGGGACAAAATTGTCTTGTTCTCTTCGCCTCCTGGCAGAATGCCAAATAAAACATAAGTTTACCTGTCTCTATGATTCTGTTTTTTATATTGGATTAATTGCTGTATCGCTACAATTAATTGTCATGTGGTAACATAGCACATGGGCTGACTAAAACTTTATAGATGACTTAATAAAATTCCAGTGTCCATGTGTGTATGTGTGCATCACATTTTTTTTTATTCATTCGTCTGTTGATGATGATCAGGGCTGACCCCATAACTTGTCTATCGTGAACATTGCTGTGTAAGGTATGAAGTGCAGTTATCACGATTGTACACGCTTTGTCCTCATCCATCAGTTCCTTTGTTCTTGAACATGTACTAGTTGGTCTTCTAGTTGGAACCTACATTGTGATTAATAAGGACAACTGGAACATTTTCCCTTCATAGTGGTCTTTCTGAAGGCTTCTTGATATGGATATGTACCAAAAACCCTGAAACGGACATGTATTTTACTTAGCAAGCAATCTTGGCTCTCGAAAATTATTCAAAAGAAACCATTAGAATTGTCTCAAAATGTGTGAAATTTCATGCTGTTTACAAGTTGAAATACCTTGAAGGTCTAAAGAGATTTGGGAATGCAATATAATTATTGTAAATTATGTTACAGAAGAATAATGACTAGATAAATGCTCATAATTAGTTTCTACCATTTACATGTTATGGAAGAGGATATAAAACTCACTGCTTTTCTGGTTCTAGTTCTGTCATGGGATTTTTGTTTTGGCTGCTGGATACGTGTATAAAATACATTGAATACAGAAAGTGGAAACTTTAATGTGTCGTTCCACAGCTTACATTCTGCCTATTTTAGCTATGTAAAAGTTCACTGCAGCTAGACATAAAGGCACACCTTTAATCCCAGTACTCAGGAGGCAGAGGCAGGTGGATTTCTGTGAATTCGAGGCCAGTCTGTCTACAAAATGAGTCCAGGACACTCAGGGCTCTGTTACACAGAGAAACCCTGTCTCGAGAAACAAAACAAAATAAAAACAAACAACAACAACAAAATCCTGAAAAGTTCACTGAGTTGTATATACTTTGAATCTGGTTAATTTTAATTTGTAATATTTTTGTTTATTTGCAAGGTCTTTATAACAAAGTTCATAAAATTAATAACAAACCTCTACCCTGAAAGACAAGTAGGTGATAGGGCATTTGCCTTTCCCAATATTTATTTTTGTATGTGAATGTGTGGGCACATGAATGCCGTGGTGCATGTAGAAGGCATGTAGAAGGTGGCATCTTGCCACTTTTCATTTTTCTTTTAAGAAGTGATGTTTTTTTTCATTTTAATGTATTTTTATTTTTTATAATTTATTCACTTTATATCATGATTGTAGCCCCCTCCCTTATCTGCTCATTGTCCTTCCCTCCTCCTCTTCCCCTATCTCCTCCCCTAGACCACAGAAAGGAGGAGCCTTTCTTACCTACCATCTGACCCTAGCATCTCAAGTCTCATAAGGACTATCTGCATCCTCTTCCTCTATGACTTGGCAAGGCCAACCCACCAGTAGGGAGTGATCAAAGAGCTGGTAACAGAGTCCATGTCGGAGATTACCCCTGCTCTCCTTACTAGGGATTCCAGATGAAGACTGGATTGCCTATTGACTAAATCTGAGCAAGGGTCTATGTCCTCTCCAAGCATGGTTGGTGCCTCAGTCTCTGCAGGAACCCCTGTGCCCGGATTTCTTGGCTTTGTTGGTCTCTTAGTGGAGCTATTGTCCCCTTCAGGTCCTTCTGTCCCCCCTCTCTTCCATAAGACTCCCTATGCTCTGCCCAGAGTTCAGCTGTGATTCTCAGCATCTGCTTCAATTCCCCACTGGGTCGTCTTTCAAAGGACATCTGTGGTAAGCTCCTCTCCTGTTTCCTCTCTTCAGCTGCTTCAGGTGTCTATTCTATTTGTCCTTCTGAACAAGAATTAAGCATCCACCCCAGGATCCTCCTTGTTATTTAACTTCTTTAAGTCTGTGGATTTTAGTATGGTTATTATTAGAAATAAGCTAATTTAAAAAAAAGAAATGAGCTAATTTATGTAAAGTCAAGGCTTTACAAAGGTATAGAAGAAAACAGGAAAATTTAGCTATCTCTGTATGATGGAACCCAAGACAAATCTTCTTTGTTGCTGTTCTATGCAAAATAGCTAGGAAATGGAAAATACCTAAATGCCTAAATGCCCTTCAACTGATGAATGAATAATGAAAATTTGGCACATATACACAATGGAATACTATTTTGCTGTAAAGAAAATTAAATATTGAGGGTTGGACATGATAATACATGCTTTTGATCCTTGGGAGGCAGAGGCAGGTGGATCTCTGTAAGGTCAAGGCCAGCCTGGTCTACAAAACAAATCCAGGACAGCCAGGGCTATTATGCAGAGAAACCCTGAAACCGTGTCTGAAAATACAAAACAAACAAACAAAAACAAAAACAAACAAAAAAATGAAAGAAAATTTTAGGTAAACGGATAATGGATGGAACTAGAAGAAATTAACTTGAATGGTGTAAATCAGACACAGAAACAAATACTGCATGTTCTCTTTCTTGTGTGGTTTCTATCTCCAAATCTTCAGATGTGAGTAATTTCAGAAACCAAGAAAGCATAAAATGATCATGCTGTGTGTGTGTGTGTGTGTGTGTGTGTACGCAGTGGTTCTATGGATGGAAATAAGATACAAGAGATATGAAGGGGAGATGGGAATGGGATTAAATGGAGAGAGCAGAGGGAGGTCAGTACAGGACAAAAAGAGAAGAGCGAAAATTAACACTCAGGATGTTTGAAAAGGCTGTAAAGAAACATTTTTTATTTACCTAAAATTACATATGTTGCATATAAGCATATGTTTATACATATATACATTTAATTTAAGTGAAGTTATACCACTTGGGGTGACAATGCTCCCTCAAGTGACACACCCCTGGTATCAGTCGTGAGAAAGCCATTTTTGTGTTGCTGGACATGGGAGTCCAAGAGACTCCCCAAACAATATAAGCCATTGCTGTTGCCCTGGCTGCCTCCCAGAGGGTGAAAACGAGTTTCTGTTGCTGAAGATACCATGCGCTTTAGTCATGGGACCTGGAGGATCCAAGCTATACGTGAACTGAAAGCTTCCTCCCTGAGGACTTTCATAGTCTTGGAATGTTCTGTGAAAGCTACCAAGGAAGGAAGTAACAAATGGCCCTACCCACCTGTGACGCTTATGAACCATAAGAATTACCAGCATGGCAAGACATCTCTAAAGGTGCAATAGTAGCACACACTCTGGTGGCAACCAGCAGCTCTACAAATAGGAAGGAAATCATGCCTAGTACTAGAATTTTAACCCAATATCTGGGACTAGTGAGGTCATGGATCTTAGAGGAGAACCTGCTGCCCCCGCTTTACTAAACCAGCACAATCCCTAACTGCATTCTAAATATCTGACCTTATATCCACAGGCGCGTGCAGCTCCCAACCCTTACCAAACAAGCTTCTTTGCAACGGGAGACTATTACAGAAATCACAACTGGTCAAAATGCAGAGAACAACTGATTGCATGGTGCCCAGCCCCAGTAGATACATCTATGATATAACTACTGCACACAGTCCTTAGGGAACATCACAGAATAGAGGGGCAGAAGACCAGAAAATCTGCTGTCGTACGTACTGTGTCTCCTAGAGATGACAAACGTCTCAATCATGATATCATAAGAGTAGCAACCGCCTACACAGGACCTGGCAAGGACAATAGACATGCTATCGTGGGAGGGGCAAGTACCATGGTGCTCAAACCCTAGACAAAGAACTAAAGGTAACTAAAGAGTGCTGAGAGCAGAAGAATCATAATGGTACGTTCATTCTTCTCATATATGTAGGATTTCCTTAAGCAACATATAGTTTTGGCTAAGCAGTTATGAATTGTTTAGCATCTGTACATCTGGTAAGTTTTTATTCCTTCATGTATGTACAGGCCAATGATGCTGCATATAGCAATACGGTTGGCAGTTCCTTACTTTCAGAGCTTGGCATATGTCAGTCTACTATTTTGGTTTTGCACTGGGAAGTCTTAGGAATTTGCTTTGTAAGTAACTTGTCACTGTTTCTCTCTTGTAGGATTCAGCATTATTTCCGTGTTCGAGACAAGTGATATGTTTTTATGGTTTGAGAATTTCATAGTGCGTCTAATGTGTTTTGACCAAATCCTCCACTTCTCCCTCTTTTCTAATTGGTTCCCCATTCCCCTACTCACTTTTCTTTTCCAATTTTATGGGCTTTCTGCTTTTGTTTTCTTTTTGAGCCTGCTGATTCCACTTAGTGCTGGCTGTGTGCTCACGGGCGGGTGTAGGCTAACTACAGGATCAACAGTAGTCTCGCAGGGGCCGTCTTCCATGGAAAAACTCTGCCCCACACAGCAGCCATCAGCTGCTGATCGCTCCTCAGCTAGGAATGGACTAAAGGCATTTCAGCATTAACACAGTATGGAGGGGTCCTTCTCTGGATGTGAACTTTTGTGGTTTGAAATGATTCATGTACTTAGATGTCTGTATATTTCCTTGAAGTTGAGGAAATGTCTACTGTGAGTCCATTGAATAGGTTTTTTTTTTTCTGTATGTTTTTCATATTTATTTTACTTCTATGTTATAATTATTTTGGTTTTATTTGAAGATTTTTTTAGTGACTAGCTTTCTCTTAAGGTCTCTTCATTCAGGCTGCACTCTCCCAGGCAAGATACTTCAGGCAGGTATTGTGGAGATCCTGAACTTTTACCTCTGTCAAACAATAACGAAGTATTGTTGACACTTTTACCATCGGTGATTAAGGCTTTTTTGACTTTTGGGTGTTTAGAATTCTGGGTTTTCTTTCTGGAAAAATCACACTTTTTCTGTCTGTTAGAGATGGTTATCTGATTGTTATTCACAATTATAAATTAATAATTCTCAAAGCCCACTTCTGTGGCCATTAGAAGAGCTTTAAAAAGTTATTTTATTACAACTGTGTGTGTGTGTGTGTGTGTGTTGCTATGCAGACTACTATGGTATGTATGTTTCGATGCCAGAGAACAATTCTGCAGAGTTGTTTGTTTTTGTTTTTGTTTGTTTGTTTGTTTGTTTGTTTGTTTTTTTCTTTCCACCTTTCTCTGGATTCTGGGGATTGAGCTCTGGTCATCAGATTTGCACAGTAAGAAGCTTTACCCCCCTGAGCCACTCAGTTCTCTGGCTTTAGAAGAAATTCCATTTAAGATCCACAAATGCACAGTCATTGAACAATTACCACAGACTAAGTAAGTCAGTGATCCAAGTTGTCTGCGCATATTATTAACTTGTTTACTCTTCCCCAACAGCCACAGAGAACAGTATGTTTTCTCTCTTAAAACACAGTGTGACTGAGGCTCACAAATCAATCCACTTGTGCAAGATTACAAAGCTGGTAAGTAGTCAGGAGAGAATGTTAGAGGAGGAGGTAATTGGTTTCTAGAACAGATGCTATAATTTTTGATGGGCCTCTGCTCTCTACCAACGCCTTTCACTCAGCACAGCCTACTGGTTTTTTGTTTTGTTTTTCTTTTTTTTTTTTTCCCCTGCTGGTTGCCTCTTCACGGACCAGGATCTTAGGAATGTCAGGGACTATGTCCACTGCAACCAGCAAACATTTAGAAAGATGAGTATTTGTTGAATGCATAAAACAGAGCTCAACAGGGTTCTGAACGGTGAAATGTTTTCCTATGGCAGAGAAATGGAAGGTGGGGCAGGGCGGGAGGGATAAGGAGAAACGAGAAAATGAGCCAGAGAAAGAGGGGTAGGAAGACTAAAAGAAGAACAGGAAATGGTTATGGAGAAACGTGTCTGATGCTCTGGGGACACACCACTGGCAGAACACTCCCACCATTTTTCGGAAATCACAATTCTGTCATTTTCAAGTGCTTTGAAGACTCAACACATATTTTTCTTCAAGTGGAGCTTTGTACCAAGGCTGACAGATACAGCAGAATAAGGCGTGGGTGAGTGTCATTTGCAGTGCACACTCAAGGAATTCCCCCACAGCACCCATGAGATGGATACCTCTCAGAAACTATTACGATTCTGAGAACAGTATGAAAGCCACTGGTTTAGTTTGTGTGTGGATATTGGTCACAAGTGTGCCTTTGTGAGTAGAGATGTTACATAAGATCAGTGTGAAAATCTGTCATCCATTTGTTGTTGTTGTTGTTGTTTTGTGTCGCCTTGGCTGTCCTGGACTCGATTTGTAAACCAGGCTGGCCTGGAACTCACCGAGATCTATCTGCCTCTGCCTCCCTGAGTGCTGGGGCTGTGATCTGTTTTTTGTTTGTTTGTTTGTTTGTTTTTTACATCAAATCACACTAACTCAAAAAATTAACCACTAAACTTTTGGAAAGTGAATAAAAATTTTAAAACTCATACTTCATTTATCTTTTTTTGACAACTTTTAAAGATTTATTTTAGTTTTAATTACATGGATGTGTGTCTATGAACATGAGTGCAGGCCAGAAGAGGAATTTTATTTTTTAAAAAATTATTTATTTTTATGTTTATTGGTGTTTTGCCTGCATGTAAGTCTGTTTGAGGGTGTCTGAACCCCTGGAGCTAGATTTACAGATAGTTGTGGGCTGCCATGTGGGTACTAGGTATTTAATTTAGGTCCTCTGGAAGAACAGCCAGTGCTCCTGACTGCTGAGCCATCTTTGCAGCCCCAGGAATTTTATTATCAATTAAGTGTACAAGATGAAGTATGAGGAACATAAAGGGGTGTGTGTGTGTGTGTGTGTGTGTGTGTGTGTGTGTGTGTGTGTGACAGAGAGAGAGACAGAGATACAGAGAGAGAAAGAGAGACAGAGAGACAGAGAAAGAGAGACAGAGAGACAGAGAGAGAGAATGCTGGCCTAGGACCCTCTTTCCAAAGCTTTCATTCATCACTGTGAGTGAACTCATTTGATATGGTAGGTACTATACCTCTGGCCTCATCCTCGGTCTGCTTGTCACTGACGCCCACACCCCCACACTGTCAGACTAGAACATAGAAGGGCAGACTATACATTCTCTTCTAGTCCACATTAAAACACACGATTTCTCGTTAAAAGGAAAGGAGAGAACCGAGTGTTTATTTGTTAGCACAAAGAACGTTTATTTTCTGAGATCTCTTTGTACTCACTCTATAGGAAAGAAAAGCTTGACATGTAGCTCTGTTCTTAAGGGGAAATGCAAAGTTCTATGCTAGGTGTTTCTTTTCACTTTGCTTAGCATATTTTTCCTACGTCACTAGCATGTTCAGGGAAAATAACCTATATTTGCAGAAGATGGAGTTTAACCCAGAGACCCACAACTGGTAAAGGTGCAGAGAATAAGAGACAGTACGATGTTCCTCCCCAGATGGCATGTCTAAATCACACTCTCTCTTCCCAGCGTTCAGGGAACACCATGGAAGAGCAGGTAGAGAGAGCCAGAGATGGTGGGGAACTATAAGGAAACAGTGTTTTCTGCAGTTCCCAGCGTATGAACTCCCAGTATACGCGCAAGGACCTGCATAAACTCAGATCAGACAAAATCCCGGCATGATGGGTGGATGGAGGCACAAAACCCCATTGCTAGGTGAGAGCCGCTGGCAACTGATAGCTGTTGGGAAAAGGAGAATCATTTTCTCCAAGAGTGTATCTAGATTGAGCACCTCCAGTGAAAGGCTACACATCTAAGAATATATGGGTCGTACAAACTGGAACCAATTGTTTTTAAAGAGAACACAAAGTTGTGTGTGTGTGGCAGGGGGTTGGATCTAGGAGGAATTGTGGGGGCAACTATGACCAAAACACATTGAACTAAAAAAGTCTATTGCATGAAATTCTCAAAGATTTCATGAAAAATGTTTCCTTTAAAAGATTAAGCTCCGCATGGATGGAAACGTGAGTATTAGAATGGTAGGCGTTACCTAATATAAGGTTTAGATAATAAAATTTACCATCTAGATACTTCTTAAACACACCTGGATACCGGCCAAACAGCTTTTGATAGATGTCCCCCATCAAACTCTACACTGTCAGTAAGGTTTTCAAAGATAATAAATTTGTAGATTGGTATTTAAGCCATCAGATCACAGTTTGTTTTTTATTCTTTAGGCAATGGCATAGCACTTAGGCCATGGGATGCTTTGTGTTTTACTGAATAGCCTACGCCATGGGATGCCTTTGAGAAAATGTTATGGGATGACTAATTGCTGTTTTTCAGCATTAGCCTCAGCGTTGTCCTCTGGAGCATTTACACTGTAGGAAATTCAGAAAGTCCCATTATCCAGTCCTGCTCATGGGTAGACCCAAAGAACCCTGGCGTACAGATCAGTGTGCGACCCATTCCCTGAGAACGTTAGAAGAATTGGTCCTGGGGTTGTGGAGATTGTCCAATGGGTAAAGAGCTTGCTGTGCCAATGTGAAGATCTGGGTTTGCATCCCCAGAACCCTTGTAGAAGCTGGCATATTGGGTAACACGCTGTGGGTGAAGAGAGAACGGACGCACTGGCCAGCCAGTCTAGCTGAAACGAGGAGCTTTAGATTCAGTTAGCCATCTTGTTTCTAAAATAAAATAAAACAAAATAGGAGCAATTGAGGAAAGATGTTTCACCATCACTCCCTGTCTATGACATTTACCCTTACAATCAAGCATGCACATGCTCACATGCTCACACATGCACAGGCGCTCACACATGCAAACACTACACATTGAGACATAAACACACAGATAAAATTAAAACACAAATGAAGACATGGACACATCTCTTCACTCTCACCACGGCCACAGCAAATATCGAGGAAAGCGAAGACTTTTTCCCAAGCCTTGTTGTGATAGGCTTGGAAGATGAGACAACAGATAACATCTGATTTAAATAATTTGCATAGTACACCAGCCGGCAGCAGGGACATAGTCATTCAGAAGTTCAGTGGGAGAAACTTCAATATCTCATAAGCAGTTGAGACTTCAGCAGAACCTTAATATGATAAATAGAGATGGGAGTATCACCTGACCAACAGCAAAGTCAGACTAAAGTGACAATCACCAGAAACACCTGCTAATTTAAAGACGGCTACAACCTCCAGACTCTAAAATCACCCAGGCAGGTGGGTTGCAGTGGATGCGAGCCTCTGACATGGTGTACACATTCGGAAAGCTCCCAAGCTTCCTCTCGAATTCCCTGAGAACAGGAGGGGCTCTTACTAAACCCTACTAGCTTGTCTGACTAACGCATGTAGAACCAGATGGTCCAAGGTATTCTTGCAATGGGTAAGAGTCTGAAATAGAAGTCCCAAATGGAGGCCCAGGGGTAGCGCTGCCTGTTTGCTGTGATGGGGGTAGAACAGGGTGGGGTGGAAATGGTTCTTTTATCTGAGGAAAAGAAAGCGTCCAAGGAGGTAACTAGATTTCAGATCTGTGGCTCCTCCCCCCCCCATTCTTTATTAAAACCTGGAAATATGTTACTTAAGCACTCAGAATCCTAGCTTACTTTCTCTGTAAGGTTGTACAGTGGTTGAACTTGGGGGTAATAATCACAGATTTCCTGAGTTCAAATATCTACTAATTCAAGGCTTAGCTATACACTATTTCAAAAGTTTTTTTTTTAACCTCTTAAGTGCTTTGATTTTTTTTTTCATCTGTAAAACGGGGTGATCAATAATTCATGAGATTATGTATTGCTGAGATAAACGAATTCATCCAAAAAGTAATAAGACAACTATTAATAAATATTAATTATTATTAAAATCTGCCAGATGAAGCTAATGATGATTCTCTCTTAATTGTCTCCTGGGAGAAATAGGGCAGGACCCCTCAATGAAGTAATCTGGTATAAAACAGGTTGTCCGTTATGAAAAAAAAAAAAATTTTGCCTTACTTCTGCTATCAAAAAGTGTGGAGTTCAGGGCCAAGGAGCTGGCTCAGCAAGGCCGATGACCTCCTTCGGTCCCTGTATGCCACACGGTAGAGGAGGGTGGCTTGTCCAAAGATTTCTACATGTGTGCTCCTCTCCAACAACAAATAAATGTCATTTCTAAAAAACATTTTTCTTTAAAAAACCTAGTTTGCCATCTCAGTGTAAAAGACATGAACCAAGAAACTATTTATCTTTATTGTATGTGTATGAACACTTTGTTTGTCTGCAGGCACACGTGCCGTGTGCGTGCCTGGTGTCCACAGAGGTCAGAGGAGGGCAGCAGGCCTCCTGAAACTTGGCTTACTGACGACTGTGAGCCACCACGCAGGTGCTGGGAACCTAACATGGGAGCCCTGCAAGGGCAGCGAGTGTTCTTAACCTCGGCGCCATCTCTACACTCTACAGGGAGATAGAATTTTTGTCTCCAAAGCAGGGTCCCCGGGTATTTGCCAATGTTTTTGTTCTATGTGCCAGCAGAGGAGGATATATGATTTGCTCTCCAAAATCCCCAGGGTCACTTCCTCCGAAACATCCACGAGGAGATTCAGATGCCTTTCACTATGTACTGTTAAGTGGCTACGTCTAACTCTGCAGTTCGGGGTATCTGGGATTAGACCGCTTTTCAGTTACCGTCTCTGTTAAAGTACTTCAGCTTCTCATCCCTCAGCGTCCTTGGGTGTAAAATCGTAACAAGAATGCCTCCTAGGATGTGGTTAAAGACGACAGGAGTTTGATTGATTACGATTAATGCAAGCTCCTTATTCTTTAGGGAAAAAAAAAATCAGAATTTTAGACTAGGAGAGGCAATGGGCTAGCTGTCATGAAGTCAGTCACTGTTTTCCCTTGGTGAAATTTCAGTGAGGAGGAGCTGGAGAGACAGCTCCGTATCTAGGAGTTGTTTATGCTGGTGTAGAGGACAGGGGCTTAAAATCACCTGCAGCTCCAGTTTCAGGGGCTTTAATACCCTCTTACGGTCCCCACGGCTGCTGCGTGTGGGCGCGCACGCTCACACAAACACTTCACATGTTCCAGATAAAGCTATTGCTCTCAGAGTTTAAAAGATTTTTAAGTTCAAATAAACCTTTATTTGTCTCAAAAGATACATTATTCAGAAGATAACAAATGTGCCGTCAAAGATTCCAGTTTTCCTTTAAGAATAGATTGAAGGATAGTTAAGTCCCAGGGCAGAAGTATGTTTCTGTTTTCTGCCACCTTCTCCCCAGCAGGTTTCCTATAGCTTCTAACTCTTGTCAGGTGGCCTTGTAACCTCAGCGCCAGCCTCAGGGGTTCCTTGTAACCCCAGGAATCCGGCTTCATGGGCGCCTCTGCTGCCTTTCAGTTATCTTCCCGGAAGAAGGCCGCATTTGGTTGACAACTCACTACCTCGTTACTTCCTCCCCCTGGGTTTCCAGCTTTCCGCCCGGTAGATCCTCGTTCACTGCTGCTTCTCACCTTAACTAAGACTCTTCCTGATGGCGTGTTATGGGTTAACATGGCTTTATCCTGTGGTCCATGTAGAAACCACAGGAGAGCGGCACTTGTTCCTTGCCCTGGGAGTGCTGGTCCATTGCAGGGAGACAACTTTAATTCTTCACTTTATCTTTCTCAGATGAGGATTGTCAGGTTTATTATCGACTGTCTTTCAGCTTTGGAAAATATTTAAAGTTTTCACCGAGGCCAAGGGGTGACCTGTCTGTAAGATTCAGGAGACTGAATCCCTTGCTGTGGATATGACCTCATGGATCTGCACAGCAAAGCCATTCTCTTGCCAGAGAAATCTCTTTACAAATCCTTGTGTCTCTAAACCAACTCCCTCAACATTTTATACATGTTAGCTGTACTTTCATTCAGCTGTGTACCGCATTCATCAAAAGAGAGGTGGGGAAGAACATCTTAAGATCATGATTGCTTTTTTTTTTCTTTTGAAACCATAATTGGGAACAATTAATTCACAGATTTCAATTCCTCTGTTTTTTTTTTTTTCTCTTCCCTTCTCTCTGTCTTATCCTACTCAGCAAAAGAAAGATTTTCTGTCAATCTCTTTTTTTAAAATACTTGGGGGAATGCCATAGAAGACTCACCTATATAGAAGTATTCAGAAATTATTAAATAATAGCTGGGTTTGATCCAGCTATTTGATCTGAGTAAGAAGAGGTCAGAAAATTACAGCTCAGTTTAAATATTTTTAATGATTGTTTTAGTTAACTGCTAGGAAGACTGCCCACATCTTAGAGGCTTACTTTAAATATTTTAAAATGGATAGTTACAGGGTTTTGAAATGAACATTTCAAGGTTTAGTAGCAGCTTTGCTAAAAACAAGTAAGTCTTAGTATTTTTTAACTACAAGACTAATTAGGAATATGGATTTATATTAATATGAGCCATAGGTTTGATATGGGACTATGTAATGTTTTCTTAAACAAGACAGAGTCGGTCAGAAGTTCTTAAGATCCACTGGAGGAACGCTGGCTTTCCTTCCGCTATCTCCTTTAAAATCTGTGCCAACCACCAGTTAATTAAATGAGACTTAGAAGGACAGTTACATATAGGAATATTTGGTGTTAACGAGGTGTGGAAAATGAGGTGCTTTTTACAAAATTCAGGCAGATTTGTGACCCTTATCTCCCTTCTATAGAATAGCCCAAGGAAACACATCATGGGCTTTTATGTGAGATGCTCTTCACTTCTCTGACTGTTCTTTTAGAAATCTGCCCTAACAAGATGTTTCACAAGCAGGCTCTGCTAAGTCATCATCTGCGTGTCTGGCAGCACTTTCTGAATTTTTTTTTTTTTTAAAGTAGGCCATGACTCTGCATTTAGCAATATAGAGAGTATTTAAGGCAAAGAAGATGAGGTAGAGTTAAATCCCTGTTCGTTTTAAACTTTATGTAAAAATGTGTTTCTTACATTTTGCTTATTTATTTAATTTTCTCTGTGTTCGTGCATGTAGGGCATGTTTCTATGTGTGTGGTGGTGGGAGTCACGGGTGCATATGTGACTGTGTCCAGGTTTTGCAAGGGTTCTGGGATTTGAAGTCAGGGCTTCATGCTTAAGCAGCAAATGCTCATACAAGCAGAGCTTTCTCCCCAGCCCGTTTTAACACTGGTGGGCACTGAATAGTAGAATTTTGAATAACTTATCCTATTTCTACCTTGTCTCCTACTTTCCCCACAGTGGAAACGAATTTGGAGCTATTTGAAAAGAAACTAGTCAGTAGTTTTTATATGATCCGGGGTCAAGAAACACCAAAAACAAAAGTGTTACACATCCAACGTTAAATAATAAATATAAGGAGAAAGACATAGCTTAGTTGATGGGGAAAGATCCAGAATCTTTTCTTCCAAGAATGTCACTGTTTTATGTTAATTGCATGATTCTATATAGCAGAGAACTTCAGAGGGATAGAAAAGAAAATACAGACTCAATAAATGTTTGCCCTTAATAATTGCTCTTCTAATGTCAACAAATTTTGAATGATAGAATATATGTCCCCGGATTGGGCTGAGCTAATTTTTACCTTTGCTTGTTTCCCTCTCTCCCCAGAAGTTAGCAGGTGTGTAGAATTAACACGGAACATCTGTGTTTGGTTAGAGCCTCCTGAATAACCCTCTTCCCTGCCAGGCTAGTACACTATTCTCCTAAGAAAACTGTGGTAAAGCTGGAAATATGCAATTTCCCAATCAGAGGTGAAAAGTACACATTTACAAACAAGGCACATGATTGCCTTGGACCCAATGAAAGTAGTGTGGGTTGTGTCGTCCTGGATGGCTGCCAGCAGTTCAACGAGATACCCCTAACTCTGTTGTGTGGGCCAAAGAGAAAAACTATATTCACATCATCTCCATGGGGTAAACATGAAATGTTAGTAGTCTGTGTTAGGAGGGGAATGGAGAAAGCGATTGTGTTGAGGTGAAATTGCCTTCTCAGATGATGGTTATCAAATCTACCGTCCTCCTTCAAAGCTCTTACTCTCTCTGTAGCTGACCTGAGGACATGACCTAAGAGAAGGCACTGATAGATGTCTAACTCCATAGGTAAGGGAGATGAGCCTCAGTGGCTAACACCACATGTAATTAAAACAAGAAGGGAAAGAAACATACTATGATGGACTCCACCCAAAGCAGTGAGTTCTGAGGAGCCTGACCTGGAATGTGCATTCTAAGAACAGACGCTACAAAAGCAGCACAGCGTTGCAAGTACATGCAGTTTTGCTAAAAACCTGAGATAAATTTAAGTCAATCAGCGGCACATTTCGCTCCAAGATGGGAAGTTAATTACTATAAAGAGGCTAATCCTAGATTGATACTTTAGACTGATAGGATTTCAACGAAAACCTACCAAACAAAATAATTTCAGTTTTCGTCTAGATCAGGGGTCTGCAAGTTGAGGCTCATGCATCACATGTATTTGTGGCCTGTTTTTTTTTATAAATGAAGTTGCATTGGCACACAGTCACATTCATTTGTTCCCATGTTATCTATGAGAGACACCTTACGTTATACCATGGCAAATTCAGTAGTTGTGACAGAAACCATGAGATACCCAAACCTTGAAATATTACTATTTATAAAAGATAGTCAGCCACAGATCTAAAGGAAAAAAAAATGAGAGACTGTATATATTCTACATAAACCCCCCCAAGATCCATGATTCTTTGTTCCTAGAGACATATTTTCTCATATTTTGAAATACTACTTTGGCTCTTTATTTTTGTATGTATGAGTGCTTTATTGGCATACATGCATAAGCACTGTGGCCATGTCTGGTGCCCAGGGATACCAGAAGTAGAAATCAGATCCCATGGAACTGGAATTATGCATGGTTGTGAACTGCCATGTGGGTGCTGGGAACTGAACCTGGGTCTTCTCAACCAGTGCTTTTAATTGCTGGAGCATCTATATATATATATTTAAAATTTTATAATTTTGAATGATAGAATATATGTTCCCTGATTGGGCAGAGCTAATTTTTATATTTATATGTTTTTATATTTATATATTTAAATTTTATAATATATAAAGCCAGTAACCTATTGTTTGCCAGACTTAATGAGTGTGCACCAGTTTTAACTGACCGTATTTGTACAAATACAACTTTGTGTTTAAATTACCTCTCATTTTGTCACTATATTGAAGCTATCTACATAGCTAATCATATATACTGCTCAGTTGGGTGAAATATGAGCCCGTGTCTTTACACTGAAAACATAAAAAATTTCTGAATGTGTTCTGAGGGAAAAGCTGGACTCATGAATAAAGATGAAGTTTTCAGAAAGTAAGGCAAATGCTGCAAGCTACAAAACAGCAAACGGCCAGCTTTGCACATGACAGTCACATAATTGATTTCAGTGTGCACGCATCTACTTAGTCATCTGTTCATTCATCTATAAAGTATGGAGAGACGATAACAAAACTTTATCAACAGTTACTTCCCAATGGAAATTACCAGAGATTTTAATTCTTTTCTTGTCATTTTAGTTATTTAATGCTTAAAAATGATGCATACAATTTAAAAAAGGTTATTTTGAGCTAGAGAGATGGCTCAGTTGTCATAAGCACACACTTCTATTACAGAGCATCCTTTTTCAATTCTCAACACCCACGTTGGGCAGCTCCCCATTGCCAACTCCAAGGGATCCAATCAATGCCCTCTTCTGGCCTCTGGTGGTACTACACTCATGCATGCACGCTCACGTCACTAATTAACAACAACAACCTTTTTATTAAAAAGAAGAAACAAAAAATTAAGGCAAGACCACCCCTTAGGAAGACAGAGCTACTGTGAGCTGTGCTAAAGAGATAGGAGAAATAATTGTCACTTTACTGAAATAACAAAAATTTCCTACTCAAAATTCTTACCTCCTACTGTACTTGGCATGGGGCCACCAGGAGGTCTTGCCATGTCTGTTGAACATTTTGAGTCTTGACTTAGAAAGGCATAACTTTCCCTTTTTCCTCTTGTCTCTCTTTTTCTTAGGATGCTGGTCAAAGTCTAAGCATTTTTTTTTTTTTTGTTTTTGTTTTTGTTTTTTTCTGATTGGCTCCCCTCTCCCCCTCTTTGGGCTTCCTTATTCTTTCTATGAGGCCCCCTGCCCATTTTTGTCCCTGTGGCTGCTTATACATCACATGACTGACCTCTATGCCTCACCCCAATGGTATGGCTGTCTCTGTTCTACTTCTGTATCTCTCTTCTCTTGGCAGCTGCTGAGATTTGCCATTTACCTGCCCAAGGGTTTTTTCCCTTTAAACTTTAATAAAATTGTCTCCGAGTTTCAAAACAGGAAATAAACCTTATTTTCATTACAAATAAGCGGCAAAGGCAAAATTGGAACTTTAAAAAACAATACATGTAGAAAATCACCAACCTTCTATTCACTCTGCACTATATAAATCAATATTAAAAAAAAATGAATGTTCAGTTTAACACAGTCCAGATCCACAAAGACGAGAGTCACTAAAGAACAAAAATTGTTGCGCATGCTTGGGCTGGTTCAGTGCTTAAGGACAGTGGTTGTTTTTGCAGAGGACCCAAGTTTAGTTCCCATAATCCACATGGCGTCTAACAACCACCTGTAACTTTAGTCCCTGGGTATCTCATGACCTCTTCTGATATCTGTGGGCACCAAATACACACCATGCACAGACATATGTGCAGGCAAAACACTCATGTGCATAAAATAAAATAAACAGAATGAAACAGAACAGATCTAAAATTGTCTTTAAAAAGTCGAGCATGGTAGAAATCAAAGTAAAGCATTATCATTAGACTTGATTCTCCTTGCCGAGGTAGCTAATGGCTTTGTAAACTAAAACCATTAGGTACAGAGCACTGGTAAGTGCTTTGGCACAACCTACAGTTGTGTTTTCTTCTTCTTCTTCTTCTTCTTCTTCTTCTTCTTCTTCTTCTTCTTCTTCTTCTTCTTCTTCTTCTTCTTCTTACACACAGGCAGATTTTAGTTAAATTAATACCCTCTCCAGGCTTCCTTTACCACATACAACTTTTTCATAGAACAAAGAATGACTTGGCTAGCTTGGGAAAGGACGTTAGCCATGTTCATGTAAGCTGGCTCAGTTTTAATCCTGAGTGGGCCTGCCTGATGAAAGCAAATCTCCTTTCCTCCACGAAATCTCTTTGCTAGGTGGGAAGGTTGGGAAGCCGGGAAAGCTAGCTAGGTTAAAGGTTTCTATGAGCTGGGTGGGGTTAGAAGTCAGCTTATTAGCAAGCCCCTTGACTATGAATCTAATTTGTGTTTTGAAATCATCATGATGTATCTGTCTTCAGTAACTTGAATTCTGTGTCACTTTCTCCCAAAACCTCAAGAAGAGAGAAATACAGAGGCCCCATCAGCAGGGCAGTTTCCTGACACCCTGTGGCGGTGCTGCTTTCTCCCCCCCCCCCCCCCCCCCCCCGTGCATCTTTTCCTCTGAATTCATGCAAAGATAGCAATTAGAAGAGCATCCAGATCTGTCTGATGATTATACTTGTTACAGGAAAAAAAAATCAGAGCAATCTGACTTCCTAACTACACAGTTTGATTAAAAGAAAGATGGTGCACTTGTGCATTACCATGGCTGCTGAAGCCGCGCTGTGGAAGGATGCTTTGGACGTGGGGGGACTGTTCTTCGAAAGTACTTAAATTTGAAAAATAAGACACAAAACAAGTATCCATTTTACAACACAGTCATAAAAATTTAAACAAAATAATGACGAAACACATACCAATATATTAATATTGGTTACTTGTGGATTGCAAAATACATCATTCATTTTTGCTTTTCCATGTTTTCTGTATTACACGCTAGTGAGGCAATTAGAGAAACATTGTTAAAGCTCAATTACACAGTAGCTGTAAATTAACCGCAATTTATGATTAAATTCTTAGAAGCCTTTCTCTAGAATCCTGGTTAGCTAATAATTATGTTCATTTTAAACAGCATTTTTAAATGCACAGAAGAAAAGATTCTAATTGAAATGAATGAATGTACCATGAGTGAAAATAATTGGGTGAGTGCTGGGTGAGTATCTGGAATTCGTTATTTGTATGAATTGATATCTTCTACATCTCAGTGGGTTAGATTGTACCATGGAGGAGAGAGGTAATTTGTAGATCAGGGAACCTGAGAGAAAATGTACCCTAAAGTCAGAGGGAACCTTGTGCTGGGTGTTTCAGGATGACATGTTTCATAAGAATGACTTTCCTCCAAAACAGGCACTCTGCAGTAACTTTCCACTGCCTAAGGAAAACTATGAAGCAGCAACTAAGAAAAACAGAGCTCATTGAGTGAGCTCCTTTTTATAGCTAGGCAATTTTTATGTTACCTCCTCTTCTCAACTCGTGGTGCCCTGGTTTTGCATTAATCACCCTGAAAACTCTCACAGTGAGATTCTTTTATTCTGTTCCCTTGAGTTTTAATGTGTAGTATTATCATGGTAAGATTCTGGATCAAGAAGTACTTTGTACTCACAGCAAAAAAAAAAAAAAAAAAAAAGTTGTGCCCTCTCACGAGCCAATCTCCAGCAAAATGTCACATGACAAAACTGAGTCTTCAAGGAAACCAGAAACTTCCACTTCACATTATAACAGTTCCAATGACCACAAGTTTCTGTTTCTTTTAGTTCAGGATCTAAAGCATTAAGGCTACAGTAGAACCCACTTAACTGCAGCTAAATGCTTCCAGTTAATTAGAAACCAAAACTGCTGCATGACTTTCTAAATCCTTTCTATGGTGTTCTTGTTATATGTGTTTCTTCTCATTAGAAATAATGAGACTAACCTGTCTACTACTAATTAGGGATTTAGCTACTGTTTTTCAAGGAGATAACAAAACATTTGACATAAAAAAAATCTGCTTGTTAAAATTCAAAACCTTTTTTTGAAATGTTATTTGGTGAATGTAGTTTTATGTAAGTGCTATCTTCTAATGCATTAAAATAGAACTCCTCAGAAATGCCTTCTGCTATTTAATGACTAATAGAATTATCAGGTAAACCATCCATGGTAATCTTTTTTGTGGAGATAGATGTTTGCTTTGGACTGAAAGATTCTGCCCCTGATGGGAGAAAAGAGGCTCCTAAGACTCAAGAAGCTCTTTTAAAAAAGAAAAAAAAAAAAAAAACAAAACATTTATTTATTTATTTATTCATTTATTTATTTATTTAATGTATATGAGTGCTCTATTTACTTATATTCCAGAAGAGGGAATCAGATCATATTATAGATGGTTATAAGCCACCATGTGGTTGCCAGGAATTGAACTCAGGACCTGTGGAATAGCAAACAGTGCTCTTAACCACTGAGCCATCTCTCCAGCCCCTCCGGAAGCTCTTACACCATAGAGGATTCATGGGCCCCTCTCCAAGGTAATGGAAATATCAATTAATTGCTGAAAGGAGACACCCTTCTTCAGTGGTACAGTTGCCCAAAAGTTGTTTGTGTTCCCATAAGCCACTCCATACCCACACTCCTGCATGTTTTCCCAATAAAGTTTATTGGTTTACAAAACCAGCCTTGGATAGAATTATTTCTTGCCTGTGCTGTTGTCTCCCAGGGAGGGCAAGCGAGGACATGGAATCTGGCTATATTCCATCACAGATTACACAGCTGCTTTACCTCACTTATCTTGCTCGCTTCTTCACTTTTTTCTTTTTCCTTTTTTTATTAATTCTTTTACTACTATATCACTGGTTCCCCCTGGTTCATATTGACTTAGCTCCTGTTGTTCTCCTGCTGTCCCCAGTTGTTTTCCCCTCACTGTATTTAAAGAGCTGTTTGATTTTGTGTTGGTGTTCTTTTTACTGATTGTTTTCTGTCCTCTGAGTTGTAGTGGTGACTGAGAACTCAGAAGACTACTGTGCATTAAGGAATCACCCACCAAAAATTAGAAGAAGTACCCATGCCTGGAGAGTTTTACACTGCAGCACAGAAACATAAAAATTGTAAATAATCCGGGTAATATGACTGTTTTTCAATACTGAGTCCAAAGACATCAAGTTGATTGTGATGTCAGATAGAAGCGTAATTTAAAAAAAAATCAATGTCTTCAAAAAAGATACAAATTAACACCTGAATAGAAGAAATAAATGCATTCACTACTTAGATGAAAAATTTTCAACAAGAGAGTCTGAAGAAAAAAAAAAAGTAGATGTTAGGAAGGGGCTAAATAAATGAAGTCTAGAAACTTAGCATTTTTTGCCATCAGGGAAATAAAATTCAAAACTACATCGAGACTTCATCTCACCCTAGTTAGACTGGCTGTCATGAAGAAAACAAGAACCAATGTTCAGGAGGCTGTAAAGTCACAAGAAACCCTTACTACTTGCCGGTGGGAGTATAAATTCAACCAGCCACAATGGAAATCTGTATGGAGGTCCTTCAAGTAATTGAAAGTAGAGCTCATTCAATATAGCAACACCGCTTCTGGAAATACACCCCAAGGAATTGAAGTCAGCACCCCACAAAGCTATTACACACTCATGTTTTTTTCCCCTCATTTATTTTATTCACTTTATATCCTTGTAGCCCCATCTCTCTGTTCCCCTCCCAGACTCACACTTTATATTTTCTTCCCTTCTCCCTCTTCCCCCTTTCCTCAGAAAAGGGGATCTCCCTTTCCCACACCCCAGCTCATCAAGTTGCATCAGGACTGAAAGTATCCTCTTCCCCCGTGGCCTGGCAAGGCAGTCCTGCCAGGAGAAAGTGATCTAAAAGCTGACAAGTGAGTCCAGGTCTTATGAATTCCCCACTTCCGTTACCAGAGGACCCACTTGAAGCCTAAGCTGCCCATCTGCCCATCTGCTACATTTTTGTAGGGGGCCTAGTCCAGTTCATGCATGATCCTTGGTTGGTGCTTCAGTCTCAGCAAGTTGGCTCTGTGTTCTTTGTTTGTTTGCTTGTTTTTGTTTTGGTTTTGTTTTGTTTGTTTGTTTGTTTTCTTTTTGTGGAGTTCCTGTCACTTCTGTGTCATTTTCTCTTTCCTCCCACTGTTTCTCAAAACTCCTTGCTTATTGACCAAATGTTTGGCCGTGAGTCTCAGCGTCTGCTTTGAGGAGCTGCTGGGTAGAGCCTTTCAGAGGACAAGTCCAACAGGCTCCTGTCTGCAAGCTTAGCAGGGTATTATTCAAAATGTCAAGGGTTGGCCCTCTCTGATAGGGTGGGTCTTTGGTTGGGCCAGGCATCAGTTGGGCATTTGCCCAATCTCTGCTCTATCTGTTCTATCTTTATCTCTGCACAACTTGTAAGCAGGGCAAATTTGGGGTTGAAGATTTTCTCGGGGGGGGGGTTCTGTTTCTGACCCTTTACTAGAAGACTGGTCTAGTTAGAGGGTGTCCTCTTCAAAAAGACAAGGATAGAGTATGTCTCTCATACGCAGAATTTGAAGGGAAAGAGAAAGAAGTATATATGCAAACTATAAAAGAGTGAGTATAAGGGTAAGATTGGGGATGGGGAGAGAGGGGGACTGATGGGGAGAATGTGTACAAAGTATATTCAATGAGCAAAATAGCACAAGTAGCTAAACACCATGATGCTCACCTCTGTCCCATCTAAGCAGCTAAGACAGGAGGATAGAAAGTTCCAGGCCATCCTGCATACTATAATTTTTTTTTTTTTTTGGTCTCAAAGCCAAAATCAAAAACAAGAAAAAGTTATCACTGAAACTCATCATTTTGTGCGTGTAGTACATGTCAATAAGAATCTAGGTGTTAAATTCTTCCACTCTAAAATGATTTGCTCGCACTTGAAACACAAAAGGCAACCATCTTTGATGACTGTATTGAAAGAGTGGATTTTCCAGTGTTGAGCTTGGACCACAGAAGAATGAGATAACACCCGAATGTCTGGTCGTGTAGGAAAGTGAGAAAAGTATGAGAGAAAAATGCACTGTCCAAAAAAAAAAAAAAAAAAAGCACAGGCTGGGAATCACTGTGTAGTCGCTTGCACTACAAGTGTGAGTGCTGATGAAAGCTTTCGTGTGATGTTCTCTGGGGAGGAGGCACGACATCATTAAAGATTTAAGGTCATGGAGCATGGAGGGACCCAGTTGGAGGAGGACCTGAAGAGAGAAAGAACTGAGTGACCAAAAGAAAAGGAAAAGGAAAAAAAGTAAAAGGAAGGGATAAGACCCTCTAGCCTGGGAGTGGTCAGTGCCAGGTACTGTTGCTGGGATATTCAATCCTGATCCAGGGCTGACAGAGCCATAGTCCCGGTGGCTGGCCCAAGAAGAGTGGAACTTAAACACCTGAAATCTTTTGTGCACTTGGCTATTGAGATGTTGTTAAAGGGTGAAGTCATTAGGTAGAGCCGTGATTCTGAGGCTGGAGACTCGAACTTACTGTCCTGAGAAGTTGACCTCGTCCTCTGCTTTGCTTCCATCTGACTTTGAAGTGGCAGATTCTGATGTGCATAGGGGACAAGCACTTCCTATTACAGCTCTCAGAAGTGTACCTTCCAAATTCTATCTAGAAGGTCTAACTGTGGACCATGAACCGCTGCTGTGGCCTCTGGAGTGCCTTCTAGGAGTATCACTGTATGGATGATGCTCTCCTAGACACCCCCCCCCCCAACCTCACCTCCTATGATTCCTGTTATGTTGCTTATAGTATCTGACAGCATCATGAGCAAATGTACCTTGATCTATGACTGCATGGCTCATTTCTATGGGCATTTTGTGACTTGGGTGCCATTGTGTAGCATATGGATACCTGGTGCTTTCGTTTAAGTGAAGCTGATGTATGTAAATATGATGATGCTAAAAGGAGAATTAGATAATAGACACCATATATAATAGATAATAGATAATAGACACCAGGTTAGATAATAGACACCATATATATATACATACATATATATGTATATATATATGACTTAAGAGTAAAACTATTAAATTATTCAATATTAAAATTTCATATTTTGTCATATGTATTTATGTATAGTTCATATGTATGTTCCAAATTCTGCTGCTTGAGATCCCATGTTTTGTGATCAAGACATACTGTGCGAATCTACTGATTTTGGTCCTACTCTCAATTCTGCATTCAAACTATTTTCCTAATTCCAATTTCTCATATTCTTATAAAAGAAATATCCTGTTACAGCCATAACTGTGTTGGTCTTAGATCCATACCTCGTAGAAGAATCAGGTAGCTAGTATATATCCAGTTGGGAACATCTCTTCAAGAGCTAAGCGCTGAATGTGGCCAGCTGTTGTGTTAGGTTGGTTGTATTTAAATGCATTTTAATCAAGATTGAACCATATGTTCCTGTCATAAAGTCTAGGCATAAAGCAAGGGAGCGGTTGGTTCCACTTTGGAAAATGAAGATTCATTTCCAGGAGAAGAAAGACAGATGATGTGTGTAAAGAATGATAGATTGCTATATATCATTCCTTGGGCATTGTGGGAATTTAATGGTTATTCACTTAAACAGTGTTTACACTTGAGCCTGGCTTAGTGAATTCTCAGTTTTATGCTGCCTTGCCATCACTCTGAACATGAATTTAACTTCTTCATGAGAGAAGTCGCTCTCTACACAACTTCCTGTTCTCTTTCCTGTACTTTGATGTCTTACACAACCTACCTTGGGGACCACTTCATCACAGGACAGCTAGACACAATCTCCTTGGCTTTCCACATTCATCCACACACACCACATGGGCTGCACAGACACTGCAGCAACCACCTCTAAGTTATAGTAGGACCCTGTAGGACCTGTGACAGCTTGATTTTGTTGTTGCTGTTGTTTTAAGTCAGGGCTTCTCTGTGTAGCCTTGGCTGTCCTGGACTCACGTTGTAGACCAGGCTGGCCTCTAACCCACAGAAATCTGACTACCTCTGCCTCCCTAAGTGCTGGGAGTGGTGGCACATGCTCGTGACAGTCTGATTTAAGTCCACCATTTAGAGCTCTCTAGAAATGCCTCACTCTCAAAGTTATCCAGTCTCCCTGCTCACTGGTTGATCATACATGTCCTAGAAGGCTCCCCTCTTCTTATTGGCCCAGAAAGCCATTCTCCCTGGTACTTGGAAGTAATTGAACACACCTGTTATTTGATTCATATTTGAGTTTTATCTTCTGACACATCTGAAAATAATCTTTCCTGGTGAAGAGTCTTCTGAAGGCTGGCTTAGCAGCAATGAATGGAACAGATGTAAGACAGTAGCCTATTTGTGTGGACACATTTCATGGGAAAGGTACTTAGTCACAGATCAGACACTCAGGCACTAGACTTATGGGAGGATTAAGAAATATCTCATGACCGGCTAGAGAGATGGATCAGTGATTAACAGCATGCATTACTCTTCCAGAAGATCCATGTTTGGTTCCCAGCACCCATCCAGCTTTAAGGGATCTGATGCCATTTTCTGGCCTCCACAAGGCAATTGAACCCATGTGCATATACCCTCCTGTCCTCTCCCCATCTTAAAAATAAAAGAAATATCCTATAGAAGGTACAGTGCACCTACTGGGTGCCTCCTGGGCCAGGGCAGGAAAAGATAGCCAGCCATTCTCATGAAAGCAAACCCAAGACCAAGTCAGAGAACAAACTATAAAACCCTGCAATTAATTCTTTGAATCTTGAAATAAAATGGTGATATGGGATCTAGAAATCCTAAATCCCTTCTATCCAGAGAACCTCAGCTCTCTTCTAACTAAGGATGGCATTTCAATTGGCTGACCTAATAAGTGCCAAATCATGTTGCATTTTTTTTTCAAGATCCACCAATATTTACTCATTCCTAGAGTGAAATGTCTAGAGAGAGGCAAAGTAGGACCTTGTGCAGACACATGCATATACCAGGGCCTGAGTAAGTCCATAAAATTTAAAATGCCATAGCAATAGGAGACATATAGGCAAGCCTTGTTGCAGAAAACTGTTTCTTAAAGGGGGGTTTGGGGCTTACTGCACTGTGCCATTGGGTATTAGCAAAAAGAATGTATTAGAGAACACTCATCCTCAAACATATCAATGGTGAGGAATTTCTATGCAAAAATTATTTATATATATATATATATGTATATATATATTATTATTAAAGAACAGATGCTATGTGTTCCTTAGTTCACAAATATTTCAGTTTTTCAGAATAGGCATGCACCTGGTTATACGCTCAGCAGAACTCAATTTGTAAAGTGTTATGTTGCTTGACAATGTCTCTAGATCTACTCCCTGGGAATTGAAGAGACTGTCAGTCACGCTCATTATTGGCAATCCCCTTTACACAAGCAGGACAACAAGCTAATGGTCCTGTCTGTCGCCTTCTCCCACCAATACTTGGAAGAGACAAGGCCTTAGGGGGATAATGAGATCATGTCACTGCTGGTTACTGCTCCTAAATGTTTGCAGAAGATGATGGGATGCTTCTCAGAGCCCAGCATTCCAGCTATAAAACAAGTCACTGATGTTACTTAGTTAAGAATGTAGCATCTCTTTGGCTCTTGGTTAAGAATGTAGCATCCCTCCGCGGAGATAACCTAGAACCCTGACAATGCAGCCACTTCTGATGAGAACTAATATACTAAGATCAGAAAGAAGGAGAGGAGGACCTCCCCTATCAGTGGACTTGGGGAAGGGCATGCATGCAGAAAGGGGGGGAGGGTGGGACCGGGAAGGGAGGAGGGAGGGGATTATGGGGGGTTACAAAATGAAGAAAGTGTAATTAATAAAAGGTAAAAAAGAAAAAGAATGTAGCATCTCTTTGGCTCTTAGTTAAGGACATACTATCTCAGCAGCTCTCTTCTTCAAAAAAGTCACCACACCAGAAGCAAGCAGTGTCCCCAGGACTTGCATCACTTAGCTCTTCACTTAGTGGCTTTAGTTCGATGGCTCTTTAAATACAAACAGCACGTGTATCTGGCATTGAGACCTCTTTGTCAAAGCCATTGCAGAGGACAGGAGGAAGGATCAGTCATGGCTTGTGATGTGTTGCATGTGATCAACAAAAATTAAGAACAGAATGAGTACAGGATAATTTTATTTTCTGGTGCTAATACATGGGCAAAAATGATGGAGTGAAGTTGAAGCATGGAATTTTTTCCTAATTGAATAAGAAAAGATATACTCATTAAAACAAATGAACAAATGCTGTAACAATTTACCATCAGAAAATGTCCCAGAAGTTGGCAGTGACCTATGAGATAGAATTTGAAAAAAAAAATAATAAAATATAAAGAATAAATTTGAAAAAAAAAAACATTACTGGAGTGAGTGGAGGAAGCCAGCCAGGCTGACTGTCTTACAGCCCTGGTGGTGAGTACCACTGTGATGAACAAAAATGTGATGGCGAGAGGGAAAAGAACACAGTGGTAAGTGTGCGTAGTGAGAGAGATGGAACTGGAGAAGTGACAGAGAGTGGCTTGTGCTGCCAGCTGAGGCAGTGGTGAAATCCAGATCCATGCTGCCACCAAAAACCATCTGTGGGCCTGAGGTCCTACTGCACACAGAGTCTTTGTTGATATCCGTGTGACCACCACGGTCTGGGCTACTTCTTGGGACTATGGTGATGTCTGTGGTCTGAGCTGCCACCAAGGGACTCGTCTGGGTCTTTGGTTCTAATACTTCCAGGTGTCATGTTTGTGGTCTGTGTTGTCTCCAGAAACCATGTGGAAGCCCATGATCCATGATCCCATTGACTATAAAGAGCAAGGAGGCTACTTTTGCAGTGATAAAAATGCCTGCAGATGCATAGCTGAAAAAGGGGCATGGGCATAGAAGACTTCTGTGATAGCACCTACTTCCATGCCAACCCCCACCCCAGCCCCCTAAAAAGTAGCAGCCCTAACAGGAAATCATCAAAGAGAACTCTTAAAAAGTATGATGGGGTGCTAAAGCTAGCACTCTCTGGCAGGGGTTCAGGAGGGGAGGGGTATGACTCAGTTCTATTTAAGGGACAGGCCACTGAGAATTTGACCGTGCTCTAGTGAGTATATGGCTAACTGTTAGAGTAACTTTTCTTTCATTGTGTGAAGGTGTGTCTCTGTATTGTCAGTTGCTGACTGCTGTACCAACAGAGAGCTAAGTGCTAGCACGATCTTGGTATTGTAATTTTTATGGCCCATTACTGGTCTTATTATTTATAAATATTTGTTCTTTCACACCTGCTCAGCTAACTGAAGTTCAGAGAGCCCTCTATGTCCAGCAACAATCTAAAAGTTGTTCTAGTGTTGTCTCATTGTTGATTGGTTGTGATAAAGAACTGACGGCCAATATCTGGGACAGGAAGTAGAGGCAGAATTTTCCCGAAGAGAGAGGGAACAAGAAAACAAATGTGGGAGATTTGAAAGCAGACATAGAAGAAGACAGATGGACAGGAACAGGAGCAGAGAGGTAAACAGCTAGGCATGTGCTAGGTAACTGGCTAGAATAGCTGGGTTAAGTTTACACGGTACCTGGGAGACTGCCCCAGCGAGAAGCCTAAGCTTTAAACTATATTAAAGTCTCCATGTCATTATTTATACTGTTGGCGGGTCTGTGAAAAGCACCCAGTATAAATAACAATAATTGGACATTTTTTCTTTTCTTTTGTATTTGAATTTAATTTATTTTTTTCCACTTAGGAGAGGTCAAAGAGTAGGGGGAGTGGACATGGAAAGACTGGCAAATGAGTGTGATTGCGGTGATTGATGTGAAATTCCCAAAGAACAAATTAAACTATTATGTTGAAAAAATACCACTGGGAAGAAAGAAAACATGTGCCTTTTATTATTTTTGCCTAACTAGGCTCCAACTACACAAAGTCAGTTCAGTGGGAAGAAAAGGGGTCAGACAAATTCTGATAATTTTCACTCTAAATTCACTTCAGAAGAGGCCCTAGAATGTCCTTTTCCATCTTGGTAGAACAGAAGCAACTTGGAGGAAAAAAAAGCAACATGGGCACAGTTGAGAACCAGTGTTGACTGAGTCTGATGGAGCCCAGGAACCAAAGCCCAAGGTCAAAGGTCTTCCCACTGAACAGGGAATATCTCCTTTCCGTCAAATAAATGACCAGAGATAACTAATAAAATTTCAGGAGAACATAACTGGGGATCTCACAGATCTGGTTCATGTAGGCATGAAGCCAAAGTGAAAGAACACCAAATGCCCACCCTTCCTTCTTCATAGTTCAGATGAAGTACAAAGAAAATTTTAGAAAACTGACCCACAGAGAACTGGAAAAACTAAAACAAATGTTCAGAGTAGCAGTACTAGGTACACAAAACTGTGAAAAGCATCTAAAATAAATAAATACATATGCTTATTTATATATGTGTATATACGTATATATGGGAAAGAAGAAAACAAGGGAAAGAAAATTTTAAAATGGTGCTAGAATGAATTAGTGCAATATGAATTTGGCTGAGAAGATGGGCATCCTGAGAACTCAATACAGTAAGACGACACAGGAAATGGTAGAGGTCGGAATGATCCTGTCTCTCTAATAACACCATCACATAATGGAAAAATTAATGGGAATCACCACGAGTCAACTGGCCCTGACTCACTCAAATTACTTCTGTGAAAAGGAAAGTTGAAATTCTCACACAAAATAAAGAGAAATAGGATGAAAAGCAGAGAAGAGTTTTTGAGTATAGATAAAGAGGAAAATGATATGGAAGACTGTTAGACAAAATCAAACTTTGTGTTTTTTTTTTTTTTTCTTCTTTTCTTTTCTTTTTGTTTTTGTTTTGTTTTGTTTCAAGACAGGGTTTCTCAGGGTAGCCGTGACTGTCCTGGACTTGCTTTTGTAGACCAGGCTGGCCTGGAACTCACAGTGATCTGGCTGCTTCTGCCTCCCTGAGAACTGGGGTTAAAGTCGTGTGTCACCATGCCCAGATCAAACTTTGTGTTTTTGAAGTAGATATTTTAAGAAGAAAAGAGCAAAGGTCTCCAAGGATCAATAGAATATGAAACAATTTTACTAAATTACTTATGTCTTTATATGTAAACTAATATCCACTATTGATACAAATCATTCATCTAGTTAATAATAGATCTCACTTTCTTAAATTCTCAAATTTACTTAACCAATCAAACAAGCTGATATTACTAAGCTCACTTTGTAGAAGAATGTATTAATTTACATTGCTCTAACAAAATGCCGTATGCTGGGTACTTGATAGACAGAAGAGTATATTCAGCTTACAACTTTGCATCTGACCCACTGGTGGAGCATGTGTGGAAGATGCTACTTGACAAGACATAAAGAAGAGACCAGAGAGAACGAAGAGCCACTCTTTAGAAAGATCTGGTCTTATGAAACTGAATAGCTTACATGAAATAAGTAAAGCCCCTGAAATGGTCCTGAATCCACTCAAGGGTGGATCCCAGTAACCCCATGACCTCTCTTCAGCCCTGCCTTACCAAGGTGGGACAGCCTCAACACAGCTGAACTGGGCGTCAGGGATGACGTCCTCTGCAGTTGCAGGTCCCACCCCGGCCCCCCATTTAAAGAACAAAAAAAAAAAAAAACAACCAACCAAACAAACAAAAAACAAGTGATCTTGGCGCTCAGGGAGGCCGAGGCAGGCAGAGCATTGTGAGTTCGAGGAAAGCCTGATCTACAAAGTCCAGGAAAAGCCAAGGTTACACAGAGAAGCCCTGCCTCGAAAAACAAAACAACAACAAAAACCAAACAAACAAAACAACAACAAAAAAACCCCGAAACAATAAAACAAAAGAAAAACAAGTAAAATCAAGGTCTCAGCACTCAGCCATATTTTATTGAAGGGAGGGAGAGAGAGAGAGAGAGAGAGAGAGAGAGAGAGAGACACTCATAGAGAGGGACTCCTAATGAGACAAGTCTCCGTGGGCTAGCTACCGCAGGAGAGTGGATAACTCCAACAATGGCAGGGAAGCTGAGTGGCTCCCAACACAGGTGCTCTTGAGCGGGAAATGTGAAAACTCCCACCCTGCAACAGCTCTCTCTCACGGAGGTGGGAAAGTAAGTCCACTGAGTGTTTGTCCCGAAGGAGGCAAACCAGGAAGGCAATCGTCTTAAATATTCTAGTGAAAAGTACACCGGTCTACCTAGAGCCTCTTCCCTCTGTGTGTGCATGCCTGGGATCTGTCTGACTCCTGGGCCCTTAAAGCCACAGCGGAGTGAGTGGCTTGGCCTGACGCTCAGGAAGCTTGTGACTCACGGTTCCCAGTCTGTGTCGCACCGTGTATGGAGACATTTCGTGAATGGGAAAGTGATGCCAACAGAAGGCTGGCTGAGTAGTCTCCAGTACAAGCTTAGAGCAGGCATCACAGACACTGGGATTTAGAAGTAATCTCATATGTTTTCTGTAGCTCAACTTAAAAAAAAAAGTAACACTAAAAAGTACAATTAAAAAAGGGTTTTTTAAAATTTCTTTCAATTTCATATTGTTTTGTATTTTAATGGAGACTACTTCGAGCAGAATGTTAGCGCAAAACATCTTACAAAGATGACACCTCTCCCTCGTTTCAAAATAGAAAATACTGAAAAAAAAAATTCTTTTTTTTTCTGCTGCTAGACTCATTGTCATTGACCCTGTTAGATCAGGATTCATCAAGGTGATGTGGAAATAAGAGAAGACTGACCTCATTGGAACAGAGCTGTCCTTAAATCGGAACAAAAGACGGCAGCAATTTCTCCATATACCATGGGCGGGGTGTAGGGGTTGGGAGGGTGGGGGTGCGTGGGGGAGTGGGGGTGGGTTGGGAGGGTGGGGTTGGGGTCGGGGGGGGGGGCAGGAGTTTATAGCGCAGACAGGAAACTCTGGGTTGGAGGAGTCAGCCCTTCTGCAGGTCTGGTCCCCTACAGCCTCAGCACGGTTGTTGTCTAACTCCCTGAAGCACCTTTCCTGTCTGGAGTTTCTCAGCCTACCTGAGGCCTTTAGATCACTAACCCTTCAGACCACCTTCCTCCTCCACCTGTGAAGGGGTACATCAGTACTGTCTCCCTCTTAGGCTTGCATAGATTGTTTGGGTTTTTAAAGTGATAATATTTGGACACAGAACAGCAAGGATACATTCACAAGCCTTGGGGGAGAGGACAGCCCCTCCACCACCCTCCTCTTTTACTTCCTAATGATATTTCACAGTAGCTGAATCACCGGACAGGAAGAAGGGCAAATGGAATTTACTAACACATCAGCACAGGAAGAGGGAGAAAAACACAGGAACAGGAAGATGGCTTTCGGAAGACGTATTATGATAGGGTGCTTATTAAATAAACCTGAGTTCAAAACATATCTCATCCTGGAAAATTCAGTTACAGCATGCAGCCATGATGTGCTTGCTCTTTCCAAACCAGTTCCTGCCTAGCTTTCTGAAGCTTTCCAGATAATGTCAGTTAGGTATTTCCACTGCTGCAAAAGCCCCAGCCCCATGTTTCCTGTATAAGACCTTTATTGTTTAGCAAATATTTGCTATGTTCTTACCGTGTATGGAGTACTAAAATTAACTTTGAAATTGTTAATGCATTCCATCAGTGGCTCAGCCAATTAGAATTTGGATACCCAAGTATTTCTGAGATTAATTAATCAGGGCTTTGAGGGAAAACAGAAAGCAAGGCTGGCCTAACCTCAGGGGTGATCACCTGCAGGTCTAGGCTACTATATTCTCTTTCATCCGTCTTGCCCCTCTTGGCTCTCAATCTTGTTCTTTTTCTTATCATCTCCTTTCTTTCCTATCTGCATATTGACCTTTCCTTTTAAAGCTGTAGTTCCCTGAAGTACATAACGCTAGCCACAAGGAACTCCTAGATTCTAGACTTACAGATAATGCTTCAGGAGAGCCACACAGCTTCAGCTAATCAGAAGTCTCCTGCTTGGCCTTCGGATGTGCAGGATGTTGGCTTGGAGGTTGGTTACTATGGCTAGTCTATAGTCCTAAGATACCCAGGTAGGGTCTGCTATAGGACCCAGTAAGAAGTAGAAAAGGATACAATGGTGTGGACAGAATAAAACATTGCAGCATAGCCAATGAGAAGAACTGCACTGTCACTTGAAAGCAAGTAAATTTTTCTTTCTTTTCTTTCTTTATTCTTTTTATCATCATCATCATCATTATTATTAATTACAATTTATTTACTTTGTATCTTGGCTGGATCCTCTTTCTGTGTGGCCTAGTAGGGCCACCTGACCAGGGGGAAGTGATCAAAGAGCAAGCAACCTAGGCCCAGGGAGGCCTGCAGAGACCGATACTCCAACTAAGGACCATGCATGGGGAAGACCTAGACCCCCTGTTCAAAGGAAGCCCATTGGCTGCTCAGTTTCCAAGTGGGTTCCCTAGTAAGGGGTACAGGAGCTGTCTCTTACATGAACTCAGTGGCTGGCTTTCTGATCACCTCCCCCTAAGGGGGTGCAGCCTTGCCAGGCCACAGAGGAGCCAGCTTTGATGAGACCTGATAAGCTAGGGACAGATAGAAGGGAAGGAGGACCTTCCCTATCAGGGGACTAGGGAAAGGGCATAGGGGGAGAAGAGGGAGGGTGGGTGGGACTGAGAGGAGACCAGGGATACAAAGTAAATAAACTGTAATAAATAAACATATTAAATAAATAAATAAATAAATAAATAAATAAATAAACCCAAAGACCAGGCAACCAAGTTCATGCCAGTACTGCCCCTGCTCCCTTTACTAGGGAACCCCCATGGAGACTGAGTTGCCCATGGGCTACATCTGAGTAGGAAGTCTAGGATGCATGGTCCTTGGTTGATTTTGTGTGTGTGTGTGTGTGACAGGGTTTCTCTGTGCAGCCTTGGCTGTCCTGGTCTCGCTTTGTAGACCAGGCTGGCCTCAACTTCACAGAGATCCACCAGCCTCTGCCTCTCTGAGCGCTGGGATCACAGGCGTGTGCCACCATGCCTGGCTCCACAAGTAAATTTTCAATTAAAAGAGGGTAAAGCGCATGATCAGAGAAAAAAAATTCTGAAAAGGAAGAGCTAAAGTAGTCAAAATAATGCTTCAGTAGGTTACACCGCTTCCACCATTCGTCAGGATGTGGCTGCAATGTTGTTTTCTGGTGCTTGTTTTCCTGTCGCTAAAGACTGCTTTCGCTTGCTTATCTTCATCGTGTTGCCACAACAGCAATTAATTCCTTATCTGATTAACAAACCTCTCTTATTCTGGCGATGTTGTACCCTTCATGAGGGCAGAGCCTAGAGTCTAACATGCCCGATATACAAGGAGGACTCAGTAGATGCTGATGAATAGAAGGAATGAAAGAGAATGCACTTAGGTGCGCGCCCTTGCGCTTCTGTCTCCAGCAGAGACAGTGACTGTCTCCTGTCTTGCTTCTGCTGTCTGGAGAACGGACTATGCTGCCAGGAAAAGCCACCACCCATTTGCACTTTCCTCGGTGGTGGGTAAACTGTTCTTTCAAGTTTGTCTTCTTTGGATAGTCTCCCTAAGATACACTTCCCAGTTCTGTACCTAACTTTACATTGGCCCTCATAGGAAGGCTTAATACATCTTTATATCATTCTCATGGACTATCATGGAAGAGGGTACAGAAAGAGTGTAAGAGCCAGAAGAGAGGGAGAAGGGCTGTGAAAGGTTATCTTTTGGGCGTGGTACGGCAAATACAACCATGGTGCCACCGAGTAAGATTGGGCCTGTCAACCATCAATAACTGATGGAATGGAGCCAACAGAATCCTATCCTTCCATGCTGCACTATTGGCAACTGGTGGACTCCTGGGGAGAGGCAGTCATTGTCTTCAGTTGTCCACCCAGTGAGGCTGCCGAAGGCTCCTCCAGCCAACAGTTCCAACCCCACATTTCACAGGTGACCCTGGTAAAGTTCAGTGGACACAGAAACAAAACAAAAGGACATGAAGTCCAGAAAGCAGCTTGCCTATATGAGATGGGGAGGGCTAATAATGGTGAGAAGGAGATGACAGCAGTTGGGTGGGATTTCAGTAATCAGAATGCACTGCATGGTAATATGTTGGTATAATGTTCTTTTAAAATGTATATGCCTTACCCTTGTTAATTCAAATGCTGATTTCCCCACCCCCAACTCTCTGGTTTCAATCTGGATATTGCATTGTGATACTCACTATAAGCATCCTGTCTCAACTCTTGTGTAAACAGGACACAAATAAAGCAACTAGATACAATGTTGTGCAATGGGAGGAGCCAGAGGACAGGAAAGAGGCTAGAGAACAGGAAGGGGCGAGAAGGAGGAGGAGCGCGAGGAGGCAGAGCACGAGGAGAGCAGAGCTGGAGGAGAGAGCTTGGAGGACTTGGAGCATGAACCAGACCTAAGATTTCACAAAAAGCAAGTATAATGTGGGAAATCTAATTGTTAGGAAACTGAGGGCTTGGAGGTTTAGGAGGCAGTAAATATTGCCCAGCATTGTGATCTAGGTTAACTAAAAACCCAGTCTCTGTGTGTGATTTGGTTTTACAGCTGTTTAAGATTAGCAGCAAGCTTTACAAGAAGATAAAACAATAATAAATATTAATAACCACCTACAACAGTAATACAATACGATATTGTTGAAGAACAATTTCAATAAAAGTTGCTTTTGAAAACATTCTGTTTAGGGCCTAGAGCAGCATGGACTCCTCCTGTAGAGGACCCCAGTTTGATTCCTATCACCCACACGGTAGGTAGCTCACAACTGTAAGTCCTGTTCCAGGGGATCTGATGCAAACACATGTCGATTATTACTACCTACTCCTTGCAGACAAATATATTTGAAAATGGGAAATGAACTAATGAACAAGGCTGTTTTCCTCATGACATACCAGTTACGATTGCGCTTCTTTAAGAAACTGTGTGGCTATTTTGTGTGTTTAGAAGACTCAGACATAGAAAACACACCATGCTTCTAATTTATGGAAAGTCCCCTTTCCGTGTGATGGTGAGCTTGCGCTGGCCTCCTGGTTGATAATGGTATTTGACTTCTGGTCAAAGTTGCTGAACTAGACTGACAAGCTACAGTCATGTTTAAGTTCAAGCGAATTCTAAGGGAGAATTTGGGGGCTTGGTTCTGATTAATTTAACACAGACAGCAAGAGAGCAAGAAGGCGCAAAAGCCTGTTTCTTGTTAAATATCTCCTTAGTGAATTCTGGTGTTCTGGTTTGATTATGAAACCTATATACTCATATACTCATCACTTGTTTTTCTGTTTTTTGTTTTTGTTTTTGTGTGTGTGTGTGTGTGAGAGAGAGAGAGAGAGAGAGAACAAGCACATGCTGTACATGCATATGGTATGTTCGTGTGTGAAGGGGCACATGAAAGTGGAGATCAGAAGAAGTCAGGTGCTCTGCCCTGTCACTTACTGCCTTACACCTTCGAGTCAGTGGCCAGTAAGCCCCTGTGATCGTCATGGCTTTACTCACAACGACCACTCAGCCGTACCTGGCTCATTACCCGGCTGCGGGCCATTCGAACTCTGGTGCTCATACCTGCGCTTTTATCCCCTGAGCCATTTCCCTGGGCCTCACATTCATGTGTTTGAACACTTGGTTCCTAGTTGGTGGCACTGCTTGAAAGGACTGTGGAACCTTTAAGAAGTGAAGGAGGGAGGCCAGAGAGGGTGACCCTTGATTTTCCAGCCCCATTTCCTGTTCACTATCTGGTTCCTGACTCTGGATGCAATATAGCCAACACACTCCTACTCCAGTCACCCTACATGCTGCTATGTTTTATTCACTGTAGTTTTGTCTCACACCTCATCTTTAAGTTCTGTTGACCCATGCTGCCATCTACCCAAGGAAGTCCATTGGAAGGGAGGATATATAAACTATAATGGGGTAATGTATGCTCCACAGCTGGGAAAGTCCAAACCATGAAGATCACTGAAAACATAGCTGAAAACATAGCTGAACTAATGGGCAAGTGAGTGAGTGTGGGGTGTGTTCTACATGTCAAGCGTGCATTGACATCTTATTTGTTTTTATTTTGCAAGACAGGGTTTCTCTGTATAACCCTGGCTATCCTGGAACTCACTTTGTAGACCAAGCTGGTCTTGAACTCAGAGGTCTGCCCACCTCTGGCTCCCAAGTGCTGGGCTTAAAGTTGTGCGCCTCCAAGCCTGCCTGTGCACTGACATTTGTGGAACATGTTTAACAACTCAAACGTGTTAACATCTGTAGACTGTGTCCTTCATGTCAAGCATGTGTTAGGGCTGGCAGAAATGATTTCTTCAGTTCATTGTTGTATAAATATTTCTGAATGCCTATTATGAACAAGCTAGTTCATTGCTCCATAGCCCAGAGACATCACAGTGAACCACATGGTGTCTTGGACAAGAGAATTACAATGGCAACAGTGGTGGAAGGGATCTGATTTTCTCCTAAATTTGACTTAGAGACCTGTGAGTTGAGCCTTCCTACTTTATTTCTTCAATAGAATCAGACTCCAGCTCCGTTTTGAAGGCAGAAATAAACAGCATCCTAATTTTTCAGATAGTTCATGAAACTGGAGCCTGAGTGCAAGTCAGATTGTAAAGCTCAAGTATTAGAAATTACTTTGGTGAGTCACTGTGTACATTTGAAAGGAGACAAGTGAATTTGGGCTAGGAAATGTCCATCTTGTTTCATTGGCTAGCTAAGAACCCTGCAAAAACGGCAACAACTCCAGAGTACAGCCATTGCATACAGCTGTGTGGTCTGTCCAGGTGTCTTTGCTAGAGATGCACGTGACTGAACTGATTCAACCTTCTTTCTTTTTTCCTTTTTAAATTTTTATTAATTACACTTTATTCACTTTGTATCCCCCTATAAGCCCCTCCCTCCTTCCCTCCTGATCCCACCCTTCCTCCCCCTTCTTCACGCATGCCCCTCCCCAAGTCCACTGATAGGGGAGGTTCTCCTCTCCTTCCTTCTGATCTTAGTCTATCAGATCTCATCAGGAGTGGCTTCATTGTCGTCTTCTGTGGTCTGGTAAGGCTGCTCCCCACTCAGGGGGAGGAGATAACCTAGAACCCCTGCACAGATGTAGCCCATGGCAGTTTAGTGTCCAAGTGGGTTATGTAGTAATGATTCAACCTTCTTAAACAGACACTATCACAAAGGGAACCAGTGCAAATCTCTAGGATAGTTTCCAAGTAGGCAGTTAACAGATGTGTTAACTAATCTGTGGAAAGAACTCCTGCTGACAATCCAGGAAGGTAATAGGTTGCTTTTCAAAAATCCTGGAAGCAGTTCAGCAGCAATACTGTTATCCCTGAGAAGAGATTTATTTTGATCTGTGAACCTATGGGGGTGCTCCGATTTTCAGTTCCTTGCAATGGTAAGGCGAAGAGCACAGGAGGGCTCACTCCTGAGCCTTGGAAAATGATGTAGCTGGGAAATAGGTTACTATGCAGGAAAAAAACTAAGCAAAGAGATATCATGTGATTGGCCTAAAGAAACCCATTGCAGTAGCCACGGTTTCTACTCCTGAGAGCTCTCTTTGCTTTGCATCTTGAATACTACAACCTGGGTATTTGTGTTGTTATTTTTCCTGTAAAGGAGCTAACTCTGACTGCTTCTCATATGAAATAATTTCTTCTTGTAGAGAGAGATGTATCAACATCTGAGAAAATTCAAAGTGTTGGATCAGAGAAGTGCCTCACTTTTAATTTCCTCTATTACTTCTGCACAGAAGCTATGATCTTCCGGGGTGAGCTTCATTCTCTAGTTTTACGCTTAGTTACCTTTCTCTCTCTTGTCACACACAGTGACAGTCATGAGGGCACGCAGAAAATTATTTTGCAATCCTGCTGTGAAAGCTCATCCCTTTAGAAAAAAAAAAGTAGACATTGATGCATTACCATTAAGAGATTCTGAAAAAGCTTGGGAAATATGTAGATAAATCATCCACGAATTCATGAGGATTTAATTGTTTTCAAATACCAGGTACACTCAATAAACAGTTGATGAAAAATTAAAAGGCATCTTACCAGAGGCAAATTACCAAAAGAGTGGAATCTTACTGTGTGGCTTAGTCCATCCTAAAAGCACCAGTGAGCAGTTTGCTTCTTTATAAGGAATAACACTGAACTCTCTCTCTTTCTCTCTCTCCCTCTGTGTGTGTGTGTGTTCGCTTGTGAATAGAAAACTATAAAAGTAATTCATGGAGGATTACTTAAGTATCACGTTCTAACCGTTGAGAAACCTAATACATCTTAATGAAACATTCAAATGAAATTCATCAATGCTTTCTCATGAAAGTATAGGCAAGATTATAACCCTCAATTTCTAAATCTACAGGTTATCATTAAACTTTTTTTTTTAGCCTATTGCCTGTGCAGGTTTGTATACATTTCATTGCAAGTGTGCAGTTGCCTTTACAGTCCTGAAGTTCTGTAAGTCATTTACCTGTTCTATAGCTACTGTGCTGGTAGGGTTCCACTTCTGAAGGCTATTTCTAAAGTCATTCTTTATAGCTGAACTTGGAGTAAATTTATAGACAATCTCCTTCTCTCTAAGCTGTGCAGACAGCACTGAATGCTATGACTACCAACAAGAGCCACAAATCACTCAAGGTTACTAAAATACAGAAAATAAACTCGGGCAGTAAAACTGAGGAAGAAAATTACGTTTTGAAGATTCTTTCCATGGCAATAATTTCTAAACTGTTACAGTAGTTTCAGGGAACTTAAAAATGCATTATCCTGGGCAGTCATATCACAAAAGCTTGTTACTAGGGAGTTTTAACTTGACAGGGTGATTCCAATGCATTTGTCGTTGTTTGTTTTCTGTTGCTGTCATAAAGACCACAACCAAAAGACACTTAAGGAAGGAAGAGTTTATTTCAGTTTATTTGAGGTTGTAGTCAGTCATCGAGGGAAGCCAGGTGTGGCGCTGCCCACAGTGAGCTGGGTCATTCCACATTAAACATAAACCAAGAAAATGCCTCACAGGCTAATCTGACGGACGCAATTCCTCAGTTGAGGTTTCCTCTTCCCAGTGACTTCAGTTTGTGTCAGGTTGATAAAAGCTTGGCATCGCAGCATTCCTCCAAGAGAGCACTATTCTGTAGAATAACTAAAAGATGGGCAAGTGCTTATCGGCCACTTCCAAGGGTGTTCGTCGTTAGCTCAGAAAAACCTGAGGAATGAGGCTCAGGCAGTGTCCTTAAGATTCAACTGGCCTGCCCTGTCTCCTTATGAGAATAATGAGCATAAATTCTCTAGAGTCAACTTAGGTGTTTCCCAAAGGTATAGCATGGAGATGAGTATGGACTTTGAAAAAGTTCAGGATATTGGTTCAGGAAATATCAAAAGGGTGCACAGAACATGCCTCCCTTTCTCTCCATAGGGTGCCCTCTTACTGTTAAGTTTTGAGATCACAAGATCACAAAGAGCTGAAATCCTTGTCTTCTCTGAGGTCCGCCACAGTCCTCCTGTGTGCGATAGCTCCTCTTCTCACTGTATTATTGCTGCAATTATTGGACATGGAATCTTCCCCACTTTCAGCTTCTTTTTAAGTATCGGTCTCCCCTCACTACCCGTTGCACCGTCCCAGCTACTAGTTAGATCAAGGAAAGAAAAAGGAATCTAAATGTCTCATCCGTAGATAGCCCAAACCTGGGGACTGACATGGCCACGCCAAAAGGACCCATGGGTTTCTGCGTTATTGTGTGTCTTATTGATCTATGGTTCAGTATGCATGTGACCGTGAGTGGAAAAGCCTTACCCAAACTCTGTGAAAACATACCTTGCTCTGCACAGCTGACTCTGTTCTATTCCTATGATCCTTATGTTATCCTTATGTTATGATCCTTATGGCTCTGGTTGACTCAATGGGAAAATAAATGGCTGTACAAGCATAAGCTTATTAATTTTACAAAACAAACACACAACTTAAACGATTTTAAGCATGCTGTATTTTAAGAAATGAGTCCTTATATAAAAGCTAATATCTCAAAAATATATTTATATAAGAATGTAAGCTCTTGTGATTATAATCAGTATTTAGACAAATAGACTGGTTTAAAATACTTTTTTTTAATTTTAAACATCAATAATAGCGTTAGTTCTTCCTCTCAATTGTTAATTATGGAATGTGAAGTAAGAATGCAAAAATATCAATGCTTGTTTTCTCATGAGACGAGTAGTTAAACTTGTTAAATTGAATTCCTGGCCAAATAAGCTGACATTACTCCCACCTGCTGTTTAAGATCATGAAAAATGCAATTTGTGTTCATCTCAATTAAATTATAATTCCATCAAACATTTTTACAACACCAGTCATGTTTTATGGTGAGCCATTTTAAACACAATTTTCAAAACTATTAGGCAATTTGGATACTTGTGCTAATGTTTCTTGTTGTATTTTGAAGTCGGGCAGAGGATTAAGACAATATCAGCAGACAGACTAAAAGCCAACTGGCCCTAACACATGACTCTAGAACAGGCTACCACAGGAGACATGATTTTCACAAGTGCCTTTGAATGAGTGTCTAGACATAGACGGTTAGGACACAACACACTCCTTAATAATCTAAGAGGATTTAGATCCCTCAGGCATGTCTGCTCATAACTATGTTCATCGTTCCTCATGGAATGAAATTAAAATAAGCTACAGGAAAAATTTATAAGATGAGGAAATGAACATAGCTTTTAGTCAGCTGCCTCCCAAAGAAACCACAGTGTCAGAAAGTCAAGTCAGATGTGGAAGCTGAACAAAAGCCTCTGAACACTTACGAGCTAGAGCTAGGGCAGAACTTCAAGGGAAACTGATAGCTGTGAATGTCGTCATTACAGGAGACAAGATTCCACATCTGCGAATATTGCACTTGTTTTAATGTCCGCTTTTCACACATTAGAATCACCTGAGTAGGGAGCGATGCAGGACACCCCACCCCAATTGTGGGTGGCACCTTCTTTGGAAAATCCACCAAAGTGACAAACCTACACCCACTTAGAAAAAAAGAGAAAGAAGTCAAATGACTGAAACTAGTATCGTAAAAACTAACTGACTAAAATCCCCAGAGGTACCATCTTGCTTAACTTAAATCAGAATTATAAAGAAATAGTGTTTTGGCTTTGCCAAAACAATTAGATAGTTTATTAGATGATATATTATCTAATTAGATAATAATTATATAACAAATTAGATAATTTATCCTAGAAGAAGCAGGCAACTTCTAGAAAGAATTCCTGGAAAGAAAAAAATTATTATTATTTTTAAGACTTATTTATTTATTTATTTATTTATTTATTTATTATTTATACACTATTCTGCCTGCATGTATGATGTATGCCTGAAGGCCAGAAGAAGGCACTAAATCTTATTACAGATGTCCATGAGCCATCATGTGGTTGCTGGGAATTGAACTCAGGACCTCTGGAAGAGCAGCCAGTACTCTTAACCTCTGAGCCATCTCTCCAGCCCAATAAAAAACTTTTTAAATTCTTAAAAAGAAGAAAGAATAGATCATCAGGATAGCCAGAAGTCTCCTGTTCCTGAGGACCCAGGAAAAAGTTGCTTCAATGCTTTGCTGTCTCGATACTTATGCTAAAATATTATATCTACTGTAATACTTTTATTATATAAAATTTTTGTTTTCTTTTATATGTTCATTCAATTTTTTCACATTTTAAGATTACTGGACAGTCTCATTTTTATCTTTTCCTTATTTCTTCTTCCCCCTGACCTTGTTTTCCCCAAACTTATTTTCTTCTCTATTATGCTTTTAGTACTAAATTAATTTTATTTTATTGGATTGGGGAATATTGCGGGTGGAGGTTATTCTGTTTTATTTTTCTAAAAAATTATTTTGTAATCCCATTTATATGTTTACCTAATATTGTTTCCAAAAATTTTCATTATTTGGAATTATTGGTTTTGTTTCTTCCTTTTCCAGATTTGCCTTATGTATTTTGTCTTATTTATTTCCTTGCTACAGCATTCTTCCATACTTTTCTTTTAATGTGTTTGGCATTGCTTCTCTTCTCTTTGGCATTTTTCTCTTTCTGAAGCCTTTTTCTTTCATCCTTTTACTTTATTATTTTCACATTTACTCTAAGTAAATTTGAACTTAATAGATCATTCTATACTCTTTTTTTTTTTTGCTTGCAGTCATTGTTGGCAGACATGAGTCTATTTTATATGTATTTTGAGATAATCAATGCTTTGATATTATTGCTGTTATAACAGTTTGCTTTCTCTTAATCAGTGGTAATTGAGATTAATCCTTCATGATAAGGTTGCTTAATAAGAAGCTTCCCAAATAAGACTTGAAAAACTATCCAAAAACTCAGATGTGCCAATCCATTCACAGAAGCACATGAAATATGAAAAAGAAAGGCAGTGCAACTCCCCCCAAAGACCTTCCTCTGCAACTACTAAATTCAAAGATACTAAAACAGTTAAAATACCAGATGATTTCAAAGATAACCTGTAAAAGTTATCCGTTACCTCAAAGAGGATACAAGTAAATATTTAAGTTTAATATAGTCTTTGAAGAGAGAAGTTAGAAAATGGAGGATAAAATTAGCAATATGAATGAAAAAGTCATCAACATGGAATCAATATTGTATTTATGTATTTAGGAACATGCATTTGTATATGTTTATATATAACAAATAGCTACAGAAAAGGAGGCCATAGATTTTTTGGGGTGCATGTGAAGGGTTGGAGGGAGGAAAAAGAAGGGGGAAATTATGTAATTATACTGTAATTTCAAAAAATTATTTTACAGACACAAATTGGAGTTTTGGGAGTGGAAAAACTCAGTGAGCCAAGTTAAAAGGAAGAAAAAAAAAACAGTGAAAAGCATCAGCAACAGACTTGAATAAACAGAAGGAAAAGGATCAAAGGCAGAAGGCATTATCAATAAAATAATACAATCAAACATCAATAGGTAACAAAATGAGTCTGATCTTACACCTCAAAACTATAGGATATATTTCAAAAGCCAAACTAAGAATTCATAGGACAAAAACAGGAGCTGAGATTTGTAGGCTTAGAGTTTTCAACAACCTACTTTATTTAGGGTTCTTAAACGCCTCTACCTCCCTTCTAACTTCTGAGAGAAAGCACGTTGGTAGGGACAAGGAATGTAGACCATTTTAGCTACTTCCTGCTGATTAGGGTCCTTGGGTTCCTTGAGGCAATACCAATCTCAGACCTTGGATTCCAGAAGTCCCTTCTTTTTTTTTCTTTTAAGATTTATTTATTATGTATACAGTGTTCTGCCTGCATGTGCCCCTGCACGCCAGAAGAGGGCACCAGATCTCACTCTAGGTGGTTGTGAGCCACCATGTGGTTGCTGAGAATTGAACTCAGGACCTTTGGAAGAGCAGCCAGTGCTCTTAACCTCTGAGCCATCTCTCCAGCTCTGCCAGAAGTCTCTTCCAAACTGTAGCAGCCAACTTGAACCATTGTCTGGAGCCCTTCTCTATTGGAGCATCTCAAAGGAAAGTAATATGAAACAATGCAAAATGTTCTCTCTCACTGTCTGGGTTCCTATTTATACCTTCCTAAAATCCACACAACAATGTTTTTCAGCTGCCCCCTGCCCCCGCCACAAGACAGTTTTGTTGAAAAGGATCAAGTGCCCTCTCACAATGATGTTTAGCAGCTGACAAAGATCACACATCGACTCAAGAGTCTGTTTTTAGTGGTGGATAAAGCATTTCCACATCCTACACTTAAGACAAAACTGAGTTTTAAAAGAAACCAAAACTTCCACTGAATTGATTAGCAGGAGCTGCCAAGAAAATTGGATGTCTCTACCTGCAGAAGAACGAAACTAGAGCCACATCTCTCACCTTGTAGAAAAATCAACTTAAAAACAATAGACCAGGGCAGGCTTAGAAAACAGCTTATTGTGCAAGTTGCTTTCCTTATGCACATGAGGATCTGAGTTGAATCCCCAGAACCCATATAAAGCAAGCCGAGTGTGGTGTGTGACAATGATGTCAGAACTGGAGAGGAGGAGGCAGAAGATATCTAGGGCTTGCTGGTTAATCAGCCTCAGCTACTTGTTGAGCTCCAGGACAGTAAAAGACCTTTTCACAAATAAAAATAGAAATAGTGTCTGAGGAATAATACCTCAGGGTGTCTTCTGATGTTACATGCACATCCATACATCCACACAATGTATCTAATGAACTAAATGGAAGACCTAAAACTTTAAAACTACCTAGAGAAAAAAAAAATAGAGAAAATACCTTAAAATAAGAAAGGACTTTCTACAAAAGTTTCTGACATAGGAACTAATTCAAAAATTGACAGGAGGGACACCACGACATAAAAACAGCTTCTAAACAACAAAGAAAATGTGAGTGAAGAAACAGCCTAAGAATTGGGAGTATAGAGGGTAAAAACCTGCCAACTACCTGCCAACTACACAATAGACTGAGGATTAATACTTAGACTATATAAAGAACTGCAAAAGTCAAACACCAACACCCTGGCCATCCAATTGCTAAATGGACTACTGACCTGACTAAGAAAACAATATAAGTGTCCAAATATTAGAAAAAGTGTTCAATATGCTTCGGCAGCAGGAAATGAGAGTTTAAGCTTCCTTAAGATTCCATCTCACCTTAATTGAAATGGCTGTCACCAAGAACACAAATAATAACCAATACCACTGTGGAGAGGATGTGGGGAAAGTGGAGCCTTTATTTTCTACTACAAGAGATTTTAACTGGTACTGTATAATGGAAATTTCTATCGAGGTTCCTCAAAAAAGAAACTGAAAATGTAAGAATCATATGACCCAGCTGTACTATTCCTGGGTATATACCAGAAGGCTTCAAAGTCAACATACCACGGGGATACTCATACATTTTTAGCTATTGACAAACGATTCACAACTGTGATATTACCCTAGATGTCCATCAGCAGATGAATAAATAAGAAGGTACTGCATATATACATGTAATTTTATTTGCCTGTAAAGAAAAACAAATCCAGAACGTTGGAGGAACATTTTCAGCAAAATAAAACAGAGAACCGTATTTTCTCTGAAATACAGACTATGTATTTAAATGGATGTGTAGGTCATTGTCTTAGTCTTGTTTCCTTTTTTTTTTTTTTCCTGTAAAGAGACACCATGAGCAAGACAACTTATAAAAGAAAGCAGTTAATTTAAGGGACTGAGTCCATGACCATCATGGTGGAGAGAAAGGCAGCAGGAAGGCAGGCGGGGTGCTTGAGCTTATATATTATCCAAAAGTTGGAGGCATAGAACATAAGATTGAGAATAGCACGGACTTTTGAAACCTGAAAGACCATTCCCAGTGACAGACCTCCTCTGACAAGCCCACACCTCCAAATAGTTCCACTAACTAGGGACCAAGCATTTAAAATACATGAGTCTATGGGGGCCATTATCATTGAAGCCGCTCATAAACCATAAAAAGGACTGTGAGAGAGGAGGACAAGATCTTAAAGGAGAAGGATGGAGAAAAAAGAAGAGTAGTAGAACAGAAATGGCATGAAAATGGAAGAGGGGCTTGTTTTGATAGCGAACCAAGAAGAGGTAGATAGTTGACATAGGGAAGGCTCTAGGGGACAGGGCTAAATAAGAACAAAATAGATGATGTCTGTGTATGAAAAAAAGTGGAGAATACTGGGCGGGGAGCATGGACAGCACGTCTTGCTTTCCATCATATAACAGTGTGATAAGAAACAACAGCATATCCATATATAGATATGAAGAACTCTTGTGTTTCAAAGGAAGTCATAAAGTGAAAGGACACTCTGCAGAGGGGGAGAGATATTTTCAAATTGCATATGTCACAAGGAACACATAGACTATATTAAAAAAGACTCTTGCAATAAAAAGAGAATTCAATAAAAAAATATGGACAGATGATCCAAGCAGATTTTTTTCAAAGTGAATGATTAAATGGTCAATAAACACAAGAAAAAAAAATTATAACCTGTCTGCAGAAGATGGAAACTAAAACTTTAAGATAGAAACTAAAACTCTAAGCATTATATGAAGACATAATAAAAAATAGTAGTCAAGTATTCTCTTTAAAAACTGCTGTGTGCTATCTTTAAAAAAGTCTGACTCTATTGCTTGCACTTGGGACAGTTTTCCTTCTAACAGATTGCCTCATCCAACCTTGGTATGAGTGTTTGTGCTTAGTCTTATTATAACTTGTTATTATTATTATTCTTAATTTATTCACTTTGTATCCCAGTTGTAACCCCCTCCCTTTTCTCCTCCTGATCCCTCCTTCCCACTTCCTCTCTTATCCCTCTCCCCTAGTCCACTGATAGGGGAAGTCCTCTTCCCCTACTGTCTGACCCTAGATCAGGTCCCATCAGGACTGTCTGCATCCTCTTCCCCTCTGAACCAGCTAGGTCACCCCACCAGGGAGAAGTGATCAAAGAGCAGGCTACTGAGTTCATGTCAGAGACTGTCTCTTCTCCCTTTACTATGGAACACACGAGGAGACTGAGCTGTCTATGGTAACTTTTTTTTTGTATAAAATAATAAAATCAATTTTTATTAAATTTTTATTCTTTATATTAATTACAGTTTATTTACTTTGTATCCCAGCTGTAGCTCCCTCCCTCATTTCCTCCTAATCCCACCCTCCCTCCCTCATCTCCTCCTTGCACATCTCTAAGTCTATTGATAGGGGAGGTCCTCCTCCATCTGACTCTAGCTTATCAGGTTTCTTCAGGAGTGACTGCAATGTCCTCCTCTGTGGCCTAGCTAGGCTGCTCCTCCCACAGTGGGTGGGGAGGTCAAAGAGCTAGCCAGAGAGTTCATGCCAGAGACAGGACTGGAGAGAAGGCTCAGCTGTTAAAGGCTAGGCTCACAAAAGTATGTTAACTTTTTAATGTCCATGTTTGGTTGACATTGAGGGGGGAGGCCTGATTTTTTTTTTTTAAGAAACAAAGAAGGAGTGGATCTGGGAGAACTAGCAGGAGGTGAGGAAGTGGAAACTGGTCAGGATGTAATATATGAAAGAAGAATAAAAATGCTATGCAATTAAAAAAGTAATTCCTCTATATATGTATGTATGTATGTATGTATCTATCTATCTAGTGTACGTGTTTCTATGTATATGTGTGCATATGTGTGCATATGTTTGTGTGTGTGTGTCTGTGTGTGTGTATACATGTGTTGGAGGTCAGAGGATGACCTGGAGAAGTCAATCCTTTCCTTCTGCCATGAAGGTTCTGGGGAGTGGGCTTAGTGTTTCAGATTTCACAGCCAGCACCTTTAACCTGCTGATCTATCTTGTTGGCTCTGCTCTATGAATTCTTATGGACTGCTAGTAAGAATGCAAGATGGTACATCTGCTCTGGAAAATAATTTAGTGTTTAAATGTGGCCTTATCATGTAACCCAGAAATTCTACTGCAAAATTTACACTCAAGCAAATTGAAAACGTATTTATCCAGTCTTGTAGAAGAACGTCCAAAGTAACTCCTTTTATTATAACAAAAGTGACAACACAATATTCATCAGTGACTGCATAAAAGGTGACATGCTCATACAGTGGAGTGTTCTTCAATTATAAGAAAAGGTAGCTCTGATACATGCTGCAGGTGAGTTAATCTCCAAAACACAATAAGTGAAAGTATCCAGTCATGCATTATATGGTTTCATTTATAAGGTATGTCCAGAATTGGAAATTGAGAGACATATGATAAAATAGTTGTTTTCTGCACGAGCTTGAGGGAATGATAGATTCCACCAATTAGTATGGGTTTCTTTTTGGGAGTGATAAAGAAGGTTTTGAAATCAGTACACAACCTCAGTAATATACTAAAAGTCACTAAATGTTACGTTTTGTAAGGGAGAACAATGCTCCCTGTGCTATATTTCAATAGAGAAATTATTTCTAAAATACCTAAAAATTCTGCAGTAAAATTAGCCCAAGTGAGTTTATGAAAATATTTCAATTGCATCCAGTTATTTTATTAAGTTGTATTTGCCTAATCTTTATTTCTGTTTTGTTTGTTTGTTTGTTTGTTTTTTGGCAAGTTATATCTTTTCTTTCTGGGATTCAGTTTGCCACCACAAGCTGCCTTTGTCATGTGCTATTCCTTATATTCGTCATGTCAGTCACCTCCCTTTTGTCAGATTGGATCCCCTCCTTTGGATCTCAGGCTTACCTTTGAACTTTCTATTGACGTAACAGAACAGTACTGATTTAATGCACCATTGTTTCCCCTGAGACATCCCCTAAATAGCTTAATGTGACTGAAGAAAAATCCACCATAATTTTGACTGTCCTTAAACTTCACCCATGACCATTTACTTCAGTGCTATCCAAAAAACCTGTTACATGTCTGTCTCTAATTAATTCACTCTGCAGTCTCTAAAAGAAAGAAAGAAAAATAGAAAGAAGGAAGGAAGGAAAAAAGGAAGAAAGAGAAAAAGAAAGAAAGAAGAGTGAAATGAAAGAAGTAACTTCTTATATCAGTTTTCTAGCACCTTATCTAGTCTCCTCATCTGGTGCTGAGCCTGAGTCCATCATTGTTAACGTGGAAAACAGACACATTCTGTAATTCAATTTGATGTGAACATCAAGTTTCCCCAGGTTGCAGCATTTTTGTCTACAGATGTCAAATCTACTCCTTGTTCAATAGATAAACTATTCTTCCTGAAGACTCCTCCGCCAACACCTAGGATTCTGTGTAGTTTGAATGAGGACTGTTCCCTATAGGTGTTGGGATGCTTGTTCCCAGTTGGTGGTACTATTTGGGGGATACAGAGCAGCCTTGCTGAAGGAAGTATAGCATTGGAAGCTGGCTTTGAGGGTCTATGGGCTTGCCCCATTTCCAGTTCCCCTCTCTCTGCTTCACGCCTGTGGTTGAAGATGTAATATTTCAGCTTCCTGCTCTGGTTGCTGACTGACATGCTTCCCCTGCCCTTATGGACTCTCATTCTGGAATCATAAGTTGAAATAAACGCTTTCTTTCTTAAGTTGCTTTTGGTCATGGTGTTTTATCAGAGCAACAAAAAATAATGAATACAGACTCCAACTCGCTTTTCTATTTTATTACATTGATCCTATACCATCATTTCTCCAAGACTACTGTGTTATTTCCATGTACCATTTAAAACACTCTATCAAATGATAGAGCATATTCAGAAGAACTGCCTAACATAATATCCACTCCTCATCTGCTCTTCGTGTGTGTGTGTGTGTGTGTGTGTGTGTGTGTGTGTGTGTGTGTTTGAGACAGGATCTCTCACTTGCCTGTAATTCCCAAAATAGACTGTGCTGGCAGGCCAGGGAGCCCCAGGGTTCTATGTATTTCAGGATTCTCAGAGCTAGGCTGCTGCTAAGCTCTTTTCTTTTGTTTTCTGTTTCCTTCCTTCCTTCCTTCCTTCCTTCCTTCCTTCCTTCCTTCCTTCCTTCCTTCCTTCTTTCTTCTTGTTTTCCTTTTTTTCTTTTTTTTCCTGACTAACATATCTCCTTAGCCACCTCCCTTCTTTTAAAATTTACTTTAGGGCTAAACAGCTGTTCAGCAATATAAAAGTACCATTCTTGGGGCTGGAGAGATGGCTCAGTGGTTAAGAGCATTGTTTACTCTTCCAGAGGTCCTGAGTTCAATTCCCAGCAACCACATGGTGACTCACAACCATTGATAATGAGTTCTGGTGCCCTCTTCTGGCATTCAAGTGCAAATGCAAACAGAACATTGTATATATAATAAATGAACATTGTATGCATAATAAATAAATACATCTTTAAAAAAAGCTATCACTCTTGCAAAGAACTGGAGTTTTGCTCTCAGCATCCATATCAGGTACCTGTAACTCCTGTCCTGGAGGATCCAAAATCTCTGACTTCTACAGGCATTGCCTTCATGTGTACATACCAACTCCTCTCCCAAACATACACATAATTAAAAATAAAATAAATATTTTAAAAAAATTTTCTTTATTTAAACTCATCTCTGTCACTTGGCTCTTGTTAATATCATTGGTGATCACTACATTAATAAAAAGTATATGAGTTATTATTGGCACAAACAGCATTTCTCATTTTTTTTGGAAATTTTTCTTCTTTAAAGATATTACTCAAGCCAGGCATGGTGGTGCACATGTATACTCCTGGTCTTCGGGGAGTCAAAGGCAAGCAGACCTCTGTGAGTTCAAGGCCAGCCTGGTCTACAAAGTGAGTCCAGGACAGCCAACACTACACAGAGAAACCCTCTCTCTCTCTCTCTCTTTCTCTCTCTCTCTCTCTCTCTCTTTGATTTAGGACTATCATTATGTCCTTGTTCTCCTGGTTTTCAGTCTCCATTGCTGGCTTTTCTTGTCCCGTGATCCCTAAGAGTTAATGTGCTTGGGGGCAGAGCCTTTTCCCAGTCTTGGTCCGCTTTGCATGCCAAGAATGTATTACTGAACCTCTAACTTACAGAGCAACATTCAGCGGGGTGGGGTAGTGGCCATGGGTTTGTGCAGGCCAACTATATCCTGCTTATGGAAGTCACTGTATTGCTTTCTCTCCTAGGTCCTTTCCTAGCTATAAAATGCCAGGATCAGGTGACCTGAAAGATGGGCTACATTTGCCATTGCTTACTAAAGTTGAACTTTGGAGCTTTGTTTCCTAACTCTTGAGTACCTTAAGCTACTACAGCCAAGTCACTGCAACGTTGCACAATCCAGATCTTGAGGAAAATCCACTTGGAAGATTCATTTTTCATTAGGCAGAAACAAGGTCTGACCTTGATAGTCATTGGCAGCCCAGAGCTCACCCTAGCCAGCACTGCATTCTAAGCAATTAGGATCATTCACAGTCTATAGAGGTGTTCAGTGTGTTCCATGTTTGGCAGATGTCGAAAGGATGGATAAACACGAAGTCTCCTTTACAATTCTTAATATTAAATAAAAATTTCCTCTTTGTTTTTCAGGTTCACTTTTTGATGAGCCATCAGAAATAAGGATGATTTTTGCCTTTTCTTACCTACAGAGTCAATGAGCCCTTTGAAAGTAAGTAATCTATTTTCAAACTCACATTGTTTCATAATACTTTGTCATTTGTACTGCTGACCATGTTTTCAAAGGGACAATTCACTAGCTAAGTTTGCTTTGCTATAACTTCTTCAGATCATGGTTAAGACAATGTAAGTCTTCAGACAGTATAGGAATTGGTTAATAGACCATGTTCAGAATTCTCCCAATCCTTAGATAATGATTGACTGATATGAAAATTCATGGAAATTTGGTTGATTTTTATTGTGGCCAAGTAAATTGTCTGTTCTCCAGTGAGAAAATAAGTTAATGAATCAAATTCACGCCAAGAACTCTGCATACGTTTTCTTCCCTAACCTTTCAACAGCTCCCTGCAGTACATACTTTTGTGTGCATAACAAGCTATCGCATATTGCGGATAGTCAAGGCTATCCAAGAAACCTGGCAATTTCTGCCAGGAGGCTCCTGGAATCACGGCTTAGAGAAGGCTATTAATCTTACTAACGTTACTGGTTCTCGTTATAAATGAAATCAATGGGTTTCAACTATCTCCTAGCATAATTAAGAGTTGTGCTTTACAAACCTAGGAGAAACACATTTATTTGTGAAGTAGGTTGTAGACGGTGAAATCTGAATTGCCTTGAAACAGGGCTTTCGCTTCAAAAACAGTCATTGTTAATTTATGTTTCTCTCTCAAAAGCCAGTCAAGGTGGTAAATGCAAAGGACATACACAGTCTCCTACACTGCCCATGCCTCTGCTGACCAAGCACTGGCAGTGACCCTTACTTTGAACTTTTAATGGTGGTGCTGTATAATATGAGCTGTGCATTGTCGTGAGGTCGACCTCATCAGAGAAACACTTGTTCTCCTTTAAGGGCTGAAGTATGAGAAGAGCAGAGGTGAATTTGTAGTTCATTACAAGTTCACTAAGGCACAAATATCAGCTTCATGCTTTGACGTCAGCCCATCTCGGTCTGAAGTATAATATTTTTAAAAAAAGCTTTCAGATAGGGTTATGGGTAAGTTTAGAGGTTGTCATTCTTTTTGACAGTTGAGTATATGGTTAATTAACTAAAGAGGAAGGTTAAGCACCTGAAATAGCCATGTGAATCATGCCTGCTAACATGATTATACCTTTCATGTGAAAATGAGTTTGACCTTTTCATGGAAAGAAATCACTTTCAGCACTAGCATTGTTCTGTGGCACATCAAATTTTCCCTTAAGATCAGAGGGAGTGCATGAGATCAGAACACATAATTCACATTACATCTAATGACTTTTAAATACATTTTTCTTAATGCTTAACTGGATAACAATTATCGTGTTTTCCAAATCAAACAATATCATACTTCACTTGCTACAGGTGTCCCAGGCCCCACCCACTTCTATAAGTTGTCACTTCATTTGTGTGCCCAGTAGTCATTGAGGAATTTTTAAAATTCATATTCAAGTAAGACTAATATGTATTTTAACTTGTATTCCTTTGTGACCCAAAGGTAAAACTGCTGTTTTAAGTTAATAATCCATTCTGGAAATTTTATGTATCTATTCACAGCAAGCTTTTGCTTAATTTCTAATGGTCACATAGTAACAGTCTATCACACAGCTGTAGTTTAGTTTAAAAATATTAGGCTAATTCCAAGCCTTTGTTATTTCTAAAACACTACAACAAAGGAATTTGTTTATGCATCATTTCAAATGTGGACTGGACTGTGGTAACTCTCACTTCATTCTAGCCTCTAAAAAGTGTTAAAAATGGAATTTCTGGGTCAGAGCATGAATTAATTTTAATGTAAATTTAGATGACTGAATTGTTACCATAGAAGTTGATTTAATTTATATTCCCCTAGCAATGAGTTAGAGAACCCATCAGGCTTCTTGACACTTCATCCCTGGTCAGCCTTTGCCTGCCAATATCTATGATGTTTGTGTGTTTGTTTTTATTTTGCCTGTACCTATGGTGTTTGGTTTTGTTTGGTTTTTAATTTCCTGTTTTAATTTTGGCATGTAAAATTTATTTTCTTTTAGACAGTATACTTTTTCAGTCTTCTTTTTATGGCTTTTAGATTTAGCTTTATGCTATTTTTTTTTTGAAGATTTCTTTCTCATTTATACCTCTATGTGGAATTTAGAATTCATTTTTCTGGTTCTAAAATAAGCATGTTTTATTGTTATTGAATTAAATTAATACACTACTTTAGAGTTCCTGACTGTGTGATCTTCAGTCTATCTATTCAAAACATGGTTGTCTTTTCCATGTATTCATGCTTTCTGTTAGTAATTTTCTGGGATTTTCCTTATAAAAACCTTATACATTCTCTGATTGACTTATTGTTAGATATTTCAACTTTTTGTTCCCAGTGTGAGATATTTTGTTCTTTATATCATCTTACTAGGTTCTGTATATCTTCCATGATTCGTACACTAGTTATTTTTAATGATTTTCAATTGATTTACTTGTATTGTCTAGCTAGATATTCTCATGTACATATTTATGTATATAAATATGTGTTTACAAATGATAATTTATATTTGTACACTAATTGGGGTTCCCCAGAGAAACAGAATGAACGAAATACATATACTCATATGATATTACTGTACATCATTTTCTGTATCTATCATGAGGAAGTAGGATCCTTGACTATGGTAACTGAGGAGCCCCAGGACCTGCTCTGTGTAAGATGGAACCCCAGGAAAACTGGTGGTATGAGTCTAGTCAGATGGAGGACTGAGGCTGAGAGCCAACAGAATGGATGGTGAGTGTTCTAATCCAGACTGACCCTGAGAACCGGTAGGCCCTGGGTCTAAGGGCCAGAGAACAGCATTCTAGCTCAGACAGTGACAGAGAGGCAATGCTTCGTCTGCTTTAAGCTCTCCTTAGGTCCTAGGCGGGCTGGGTGATGCCAAGCAGTAGCTGGGGAGGCCTCAGCCCATGTATTCAAATGGCAATCTCTTTCAGAACTATCCTTGGATACACATCAAGAAATATTGGAACGAGCTATCTAGGCATCCATCTAGGTCAGACTGACACACAGAAAAACTAATCACCACAAACTTCCTTAACCTCAACACTCTAGTTCTTCTCTCCTCGGCGTTGACTTTACATGCTCATTGTAACATTAGAAATTAGTTATAGCCAGGCAGTGGTCGTGCATGCCTTTAATCTCAGCACTTGAGAGGCAGAGGTAGGTCGATCTCTGAGTTCAAGGCTAGCCTGGATTACATAGTGAGTTCCAGGACAGCCATGGCTACCCAGAGAGACCACATCTCAAAAAACCAAGTAAGTAAGTAAGTAAGTAAATATTAGTTATAATATTGCCTCATACTCTCTCTTATTTTTGCAGAAATGCCTTTAATGTCTTGTCTTTAGATACATCCATCCTTCTCCCCTCAGGAGGATGCATATCTTTATCTTACAATGAAAACATTCATGCATATGTAGGTAACTCCGAGGGTCTTTTTTTTTTTTTTTTTTTTTTAAGGATGAATTATTACTGGTGTTTTCAAATGCCTCTTTAACATTTCTAGAGATAATTCTATGGGTTTTGCTCTTTGGATGTTTTATGGTTATTTACCTAAATAACATTATAGGTAAGATTGCTTGATGCTTGACATGTTTCTTTTCTGTGGGCTCGTTACACTATCAATGCCACATCCTTTATAAAACTGAAGTGACTTATAAAGTTAAAACTACTAGTCTTTTAGTTTACACATTTTAAGAAGAACCCACTGAACCCTTGGCAAAATATCCTTGGGAAAATCTTATTGGCTTGTTAATTCATTTGGAGAAATATGAGTCATTGAAGATTTTCTTATTTCATGAAATCTTTTTTTTTTCTCTCTCTCTCAAGCTAGACTTATTTAGCTATATTTTCCACTAAAAGTATCCTTTAGCCCAGGCTCTCAAATGTTTTTTTTTTTTCTTTCCTACAGTAGGACAGGCATTCCTAATGGAGGTATTATATCTTTGACATTATAGGGTTTAATGTCTCTCTTAAGGGAGAAAATATTTTAAATGGGAGGGAAATTGCGTTGTCGATTAAAAGCAGCCCTTAGGGGTATGTTGACCCTTAGGGGTTATATAATATTTTCTTAGGAGTTTCTTTGTTGTGTCTTTTTTTAATATTTATAGTTTTTCTTGATTGATTGGTTTAGCAATCATTTTGGTAACATGCTTCTATCTTCTTTTGGTGTTTTGAAACAGGGGTTCTCTGTGTAGCCCTGGCCATCTTGGAACCCACTTTGTGGACCAGGCTCACATCAAATTCAGAGACATGCCTGCCCCTGTCTCCTGAGGGCTGGGGTTGATGCCTGATGTCATGTTTCTGTTTTCAAAGCCCCGCTCTTCCAAGCCCAGGGCTTTGCAGAAGTTAGATTAATGCTCAACAGCACCTCCTCCAGGGAATTACATGTTAGCTCTAGTAAGGATCTGTGCAGATTAGTTTTCATTGATTTGACACAAACCAGAGCCATCTGGGAAGAGGGAATCTGAATTGAGGAATTGCCTCCACCAGATTGGCCTGTGAGCAAGCCTTTGGTCCATTTCCTTAAAGTGGGAGGACCCTGCTCACCGTGGTCAGTGACATCCCTGGACTGGTGGTTTGGGGTTGTGTAGGAAAGCAAGCAGAGCAAAGCACAGGTCAAGCTAGTAAGCATCATTCCTCATCAGCTGCATCAGCTCCTGCCTTTCGGTTCCTGTCTTACATTCATTCCCTCAGTGGTGGAACATAACCTGGGGGTTGTTATAGTGAAATGATCTCTTTCCACAGGTTGCTTTTGGTCAGGGATATATGTGGGGGGAGAGAGAGAGAGAAGCTAACTAGGGTACCTTCCCTTTCTCACCCATGTATTGAACCCTCTAAATTATTCCCTGTCTTCTATTTTCATTTCATTTATTTAGTAGCTAGTTTTCTAAGCCTTTCAATTGTGTTCGGCCTATTAACTGAGCTAAAGTGACCACACCCCACACTTCTCATAGTGCTTCCACTAATCACGACTTCAAGAAGATGCTAATTTTGTTCTGAGGAATCACTAGTTTTTTGTTTAAATTTTCAAATGGGAGGCACTTCAGCCGTTTCGATCTTCTATTCTTCTTTAGTTGTGTGACGATGATGGCAGAATATCACCCAGGATTCCTTCTTTCTTTTCATCTCTTCTTTCTGACGTGATGTATGGGTGTTGGTCACTTTGGGTCCCTGTGACATACCTGAGCAAAGCGACTTAAAGGAGGAAAGACCTATAGTTTCCAAAGTTCTGGTCCTCCGAGGGGGAAGCAGAGAGGGCCTAGGATGACATACAATCAACACGGCTCAGTGACTTACTTCCTCCGGCTGGGCCCCTCCTAATCAGTACCTAGAATCTTCCCAAACAGTACCACGAGATGGTGACTAAGTCTTCATCACATGAGGCCTTTTGAGTCATCCTTCTAGTTTAAACCATAGCCACGATCATTTTACCCTCAGATTTACATTCACAAAAATGATGTAAATTAGGTCTCAAAAAGAACCTGTACTTTCTACTTTTGAGCCTCTGAATGTGATTATATCTAGATTTAGACTCAAGTCATGAAGGGGATTCTCCTGGCTTTGGCTGCTCCTTTCAGCTTGGAGTTCTGTCTCCTGTGATCCCTGCTTTGTCCACACTGGTCCTGTGCATTTGGTTCATAGATATTCACAACTTTCACATCTTCACTGTGGTTTTTACCTTTGATTTATACACACTATTATTTTATCTCATATAGCATCTCTTTTGACTCTGATTCATCTCTCACAGCTTCTGCCTTACTGTTGCTATTTCTTTTACCCTGTCCATGTGGAGTTGGGGTTTGTGTGTGCAAAAACCTTGACATTCCTTTTCTACAGTTTGAGACTTCCTATGTAGCTCTCATGTGGCACATGGCTATTTTGTAAAAATGCAGTTTAACAATCCTTTAAAAATATCTTGAAGCTAATTACCAATTGAGAAATATTTGTCTCAATACTTGAATATATATAAAGAGGTAGACACATATCCTTTGCTACATAGTGAATATACACACATACACAAGAATAGTCTTCCTTTCTTTGTTTCTTTCTTTAAGTTTTCTTTCCTTCTTCCTTCTTTCTTCCTTCTTTCTCCTTCCTTCCTTCCTTTCTTCCTTCCTTCCTTCCTTCTTTTCTTTTTTTCTTTCTTTCATCACTTTACAGCCTAATCCCAGCCCCCTCCCTCCTCTCCTCCCAGTCCCACCCTTACGACCTCTCTATTCTCTGTTCTCCTTCTCAGAGAAGGGGAAGCCCGCAAGGGATAGCAACCTACTCTCTCACTTCAAGTTGCAATAGGACTAAGTACATCCTCTCCTACTGAGGCCTGACAAGGCAACCCAGCTAGGATGAAGGGATCCAGAGGCAGGCAACAGAGTCAGAGACAGCCCCCACTCCCATTGTTAGGGGACTCACATGTTAACCAAGAGAAGTGTGTTTCAGGTTATAGATTTGCTTTCTGGTGGGTACATTTGTGTCCTAATGCTCTTATTTTAGCTACAACCATTACTGATGAGCAATGAAAACTGACATGCATTCTCTACCTGCATTTTATCCATATAGTGTCTTGTATAAAAGTTAAATTTCTTAGTGTTTATCTTTATATTGTCACAGATGCTTGGTCTACCGCTTAGATATCAGCCTTAAATGACACCGTCAATCTCACCAACTCTTTGTGAGTCAGCTAGTGATCTAACTCTAAGTACAGTCATCCTTTCCATTTCCTTCTGAGTTTTGTAGCTTGTATCATTTCCACGCTCTAAGAGCCTACCCATGATATCATTCACATTTTTATGTTCTTAGTCTTGGACTAAGATGTAATTTCTCTATTCACCAGAGATCCTTCAGAGAAAGTTCTCCCAGATTCATTCCTTCGTATTCTTTGACTTCTAACACCTTCAACTGGCCCTTTACAGTCTGATGAACAGCTTGGCCTGGCCTGGGTCCCTTGAGTTCTGCGGTCTTGCCTTGAGTCTTACATTGCCTCACTGGCACTGGGCTCTGAATGTTGCTTTGAAGAAAATTGACTTGATTTGTTTTTCCTTACACTTGATCTTTTGTCTTTTTAGCTTTAGAGTGTTTTCTTCCTGTTCAGAATTTAGTAACTTACATGATAAAAATTAGAATAATCTGAAAAAAATCCAATAACATATCAGTGCATGTCTTGACTTATTCTTATGTGTCAGTGCTCAGTCATATAGGCGCAAGTCTTTTTCCTGCAAATTCAAGAATAAAATCTCTTTTTGCTGATTTACCAAAAGGGTTCATTTTCATAGTTGTTGGTCACATGTGCTACGGTTCCGCACTGCATTTCTACGGAAGACAACCATCTCACATCACTTAGAAACCATTTCCGCTTACTTCTATTTAACTTTAACCACTTGCGTATCTGTTTTTGCTGTCTCATACCTTCTGTGTTTTCTAATATTATCTTTATTTCTATAATGGTTTCTTTCTTCTTCTTTATGTCATCTCATTTCGTCCTCTTCATCTCTCACCTGAGTTTTTATTTAGGGAGGCAGATAATCATGCAAGGTTTTGATGTCTCTTATACATTAACTTAACATCTGTATTGTAAAACAATTACATACATAATTTTTTCTTTACGGAAAAATGTATTGCAATATTCCAAAAGTGCATTACATTTTCTTTTCAACATCTTATTCTGCAGTGTCCTTTGCCCTTTTTGCTTCGATGCCAAAGATCTGAGTGTTGGCCCAGGCCATGCGAAGACTGGCAAAAACCTTGAAGTTCTTCTCTTCTGTGATGACCCCAGCTTTTTCCTTTTTATAGATATTCTGGATGGGTATCACAGGTCCTGGTAGCTGGGTAGTCAATTTAAGCTCTTCAGCAGAACTGTCTCCCTTTGGAGCAGAAAGCTTCCTGGGAAAAGCATGAGCTTGGAGCTGTATTCCTTCAGGCACTGCACATTGGCCTGTAATGACTCAGTGGATTTGTTTTGCTTCATTGGATCCACAGAGATGCCGACAGTGCGAGCCATTTTCTTATGGATACCAGCTGCTAGGAGATCTTCCAGGCTGAAGCCCCTGCCAGCTCGGACCTTGGTGTGATGTCTAACTGCAGGGCACCTCACTATGTGCCTGATGGGACCTGACAAGGGGCAACGTGTTGCCCTTTCGACTGCCAGGCTTGTATCTTGCCAGCCTGCTGCTTGAACCAAGTGTCCACTTGTTGCTGCTAATCCTTGTGGAAGTGGGGCTTCAGGATCATGCCATTCTGGCTGGGCACCATGGCTCCTGTGCAGGAGAATGGCTGAGGGGAAAGGGCTCATACATAAATATTATAGCTTGATTTAAAAAAAAAACTTCATATACACAGTACTGGAAGAATGATTGTAAGAGATCATTATTCCCTAAGGACTTCAGAGCTTATTACTTTTGAAAAAAAGTGATGCATTCATGCTACTTTATTTCTTTAGTGCTTTGGCGCGTGCACACACACACACAGAGAGAGAGAGAGAGAGAGAGAGAGAGAGACAGAGACAGAGACAGAGAGAAAGAGAGACAGAGACAGAGAGAGAATCTGTTTTGTGTTGGCTAACTACTACTCTTGGGTGTGAGGCCTACCCTGGAGTGTGATTGATATACCAAGTGTCATTCCCTTTCCTAGCTGGTATCGATTGCAAACATCCTTTCTCAGTGCTAGGATTTTGCTGGTTTGACTCTGTACAGGTCTTGTGCATGTAGTCTCTGTGAATTCACTCAGCTGCTTCCTTAGTTATCCACTGCCTCTGACTCTTACAATCTTTTTGCATAAATTTCTGGCCCTGAGGAGAAACGTTTGAAAAAACCATCCCATTTAGGGCTGAGCATTCCAAACTCTATCACTGCAATTCTCATGTTGCAGAGGTTTAGCATCTTCTGCAAGAGGAAGCTTCTCTGATGAGGGAGGAGCAATGGTTTGTTCTGTGGATATAGCAATATGTCATTCTGAGTTATTATATTGCTGGTACTAGGTTTTCATCTAGGCTCATCATGATTTATCTAGTTTCAGGGTGTGGGTTCTATCTCATGGAGTGAGCCTTAAATTCAATAAAAAGCTGTTTGGTTATTCCCATAACATTTGTACCACTACTACACCAGAATATCTTGTAGGCAGGCCACGGTTGTAAGTTTCAGCATTTGTAGTTGGGTAAAAATGATGGCTGCTTTTTTACCTCCAGTAGTATATAAAGTACCTTCTAACACCTTGAACACTACTTACTAGGAGTGAAGCTTCTAGTTAGGTACCAGCTCAATATCTCTATTTTTGATGATGTAAGTAAAAAAAAAAAAAAAGTTGTAATTTCAGCAATAGGGCTTTACCATCAGGTTACACAGATTAATCATAGCTCCATTACCTTGCCTTCTCTTCCCATCTTCTTCTCCATTTAATATTCCTGTTTGTGTAAAAGTCAGTCAAAATTGTACTGCCTCTGTGGAACGTTTCTTAGTTAACAATAGCCTGTGTTTCGTTGTGGTTGTTGTTGTTGGTGGTGATGGTTCTTTTGGTGAGAGAGGACATCCATGGGACCTCTTTGGCCAATGATTCAACAAGATATAATTCATTCCTGGCACTGGAGGTTGTGCGTGTTGGTATAAGATATGTTTTAGGGGGAATTGTTTACTCAATTATATGGTGACTTCATTTAAATTCCTTACACACACACACACGCTTGAAAGCTTCTACAGTAGTAGATTTCCATATGGCTTTTCAAAGGCCTTTAGTGTTAGTTGTCCCTCTTGGTATTCTTTCCTTTACCTTGCTTTCTTTTCCCTCCTTCTCCATTTATATTCCAATTCAGTCTTAATTGTACTACCTCTGTGGAACATTTCTTAGTTACCCATTCGTAAGTTTTGATGTTTCTTTTGGAACTTTCCTATAGTATCTTGGTATCTGTCTTGTGTCCATCTTTCTTTTTCTTTTAGTGTCAGTTTTTTCTATATCAGTAATAATTATTGAGTGAATTGTTACATTTTTTAAAATGAAGTCTTTGGAGAAAGTTCTTGAGGCTTCAAGGTAAGTTTAGTGTTCTCAAACTCAAAACCCCCAACTTTTGCTACAAATTGTTAAGTTAAACAAGATCCAGAGCCTCTGCGTTTTGTACTGATTTCAGCATCTTTGAGGATGGTGGTTTTGATGGCTCAGGCTTGCTGCAACTGTGTTCCTTGGAAACCAAGCACCCCCTATCTACATCTCTCTTTCTTTATTTTTTTGTCTAACTCCTGCATTTACTCCAGCTTCTGAGACATGGTTTTTGGATTTTATGGTAGGTCCTTCATTTCTTGGCACCATATTTTTGTTTTGTTTTGTTCCTTGCATCTTCTACTGTCTCATTGGTTAATTCATGCTGCAATTCCCCAGGACTTTTCCATGCAATTTCTGGCCAAATGCAACTGCTTTTGGCAACCTTCGCAAGTACTTTGGAGCTTATGAGTAAATATGTATAAATCTGATGAATATGTTATTTAAATCTTTCCTTGTTCTCTTTGTTCCAGGAAGAGACAGGAAAGTTGTTTAAATAGCTGATGTAATGATCAGATTGTAGTCTATTTGGTTCTTTTTGCAACAAGAATGGTTTGGACTGATTTGTTTATTCTGAAGATGGAATAACCTTGAAAGACTTAGTAGCTAATAATTTTTTTCAAAGTTTTAGTATCCAGAGAAGGGGAGCATGCCACTCAACTTGGTCCTATTATTCTTAGATTAAATAGCATTTTAGGCTCTCATCCACTGTGTCTTTTGGTCAATAATGTCTTCACACTAAATAAGTCTAACTAATTAATTCTCACTGTAGTTCAGAAAAAGAGACCATGTCAGAACCATGACATTGCAGGGTTTGTTGGCTTCCCTCCAGAGACTCATTGCCTCAGTGTTATTAACTTTGGGCTCAATTTCAAGGTAATAGATGCATCGGATGGCGCATAATACAAAGCAAAGAGCCGGAAAAGCAGAAGAGCCACTGGACAGTTGGCAGCGTGGCAGCTGGAGATCTGGGTGTTCCCCGGCAGGTAGTGTTGGAGGAAACAGGGCACAGCAGGGGTTGGTAAAGCCTCATCACCCATATGGTGCAGGTGCACCTGGTCCTGTGTGGTTTGTGTCCACGGGAAAATATGGAAAGTTGCTGTCAACTTGGTGACATTTATGTGCCCGTTAGTACACATAGTTCAGAAAGACTCTAAATTTCTGACCCCTCTCCCCTTCCCACACAAAGAAAATCATCTCCACTTGGGCAATTGTGACACGTTTCACGGTGTAATGTTTGTATTGTCTGCTTTATGGTTGTCTCTCCTGTTAGATAACAGACTGCCGATTAGGATTGCAGATTAGTGTCCTGCCATCTTTGTACCCCCAGTCTGATACCGGGTTCTGTGCTTCGTGCAAAACGCCCCCCCCCCCTTAGGTGATGGGAATGGATTGAGACATAGGCTAAAGTTTCCATGAAAGTCTTTCTGGTCTCTAATTAGTTTGGTAGTTCAAGGCACAAAGTCAGCCCTTCCGAAGCTCCCTCCTTTTCTTCTGGTACGTTCTGAATGAAAGGACTGGGACAATTAGGAGAACACACACACACACACACACACACACACACACACACACACACACACACACACAGCCACACCAGTGACAGGACCCCGCCCAACTGTTTTCTTAGAGAAGGATCAGTGGCAGCAGCTCAGGTTCCCAGTTGCCTGAGCCTGTCGCTGCCTCATGAATTCCTAAGTTGTGGGACCCTCTCCCAGGCTGTGTTGCTAGACCACCTCCGCAGCAGCGATGTGACCCGTTGGTTCAGGAACACAGCGCTGATCCCTCAGGGAGTCCTTTGTGCAACAGGAGAGCAGTGGGCTACTGTGCTCCCACCGGCTCTTTGAGTGATGAGCCAGGCTCTCTCCACCCGCCCACCCTCGGGGGGAGGGCATCCCTCTCCTACCCCCCTTTTTTGCAGCCGGGAGGTGCGGGAGCCCTTGGTACTGTCTGGGTGGCAGATGAACAGGGAGCCACTGACACATCGCAGGGCCAGCGAGCGAGCGGGAACGAGCGCGGGGGCGGGGGCGGCGTGTAGTGGCAGACGGCCGCGGGGATTATGAATGGGGGTGGGGGCCGGCGAGTTGAGATTCCACCCGGGATCGTCCGCACCGGTTGATGGGCACGCAGGGCTGCGCGTAATCCTCCAGCCGCGGTGGAGGGAGGCTGCGGCGAGCGTCGGCTGGCGGTGAGGGATCTCCTGCAAAAGTCCCCCGCGGTAGCGCGCGCGTGGAGTGCCCAGGAGCTCGGCCAGGTAGGAGGGAGAGAGGAAAGGAGCCAAGGGCGACCGGCCAGAGGCCCCGGCTGCGGTGGCTCACAGGTGGTGGCCTCGGTGGCCTTAGCCTCCAGCCAGGGCGACCAGGTCTCGGTTTTCCTGCGGTGCTAGAAGGAGAGTAGCGCCGGGGGGGAGCAGAGGCTCAAGGTTCGGGTGGTAGCGGTCCGGGGTCCCCAGGCGCAGGAGAGGCACCGAGCTTCTCAGCGCGGACTGGTGCCCTCCCACCCCCTGGGCGACCACGGTATCCTGAGACCAGGCTGCGGGTCGCTCGCCTCGGATCTCCGAGGTTCGCCCACGGGGCAGCCTGGCGCGGGACCGCAGCTTGAGGTTGAGGATGCCTCTCCTCCCACCGCACCGCACCGCATCGCAACGCACCGCGGCCGCACCAACTGCAGGCTCTGGAGCCCCGCAGCCGGGATGGCAGCCTCTAGGCGCTTCCTATTCGCCTCTGGGAACCAGTCCTCCCACGGACCCCTTCCCTTGGGCGCTCGCAGTCTCTGCCTCTTGGACCGTGGACCTCTTGGGTAGCCCCTTGGAAGCAGAGCTAGCTAGCTAAGAGAAATGGCCAGGCAGAAGGATTCCCTGAACCGAGCCCTTCAGCGGGCAGTGATGAGCTGGTGGTGCCTGGGGACCAACTAGCCAGAGTTTGACTGGCTGCGGCTGCAGGGTGCTCTTACACCTAGATAGCTGGGTCCCCAAGCCGGGAGTACCCAAGCCTCTGCAGAACCAAGGCTCTGCCCGGAACTTTTGGCAAGCTCTGGTGCCTGGGCTGCCTTGAGAAGCTCCAAGACTGGGGGAGAGCAGGAGGCCCGCCGCTTGCTCCTCACTTTACTTTCCTTCTGCTCCGTCTCTTCTCCCTGTTCTGTTTTCCTTCCTTCCCCACACACCACCTTCCTTATGCTACACTGAGCACGGCAATCTGAGTCCAAAGGAGTCACGGTGTTGACCAAGAAGTACAGGGGAAGGTGGGAAGCCCTAGTCCTCAGTGAGGTGCTCATCATCCGCATGACACAGCACGCCTGCCTGGGGTGATTTTTAAAGCAAGACTGACTTAAAAAAAAAAAAAAATATATATATATATATATATATATATATATATTTTTTTTTTCCAAGCACCTTAGGTTTCCCCCACACGCGTATGATGTACTAAACAGAAATGCATTTTGTGTATCCCTGTGTTAGATCTTCATGAGATATGGCTGTTCCGTAGATCACATGCGTCTTTTAGATGTAGCACTTTCCGGCTACAAGTTCCTGGCTGCACTGTAAGAAAGGGGTGTCAAGTTTAAAATGTGTGATCAAAACAAACAAAAAGTCTATGCAGCTTTAATAGATCATAACTTCCTTTTCTTTTGTCAAAGCCTCTGTTATGAAATAATTTTCAACAACCCTCTCCTCCCCCACCCCAGTTTGGGGATCCCAATATTTTTATGTGTGACCAGAGGAGAAAGGACCTAGACTTTTTGTGAACATGTATTGCCTAGAAGGTGGAGAAGGCTAATGATTTCATTTCAGGTAAAGCAAATTTAGTGTGATTCCTGCTCGAGGTACCTCACTTATCTTCTGACAGCCCCAAGAAGGAGGAGAAATCTCTTTAATGTAAACACGTGTTTTCGGTGTAAGCTTAGCCTTTTCAGCTCTTCAAGCAATCTTCAAATCAGTATTTGTAGGATGTAGCAAGGAGCATATTTACTCTAGTTTCTTTCTTTCTTTCTTTCTTTCTTTTTTTTTTTTTATAAACAGAAGAGTGCCAAGTTTGTAAATTTACAAAGCAAAACAACACAACAAAACACCCAGGTATTAAAAGGCATTGAATTATTGCGATGACACCTATTGATACATTTGAGATGTCTTGTAAACAGACACATCATCCTTCTCTTTTCCTGATGGAGTTGTGAGCTGAATAATTTTGCAACGGGTCTGCTTATATTTCCTCATTTGACTGACTTCTGAGCTTATTTCTAACTAAATATATCTTGCCAAGATGAATTATCTTACATTTCTTCAGAGGGTACCTGCTGGGAAATGCTTGTTTACTTTTCTAATAGGGTCAGTTTTGATTGAGAAGCATGAAATAAATGGCACATAGTTTTATGTTCTTGGGGTCATTTGTCTGCGTAGAGACACCAATATTGACAGGTGCTGCGCACACACCGTTGGGAAAGATGCTTTTGTGGTGGCTTACAAATCGTTTAAAATGAAGAAAAGTAAAGAGTTTCCCTCTGCTGTCAGCGCTTCATTTGACCTGTTTTGGCCGGAAAGCAATAAAACAGGTCTTGATTGAGGAAGATTTGAATGCTTTTTTCTTTTTTCTTTTCTTTTCTTTTTTTTTTTTTTAATTACTTCAGCACGAAACTTAGCTTATTGGTCTTTCTAAGAAATCCGAGGAGCATAGTTTGGGAAAAGCCGTGAGTGAGTTGGGGATTATCAGGCATGTGGATTCCTCTGAGCACTAAGTGTAAGCACTTTTCGTTTCGGCGGACAGTGTGACGGTGTTGAATCCTCCCCCTGGGAAGGACTTGTCGTCTCAGCCCCTGAGAACCTTATGAAGAGAAGACCTTCAGTGGCTGCAAGGCTCAGGGAGTGATGGGCTGGTGGAGGACTCCGTTGTCCACAGCCACACACATTCTCTTCTAGAACGACCGCTATCTGGTGGATAATAGATGTGGGAACATAAAGATGACTGTGTCAGCGCAGCTCTAAGAAGTCCTTGTAGCTTTGGAGCACGTAGTGTGCCTTACATTGCATTATGTGCACCACCGTTCTACAGCTGCTTCAATCCGTGTTCTTCCTTACCTGTTTGTAATACGGCGACACTTAAGGAAATTGCACTCTGATTTAGTGTCAGAGATGGCTTGCCGAGAAAATTAATCTGTGACAATGTTCCCTGCATGTGCTCGTTTTACCAGTTTTGCTCCATTTACCCTATGAGATGGGGTGTCCGTTGGCAATGAAGGACATTTCTTTGTCATTCCACCTGTCCATGATTTGCCTTTTCTTTCTAACTGTTGTTTACAGTTTCTGTATCCTCTTTTCTATTGACGATAATGTATCCCATTTCTATTTTTAGTGACTTTAAAAATGTTTTTAGACACTTTGTCATATCTTTTTTTTTTTTTTTTTGAGACAGTGTCTCACGTAACTCAGATTGGCTTTGAACTCACTGTGTAGCTGAGGATGATCTTGAACTCCTGATCCTCCTACTTCTCTACTCCCAAACTCTGAGATTATTAAGTATAAACTGCCTCAGCTAGCTTCATATTTTGTCTTACTAGATACAGTGGATGAAAATGTTTATTTTCTAGAACTCCATAAGGACCTCATAACTTTGTAATCTTGATCACCCCTCATATTTCAAAATTCTTTATCGAAGTAGTTCTACCATATTTTTATGCTGCATGTCATCTTTTATAATTAGGTCTTTCGATTGTTTTTACATCAATGCTTACTTAACTGAACCATATCTTCTGTGCTTACTGTTGCTATCTGTATTTCTCTTCTTCCTCTATTTTCCTCAAGATGACAAAAATCTCAGAGTCTCTTTTGCTTTTTTGAAATTGTGTCTTATCCTGGTGCTTAAATAATTGAGGATCTGGAAGGAGAAGGCAATTGACAGTTGCTTTCCTCATTACTTCGAAGACATAGTTTTCCAGCCACTGTTGTTGATAAGTTGGCTCCTGGGCTGTGTTTGAGCTGTTCTTTGTACCCAGGGTTTTTCTCTTTCACTCTAATATGCTCACCTGTGGGTTGGTTTATAATGCTTCTTCGTGGGCTTTTGAAAGCCTGTTTTATCAGAGGATTCCCGGGTTTCTTCACGCGAATGCACAGCCTATCTGAGCCTATTTTATCTTGCCTCTGTTCTATCACTGTGAAGTTTCTCCTAGATTCATCTTGGGCTTTCTCTTTTCATCTGTCATATCTATCACCTTGGTATTACTTTCTAATTACAGATACTTGAAAGATCCTTGGGTGGCTGATCAGAGGCATTCTATAGGTATTTCTGTCCCTATTGATGTCTTATCTATTGATTAAATTGTTCCTTGAACTGATTTCTTTTCTCATGGTTAGAAATGCTATTTGATCTTTTCAGATCTGCTTGCTTCTCCCTAGATTTTCTGTCTTCTTATTAGGGATTCTAATTCTACTTTATTTCTTAAAATTATACTGTGATTCTTTTATAAGCCCCTTCAGATTGTTCTCCTACTTGATATTCTTCTGGGACTGTTCATCCAGTAGTGATATCTACTAGAACTTTGATTGCTGCATAGTTTCCATAAAGCATACCCTTTCTCCATGGAAGGCATAAAGCAATGTGTTAGTGAATTCAGCCTAGGGCTACACACTAACCCCCCCCCCCTTTTTTTTTTTTGCTATTATGTTAGAAGGCTCTGGTCCTCCTTATGCCGGCCTGGGCCCATTTGTGTGGGGCAACAGTTTTAGGGACGGTTTAATCCCTCATGGCTTATGGTCTGCCTGCTTTGCCCAGTGCATCTGGATTTTCCTCTGCATTCTGCTGCTGCCAAATGACTAGGTGGAGGGATCCTCCCCAGCACAGGCTGCATGTTCTGTGGATGAGGAAAAAGATTGTTTCTAGGCTGTAGGAATAAGGAACATTCCTTTCCCTGGAGCTCATTGTGACCAGGATCCCTAAGTCTGTCCTTTAAGGCCACCTGTTGTTTTTAGCTGGACCCTAGCTAAACCTGGGAAGAACGAATCTCCCTCACCATCTATGGCTAGGTTAGGGTCAGGAGCCTTTACACCTGCATACTCTTCTGCTTTATCATTCCTATGGCCGGAGTCCACCAGCCTCCCCACCAGCCTCCTCCCACTGTTCTGAGTCTCTGTTGAACAGTGGTGGCATGATTTCCAGGATTTACGGTAATGTTTAGTGAGAGAGGCAGAGGGAGATGAGTATGCACTGTCACGTCTGCACTGAGGTAGGTGCTTTTTAAACATGCTGCGGCTTAAATCCTCAGCTCCATTATCCACTAATGTAATTGAAAATGCTGGCTGGGCTGCATTGCCCTGTGACATGTATTTGTTGCAGAGACATAATCTAAATCTCAGTCTAAAGTTCTTACTTAAGTTAGCTCATATTGTTGAATTGGAGATTGAAGTATGAAGCCACATCTTCTCACTGAAATTCTAGATAAAAAAAAAAAAATCTGTGCATGGTATTTTCTCTGAAATGTTTTTCTCCATGTTATCTTTAAGCAGTTGGAAAATATTCATACTTTTAATCTTTTGACACCTCTGTGGGAAGTGCTAAAAGAACCTTTTATCAATGGACACTTAAATTTTAGGAAAAAAATATCATTATTTATGTAAGTACTTGCTGATGTCAATGGGATTAAAGAAAAGATTCCAGATTCTCTGCCATCAGTTTTTTTGGTTCATGTCACAGGGCGGGCTCACAGAATCACAGCATGTTTCAGAGCTGTAACTGATCTCAGAAGTCAACTATTGCAAATGGAAGCCTAGGGCTGCTGTAAGGGGTCTGAGTGGCTTCAATTCACTAGCAACTGGGCTCGTTTATTCTGAGATTTTACTGTTTTCTAATGCTACATCTCTCTTAATCAGAGTCGGCTTCTTTTGGGGAGACACTAAAAATGTATACAGAGGTGTGATTTCTTAGTACCCCCTTCTGATGAGAAAACACATTTCAAAAGGTGATACTTCTTTCTAGTAATAAGCGTATTTTGAAATATGTGAGACATATGGGCCTCTTATCTAGAAAAATGAACATATAGTCTAAACTTGCATCTTATATGAGGATAGATGAATTCCTAGGGAAGACTTCTAAATACAGACTTTTGTTATCCTCATTTGTTAACTCTGGGTTGTCTTCACTGAGAAGAGTGACTTAGGTTTAATGGCTCCTTATTATTATCACAGTCACTCCTGTGGGCCTGAGGACAGTGACAGTTGTCCTGAGCATACTGCTTTGGTACACTGGCCTGAGGACAGTGGCATCTGCCCTAACCTTGGGGCACTGGTATACTGAACACTAAAGGATATGTCTTCCTGGAAGGTCCTTGAGAGCCAGTAGGTGAGAAGGGTGTTGCAGGACTAAAATGTTCAAACAGAATGAGAATGGGAAACGCAGACAAGTGACTCAACACACAGTCCTTTTGTTTTCTCTTCCCCCTTATACACGGAAACACACACACACACACACATCCTAGAACTCCTCGAATAGTTCTTTCATCTGCTCCTGTTTGCTGTCACCCTCTTACTGCACAGAGGAGTGTCCTTCTGAGACTGTTCTTTAATGCACCGAATGTTAGGAACTGAAAAGGCGTAGAGTGATGTTGCTGTATTTACTGGAATCTTTTCTGAGGCAGATAAGAAAACACTTGTCTCTGTCTTGGCTCCATCTGTCTTCGTTTCATGGTGCATGCAGGTAATTATAACCACAGAACAGTAATTGTTTCTGAATTCAGAGATTAAGATGTAAGACCGGTAATTGTTAAAAGTGGTTCAGATTATTTGGAAAGAGGCTGTCTGCCCATGTTTAGAGGATGCGCCTATTGACTTCCCTGTGACTATTAAAACCTCTCCAGAGAAGATTGCTTTTGCAGTGTAACGCACTTGTACCAGAGTGAAAAATTCAATGCCCCAAAGGAGAAGATTGTCCAAAATGATTATAAAGTGAAGCCCTCCCTCCACATTTCTTTACTTTTCCGAATGCTTTAGAGAGTGAAGTTTGGAAGGTAACACTGAGTGGGAACCAAGATTTGAAGTCCTGAGTTCATTGCTGAGATGGTAGTGATCACCAGTGAGTGTGGACCCAGGATACATAAGATGACTTGGGAGCATACAACCCTCTAAGGTTCTTTCTGGGTGTTACGATTCAGTTAAACTTCATGGATATTACTTGACAAACCATTAGGGGAATTTTGAAATAGGCTGTGTATTAAGTATTAGTCGTGAGAAAATTGTCTAGAAAATTATCATCATCATCATTATTATTATGGTTTCTCTATATAGCCTTTGCTATACTAGACTCTCTTTGTAGATCAGGCTGACCTCAATCTCACAGCAATCCCCCTGCCTCTTCCTCCTTGAGTGCTGAGGTTAAAGGTGTGATTTAGAAAATTACTTTTAAGTTTTAAAATTCACACACAATATTTTGATGTGCTTCAAAGTTTGCAGTAGTAGGAGGCGTGTGAACCTGATACCCAACAACATATTGTACCATTTGGGGGAAAGTATTTAATGCTGACCATGATAATTACCTTGGCAGTGATGCTTGCGTCAATGGCATTCGATTTATTTGGTTTGGAAGAGTGGCAGTTGGTACAGAGGGACTTGTTTGACCATTTATTCACTCAGGCTCTCTTTCATCTTCTATTACAAAAGTTGGAAAGATAGATAGCATTATTCAACTTTCCAGCTTCCCTTGAAGTGGGGAGCGGCTTCGCTGACAAAGATTAGACGGTCTGAACAAAGGCAGGCATCTCAGGCAGCCTTATATCTCAGGCCTTTCCATTAAGCACTGACAACTTTGTTTTCATTGATGAGCAGCCATCTTGCAACCATTAGACATGGATCTATATGTTCAGAATGATGGGGAAAAAATGAAAGAAGCTTAGATCCTAGATGTCTTAGAGAAGATGTGTCAGCTCAGCCTTATCTGCCCCCAGACATAATTTTCCACAAGGAAAACTAAACCTTTCAATGATTTAATCTACTATTTATTAAGTTTTCTATGTCTCTCACCCAAACGCGTTTCCAGATGGGGGTATAAGTTAAGATTTTACGTTTTATATTTCTGAAGAATAAAGTTAATGTCTATAGACCTTCATAATTACCAGTCTTAAATTGTAACCTTTTTCTAATTTGTATAAATATTCTCATCTTGAAGATGTTTAGGTGTGAGCATATTGGATAATTTGTAAAATTTATATTCCATTGCTTATTACATAAAGAATAACACAAAAATCTAAGAGTTTTTGATTTGTAAACCAAGAAGAAATTTCACATTTTATTCAATGGGTGAAACTTTAAGAGGGAAACGCTATTTCTGTAAGTCACACCTCCTACTTAGCTTTAACTTTGGTAAGATGCGGATGCAGCTGGAGAATACCAATGAGCCTTGAAAAAAATGTGCTCCCCATTTAAATTAAGAAAAATGTATGGGAGGGTTGTCTGCCCTCTTTATCAGTTAATGTACATTTCCTTCTGGCTTCACAGTTTCACAAAACCAAGAATTACTTTAGCAGCATGGGATGGGGGGCATTAAAAGTTCAAGAAGAGCATCCATTTGTAGTAAGTGGTAAAGGAAGAAAAATCAATTTTTTTTTCGTAATTGATGCCACATGTAAATATGGTATTCTGTGGAATAAGACACTGACCTTGTTATGTATTACTTATTTATGAAATGCTGTCTTTTTGTTCTTCAGATTTATGTGTAGAGATTTTGAGTTTATTTTTAATAATATGTACGATTAATACCTAAGAGCAGATGTTTATCTTAAATAATTTTTTTTCTGAATTCAAGTGATTTTGCTTTGCTATTTACATGTAGAGTATTGGTAAAAATACCCAAATAATTGATGGTTTATTTTCCAATTAATGTAGGGTCTCTACTTTAGAGTTGTTTATTCATACCAAGAAGTGTACTAAAAGGTTTTTGGTTATTTTTTTTTCCCCTTAAAATGGGGTGAGGCAATAATTCTCACCACACATCACCAGCTATTACAAGAGAAATGAAATAATGAATGTAAAGTGTATTCATTTGCTCTGCAGGCTGTTACATAAATCCTATAAATAGCAGTGTACATGTGTAAACAAGATGATGGGTGATCATTTTCAAATATGAGTTTTATAACTAGGAATTTTGAGTGAGGTCTTCAGTGTAGGGTTTTCAAAGATGAGCTATACATCAACACAATATTCCCTTCTTGCATTGGATTCTTGGAGGTAAAGTTCATTGTGAGAGAAAGAGAATGATGCTGTAATTAAATGAAGCTTTTTTCTTCTGTTATTATTATTATTACTTTTTTTTTTTTTTTTTTTTACAATTTATTCACTTTGTATCCTGGTTGTAATCTCCTCCCTCATCTTCTCCCAGTCCCACCCTCCATGCCTCTTTTCTCCACCCCTCTCTTTAGTCCACTGATAAGGAAAGTCCTCCTCTCTTGGTATCTGATCTTAGCCTATCAGGTCTCATAAGGACTGCCTGGATTCTCTTCCCTGTGTCCTCATAAGGCCACCTCACCAGGAAAGAACAGGCAACTGAGTTCATGTCAGAGATTGCCTCTGCTCCCATTACTAAGGAACCCACATGGAGTCTGAGCTGCCTGTGGGCTATATCTGAGCAGGGGGTCTAGGTCTTCTCCATTCTTGGTCATTGGTTGATGCATCAATCTCTGCAAGACCCCCTGGGGTCCAGATTTTTCAGCTTTGTTGGTCTCCTTGTGGAGTTCCTATCCTTTCTGGGTCTTTTTATCTCCCTCTTCTTCCATAAGACTCCCTGCACTCTGCCCAATATAGCAATACATTTATTTACCCAGATGTTAGAAATATTTTTGGTTTTGTAAATGGTTAGTAAATAAGAAATTTTTTCTCTGAATATCAATCCTGTTCCCAGATATTGAATATTAAACCTAGAAAAGAGTTTCCAACAGTAACATCAATTACTTTGTGTTCTGGGACATCTTTAAAGGGAAAAAAATTTATCTGTATGCCGTATATCTGTGTACGACTGTGTGGACATAAATGCAGGTTCCTACAGAGGCTAGAAGAGGCATTGCATTCCCTGAAACCAAAGTTACAGGCTGTTGTGAGTTCCCTGATGTGGGTGCTTGGAACTGAGCTTGAGTCCTCTGCAAGATCAGCCAACTCTCCAGCTCTTAATAAAGCATCTTTTAAATTCAGTAGATATTCAAGATTCAAAAATGCTTACAGTACTTGACCAGCAAGGTCACAGTAAAAATTGTACGTCTGTGGAGGAATACTGCCTCTTCCTCAACTCAGTTTTTTGGATGCTGAACATTTAGCATATAGTTGACATGTAACAGTGGCCAAGAAGTAGGAATATGGAAGGGACATTGCTTCTCTCTGTGTCTTATCGCCTTGAACAATTTACTGGAAAGAAATGTTTGGGTGTGGTTTTATAAGTGGTAGATGCTAGAGACAATAGCTAAAATGGAACAAAGTTGATCAGTTAATGAGAGAAGGTCATACTTTGTACATTGGATTGTTCGGCTCATTGTGTGTGTAAAAGTATATGTGTATGCATTCCTGGGCATGTATGTGAAGGTCAGCAAACAATTGCATGGATTGGAATTTGGCCTCCTCCTGGAGATATAATGTCTTTGTTGCTGTTGCTACATAGGGAAGCAACACTTCCCACTTGGCATTAGGAGCACTGGAATTCTAGGTGTGTGCGACCATATGAGATTTATGTGAATTCTGGGGATTCAAATTCAGGTCCTCATGCATTCATGGCAAGCACTTTACACACGGAACCATCTCCTTGGTTTTGGTCTCCACTTATATTTCCTTTCATTCTTGCAATACATTATTTAATTTCCTTGATTGCCTTATGAGAATTAAGAGGAAATTCAGTGAGATGCTTTGAATGAGAAGGAATGTACCATAGCCTAGCCATGTCCTTCTTGGTAGCACTGTAAGTAGAGAAGATAGAAATTACCAGAAGATGTGAGAGAGATAAATGGGAGGGGTAGAGAATTAGGTCTGCCAACTTGCACTTGTTTTCTACATGAAGTCTTTATATCTATTATATTCCACAGAAATCTTTTTTCAGTCATGTAACGGTATGAAATGGGTCATAGTGGGTTGGATGAAGGGCATGGGAGCCCTGGGCTGCCATTTTTGTCTAAGTGGGGCCAACTCTCTTTGATTCTTGCAGTCATTTGGGGTTCTGAATTAGAGACAGCTTCAATACAGCTTCAATTCTAAAGGTAGCAAAGCACGCTCAACTCTAGTCAGGGCATGAATGATGAGAGGATGTGATAGTCTATTTCTTAGAAGCATGCATCCCTACCACTTAAATCTCACTGTTTGGGCCTCTTAGTCTTATGATGAAACTCTAATTGGAAAAGTGGCTAGGACTTTTTGTCTGGCTAAGCCCAGAGAAGACACCATGGGTTTGGTGGGCGTCTAATACTTTGCTCAGGATAGCCATGGTACAGATTTCTCAACCTCTTTTTTTATGTCATATCCCTTCTTTTCCCATTTTTGTACCTTCCTCTTTCTTGGTTTAATCTCCTCTCTTGCTGTATGGTGCATGATTTAAATTTGTTTAAGAAAGAAAATGTTTAGGATAGAACTTTTGAAATGTTATCATCTAAAATTGTCTTCCTTTGGTTTTATGTCTGATGGATAGCTTTTCTAGATGTAGAATTTTAGATAGTCATTTACTTCTGAATTTTGAGAGCATATTTGTCTTTGTAGCCACTGATAATTTTCTACTATTTAAAATCTTGATCCTTTAAATGTGATATTTTAATTTGAAATGCTTAGTGTTGTCATATTATCAAAACTTGAAATTTCAAAGCATTGTGATTTGGAATGGGTCACTTCTTAGTGATTGTATGGGTCTCTGTCCTTCAGCACTGGGAATTTTTCATGCATTGCCTATTTTATCAATTCTCAAGTGAATTCTTCCTGCAGCTTAACATTTCAAATCAGAAAAACAGGATACAGCTTAATTCCATTGTATCTTCATTAGCCAAGTGGTAGTCATGACATGATTATGAAATGTAGACCTCTGATAGGATAAGAAAGTACCAAGAATAAAAAATCTTGAAGTGAATGGAATGTGAAATGTTTTTTTTTTTCCCTCTTTCTAGGGCCTCCATAAGTAAATGTCACCTGATATATTATTCTTCAACTCTCATATACAGTATTATTTTATGTATTATGAAGACAATGTTTCTGATGAGCTGTAATGCCCTCATGTCATTTAGGAAAATAGTTTAATTTTTATTGGTAGAATTTGTGTAAACTTAAGTAAATATGAACTGCCTTGTATGTGCATCACCTGAGAACGGATAACTAAAGGGTACAGTAAAGTTCTCAAATAAGCTACTCTTCAAATGCACTCACTACTCAGCGTTTTAAAATTCGCATTCAGAATCCATCTCATCTCAGTCTCAGGGCATTCATGCACGTGCTTATCTCTGTGGAACCGCTTTACATGCCAGCAAGAGCCGCAGCGCTGAAAAGTCCCTTAGCAGTTACGCCGATGAGGCTTGCTTTGTGGCGTCATCTTGGTGCATGTTGTTAGGCATGCTTCCCCACTGTGCCTGTTCCTTCTGTGCAAGGATATGACTTCTAGTTGTGAAAACATGTTCTGTTACCATCCTTTGCGTCTTCTTCCAGCAAAAACAGCATCCACTCTGCAAGTTTTGATGGGTGTGCAAACCAGGTCATTCACCAGGCCTCTACCGTCTGGTCTGTCTAGTGGCAGGCTGTTTTCAGATGTGCCCTGATTTAGAGCTATGAGAAGATGAAAATTATACATGTATGCATGTATGGCCATTATGCATGTATGGCCAAAATTAATTATCTTTTAAAAATGAAGGTTTTATTTTATTTTATTTTATTTTTTACTGTAGACCTTACATGCAAGACAAAGAAGCATTTGAATTTTCTCAAAGTGAAATATAAATGGCAAGAGTCCCCAGGACCCCTCTAAAGCCACACGCGTGAGGCAGGAAATGCACTCCTGCTGGGAGGTGATGAAAACATGAAGAGAACCATATTTTTTGACTGAGGTTTCCCTTGTCAGGTACCTCAGCAAGCTGTGCCTGGAAACAGTGGGAAATGCTTTTTTTTTCTTTTATTAATTATACTTTATTCATTTTGTATCCCCCCATAAGCCCCCCCTCTTCCCCTCCCGATCCCACCCTCCCTCCCCTTTCTGCATGCATGCCACTCCCCAAGTCCACTGATAGGGGAGGTTCTCCTCTCCTTTCTGATCTTAGTCTATCAGTTCTCATCAAAATTGGCTGCATTGTCCTCTACCGTGGCCTGGTAAGGCTGCTTCCCCCTCAGGGGGAGGTGATCAAAGAGCAGGCCAATCATCCTGAGTGAGTTGTCCCAGAAGCAAAAAGACACGCATGGTATATACTCACTCATATAAACATACAACATAGAATAAACCCACTAAAATCTGTACATCTAAACAAACTAAGCAAAAGAGAGGACCCTAACTAAAATGTTCAATCCCCATCCTGAAAGGCAAAGAGGATGGACATCAGAAGAAAAAGAAAATAGGAAACAACCTCGGAACCTGCTACAGAGGGCCTCTGAAAGCCAGAAGAAAAACAGGAAACAACCTTGAAACCTGCCACAGAGGGAAATGCTTTTATAGTTGTCCCTCTTCATAGACTCACAGTGACATCATGCACACAGCTCCAAAACTTGATTTTTCACTCAAAAACTGATTACAAATATGGGTTTGTAACAATTCTGTGAAGGATCACACAATATTTTACTTAGCTTATTCTCTGATGATGACTACTCCAACTGCTCCTGTGTCCAATTTGTGTGGTTTTCTGTTGCCTTAAGAAACATCCTAATGCCAATTCAATTCCAGAGTTAAGAGCTACACACATTGTGAATGCTTTTTTTTGACACCAAATTTCATTTCAGAAAGATTGTACCCATTTATTTTCATCAAGTATCCACAAGAGTGGTCATTCTATCACTTTCCACTAATCCTAGATTTTGTGTCTTTGATCAATTAGAGGAGACACAAATGCTATCATGGCTGTTTTCAGCTCATTTTCATTGACTTTTGGGAGTCTGAACATTTTCTTAATTTGATGTTGCCCCTGGAATGAGATCCTGCCTAAGGGCAGATGGTATGAACAGTGTGGCTTGGAATGGCACCTTGGTTGGTGGCAGTGGCCAGAATCTGGCTGGCAGAGGATGAATAGTTACACAGCTTGGGAGACCAAAGAGAGCTAGTGGACACTTTATCCCCATGGATATCATTTTTATTCATTGTCTAAGTGTCTGGATGCCTTCCAGGAACTACACATACTGTCACTTTAACCACTGTCTCTGTACCAAGATAGAACCATAGCTTCCAAAATGTATGATCCTCACCTGTTTCGTAGACTGTGTGACCGATGGTACAACAAACAGAGGCTTAAGAGTTCTTCATGTCAGGAGAGCTCAGGGGGAGGGCCTTCTAAACCTGAAGGTGGCTATCTGAAGGTGCATGGGTAGGGCACAGAGAAGAAACAGGAATTATACATAATTGCCATATAGAGAAGGGCCAGAAGGACACATTTGAAAAGCGGACTGAAATCACATTGTGAATTGAGTGTGGTTGGAATGTGAGCTTAGAGCGTGTGTTCTTTCCCGTGACAATGCTCAGGGACCTCTGGAATCTTTAGGATCTTGGCTCTGTGTGGTGTGATAAATGTCGTGTTTTAGGAAACTTATCAGAAACAGATGGGGACAGTGTGAAGGTTTCACTCCTGGTTGCTGCATATATTTGATGTATTGATTCTAAATATGGCTCAGACAGGGGCAGAATCTTTTCTGCTATGGATGATTAGAGTTTAGGAGGTTCATGGAATGAGTTGAATGTTTCTACTACAGAATTATCATCATTATTTCACAGAAAAAGACAACTTAATGTCGGTGTATTTTTCTCTGTCTTTCTCTATGGCATTAGAGACCAAGTTTCCCATTCTACCTTGCCCCTCATCTGAGCATTACTTGTTGGCATATTTTTTTTTAAATCTATTTTATTGGGTTTTTCTATCTATCACCCTTCTCCACCCCAATCCCTTTCACTATTCCGGCACTATGTAGGAGAGACAGAAAGTTAGAGGGGAAAGGGAGCGTGGCCTCTACAGTCTACATCCTGCTGATTTGGAATGTTGAGTTCCTTGGTGAAAGCCCAGTCAGAATACATATCCGTCCAGGAAAGCAGCGATCCAGTAATAGCAAATGCAGCAGGACAAACCAGCAGCAATGGGACAGCAATAGGGGGACTGGCAGCTGCCATGGACACTCTTGGGGTTTCCCCATTGATACCCTTTCCAGAGTCCCGCAGAATAAACTACAGCTAGAAAAGATCACTCCTATGCAAGGCAAATCATAAACTTCTGCTGTGATTAAAGCAGAAACACATAACATAACCAGGTTTTAAAGAAGCCAAAACTCTCACTACATTTCCCCCTTTTGTCCAAAAAAAAAAAAAAAAAAAAAAAAGGTGGCCTTTTCTCTAACATAAATAAACTATGTACAACAAGAAAAATTATGAGAACTATCAAGTAAGAATTGTTTTGTTTTGTTTTTAACCTAAATCACTTTCTTATCACAACTTGCATTTATCAACCTAAAAATCTTTTTAAACCTTAAAACATTTTCTTAGATCCTAAACAATTTAAGATTTTATGTCTTTCATCTTTAATAAGGAAAATGGTAAGACTATAACTAACTGGTCTTTAACTCCATCAGAGACCTGAGAAGGATAAATATTGCCTGAGAAAATAAGAACAGAGCAAGCAGCTTCCAAAACTGTAGAAATGACAGAGATTTCTGGCTATCTGGACAGTCACCCAAGGCTTCCCTGTATCATTAGGGCATCCAATCTTCAGTCTACAGACCCAGAATATCTGACAAACTTTTCTGTGAAGCAGAAATTTTGAAGAACTGGCCTACCTTATTTCTGCAAAGTTGGGTAGTTGATTTTTCAATGTTCTGCTTGTCCACAGTTTGGACAACTTGCTATCAGCAGTCAAGGTAAGGGCAATGTTTTGCTAAGTGGCTAGCTTTGCTACCTTTGAAGTAAACTCCATATGGAGATTATGCAATGACCATTATCTTCTTTGAGGTAGACTGGGGGTGCTGCCAGGAACAGATATGTTTCTCTGTCAGAAAAGCCTTATATTATTAAAGCATCTTAAATGCCATATTCTACAGATCTGGGAAGTGTTTGAAGACCATGTATCCATGTTTAAATAGTCAAATATTGCTTCTTTCTAGCTATTTATTATCTGCTTAACTTTGAAAACATATACAAGAAATTAAATAAACCTTTATTTCTACAATTAACTATAGTGGTACCTAACAAGGCCAGAAGTAAGATTGTTTATAGAAAACTACTTACTTGCATTTCTAGTGATCCTTAACAGTTTGCAATAGTAGCTTTCATAAGACTAGAACTTTTCATTACATTTTTAGATGAGTTGCATATGTACAATACATTAAGCAGGAGTTGAACAAAATAGTCTTAAATTTCTATCAATATACAATAATTCCTACCAATGTAAACTATTTGAGACTAGTATATTCAATAATCTACAGTTTATCCTATCATCCTATATCCACCCACTTTAAATATACTTTTGTCATCCTCTTTTTCCTTTCTTCCCCCTAGCATAAGAAGCAGCATTTTTGACATATAGCTCAGGACTTTAGAACATGTATAGGCCATGACAGAAAGAAAAATTGTTTTCTGATTATGCCATGTGGTGGGTGGATATGTACTTGGCATAAAGAAATGCAAAATTAACTCGGAAAGTGCAAACCCTATAGGTTTGCCATAATATCATCTACTATGCCAAATGACACAGATATGCCATGGAGACGATAAATAAACACACTAATTAAGCCATTAGGAATTGCAAAATTACCTGTGATAGACATAACTTGAGTTGTTAGAATGCATGAGCAAATCAAAATCCTATATACATCTGATGCGAAGGGATTTTAAGCACAAAACAGGGGATCTTAACCTTAGTAGCTTGCAGTTGGATGGTTTCTAATTATTTTCATTAAAATTTAAACAGTATTTTCTGAAGCACAATACATTATATTCTTAGGTATAATCTATCTTGTCCAGGAAGTCATTTTCTAAATGAGTAACTTCTTTGCTATTCCTGTCCGATAAACCATCCTTTTCAGAGATGGTCATAAAAATTAACAGTCATTCTTCTGAGTGGAATGGTAAATACCTTCTGATCATCCATGGCTTATATTCTATTCATTTGTGAATAGTTACTGCTGTGGAACATTCTGGTATTCATAAAATGCATTTAAAATTGTAGCTCAAGAATTCAATTTTTATTCTTTCAGTAACTGCAGCCAAGGGCTGTACTCTCATCCAATCTAGGTAAGTCATCATGACATTCCTGAGCCAGCAGTAGGATGCTGGAAACAGGAGGTAGAAAGGAAGTGATGTAGATAGCTTCCTTTACAAACACAGTGGCAGGGCTCCACCAACGTGTATTATAGGTTTCGAAGTATTTCAGAACACCTAAGTCCACACTTTCTTCGTTAACAAAGGCAACCTGCACTGCTTATTTTTATCCTTTACAAAGACTCAGTGTTTTTTTTTTCATTTTTTCTTTTTTTTTATTAATTCAATTTACATCTTCGTGATGGGCCTCTCCCTCCTCTCCTTCTTGTCCCACCCTTCCTCCTGCATCCCCTGTCCCCTATTCTGAGGAATAGGGGAGGCATCCCCAACCCAGACATCCCAGCTCATCTGTTCACATAAGGACTGTGTTCATCTTCCTCCCCTGTGGCCTTGTAGGGCAGTCCTATCAGGAGGAAGTGATCAAAAAGCAGGCAGCATAGTCCATGTCAGAGATATCTCCCAGTCTCCTAACTAGGGGCCCCCATGAAACCTCAGATGCCCATCAGCTGCTTAGAAGTAGAGGACCTAGGTCCAGATCATGCACTTGGTGCTTCAGACTCCTAGGCCCCTCTGGGACCTGACTGATTGGCTCTGGCAGTCTTCTTGTGGAGCTTTTGTTACCTCTAGGTCCATTTATCCTCCCCACCCCCTCTTTTCCAGTAGGCTCGCTGTGCTTCTCCCAACGTTTGGCTGTGCACCTCAGTTCTGCTTCAAGCCACTGCTGGGTGGAGCCTCTAAGAGGACAGCTCTGGTAGGCTCCTGTCTGCCAGCATATCAGAGTATAGGTAATAGTACTAGGGGTTGGCTTTTTTTCCATGCGGGTGGGTCTTAGGGTTGGGTCCGGCGCTCGTTGGACATTCCTTCAATCTCTGTTCTATCTGTTCTATCTTTGTCCATCCAGATCTTGTAAGTACAGTTAGTTTTAGATTAAGTTTTTTTTTTTTTTTTTTTGTAGGTGTGTTGGTGATCTCTTCCGTACACTAGACTCAGTATTTTTTTCCTCTGGGTATTATATAAATAATATTTATTGGGCGCCCTCCACGTGACAGCCAAGTTACTAATGCTTTAAAATGCTTTCCTGTGTAATTCTCAGTGTAGCCCTGTGATGAAAACATTATTGCACTCATTTTGAAGACGGCAGCAATCGAAGGACAGTCAAGTTATTTGCATCAATTTCTATAGCCTATTTTCCCAGTCCCTGCTTAAGACAATTTTTTAAAATATGTGTTTAAAGAATATTGAGTTTATATTTTTTAAGCATATAGATAATTTTATGTAATCTTCATCACAAAGAAAGGACGTGAAGGTTTACAGAGTCAAAGAAAATGGTTTGGCTTCACATGGAACGAGGATTAAAACCTGGGTTCATTTCTCTTCAAAGCCTGGATTTTCTTTCTCCATTGGCTTACAGAACTTCTTAAAATAATTATTTTTTGCAAATGTTTTCTATTTTACTGTTTCATCACGTGGGTACACAGGTGGTACCGCCCTTCAGATACGCAATGATTTAATATGGAGTGCCCACTGAATGCCTTCTACCACTCCGATAAATGCTTTTCACCTTTGACATATTGGGAACAATTCCTGTTTGGAGAGAGAAGCAGCCATGTGCCCTCTAATAACTGGGTGCTTCTAGCACTTTCCCCTGCTCCCTTAGGTTATGACAAAAAATAGTATGTCCAGACTTTGCCAAATATGCTTTTTGGGGAGGAAGTCACCTGTAGTTATCAACTGCTCTTGTGCATTGCCTCATCTTATCCCGAGGCACACTATAAGCTCACATAGTTATTATATTATGTTTGTGTGCTGAGAATGGCTGGCTGGAGGCCGTATTTCTGGGAAGTCGCATCTCTAGGACACAAGCTCAAAGCTATGACTTTGGAAAATTATTGTACTTTATGGACTGTGTGGTGTCTTCAGAGAGAACCTGAGCATTCTGGAGCACTTGGCAGGTGTAGCATTCTCCTTTTCTTTCCTTGCAAGGGTAACTAGAAAAGTACTTAGGATCCAGCAGTCATTTTAACAGCCATTCATTAGACAATGACATACTTTATGTGGGTCATATTTAAGACTCTTTTATATAAAATATAACTTAGTACGGTAATTAAGAAGGTGAGCTTTGGGATTAGATACAGAGGGTTACATCTCATCACTGCCATTTATTACTACTTGTGGTAAGGTCTTGGAAAAGCATTGTTCTTTTTCATTTATTTGTTTATTTATTTGTCTATTTGGGACTACTAATCCCTTTCATAGATTTTGTTAGGAATTCACAAGTGAATATCTATAAGTCACCTAGCATAGTGTGTGACATAGCATATAGTGGGCTAAAAAGTTAAGAAGATGTAGATCCTAGAAATGCAAATCATATTAATGGTAACATCATGGTTTATATTTCTCCTTATATGATTGTTGCATACACTCTGATTGCAGTCAATCTAGGAAAAAAAAATTGTCTACCTGATGTAACCTAACACTTCCATTTGGGGAAGATTAAATTTCAAAGCTGCAGAAAATTGGCCAAGAACACAAGGGTAAGGAAGGGAAGTAGAAAACCAAAGCTAAATGAAAAGCAGAGACCATTGCCCTGGCTGAGATGATGCTGGAATCACCGAGGGTTCAGTGTGGAATTAAGTTAGGAGTTTTATTCTTTAAAACAATTGTAATTGCTTTTGATGGCTCTGCAGAGAATATCCTCTGGCCTCAGTGGCAGGGGAGTTGCCTCCTCCCTGGTCTCAGCTCTCAGCCTTCTGCTGGTTTGGCATCCTCTGCTTCCTTCCCCAGGTCTGACCTTTTGCCGGCATTTCCTCTGACTCATTTTGGGTTTTGCTCTTGGCTTTCAGCTTCTGTTCTGGGAATTTCTTTTTCTAGGTTCCTGGGTGCCTTTCAGACAGTTATTGTCTTGATTTGATCCCTCCCTCCCCCACCGACTAGAATCCTTCCTTCAGGAGTGACACCATGTCTTGCCACTCTGAATTGAATTAATTGTTAGAAATGACATTTGTCACCTTCTGCAGTTTCTGCTGGTCTTGGGCCAAGCTGAACAGACCTCTTCTGAACCTGTGTGGCTGTAGTCATGCTGACTTTAAGCATGTGTTGGTGCTGCAGAATGCTGAGGGTAGTAAAATGCCAGGCTAACTTTGAGGACCTTTCTGTTTTAAGTGTCTCAAAGAATTTCTACACTTCGGGGCATGCTTGGATTTCTTAGCCTCTTGTGAAACACTACATGGAGAGACATACTGACTAGGAAGCTCCATTCTAAAGTCCCTTATGGAAAACACACATTCAAAAAAGAGCAGTGACTCTCTGCCACTTGTCTCGCTCACTTCTACTTGTCTATCAGAAACTTTCTAAAGGTCCCACCCAATCATCTTGGTTGACCCAGAAACAAGAACCTGTTTGGACAAGGATAAGGATGGTGATGTTTCTGTGGAGACAGGACAGGTACTACCTAAGGACATTTAGAGAGATAACGGGCATGAGAAACTAGGAACAGTGAGAGAGGAGACCATGGAGGGAATTCGGGAGTAATTTGCCGAGTACTAGTTACTGAGGTAGCTTTTAGATTGCTGTGATGAAATGGCTGAGACAGTTAACTTATAAAGGAGAAAGGTTTATTTAGCTCCTGACTCTGGAGGTTCAGGATACATTGACTTTATTGCTTTAGGTCTCTAATGAAGGTGACAGATAACAATGGCATTGAGGCTGAGTCGGAGCAAAACATTCATGTCGCAGGCCAGTCGGTAGGGAGAGACTGGGTCCTACAGTCCCCCTTGAGGTTACGTCCTCAGTTATCTAAGGCTTTTACTAGGCTTTACTCTGCAGAGGTCTCTTTGCATCCTAACAACACGAAACGAAGACCAAGTTTGTTAATGCATGGACCTTTGTGAGACATTCATCCAAACCATAGACAGCACCAATTAAAAAGGAAGAGAGTGTTCATTTTGTACACTGAGAGGTACGTGCTGGGTTGGTCAACCGTTTTCCTCTACATTTGACACCTTGTGTGACAAATAAAGTTATATTTGCATAATAAACCGATTATAGAAGGCACCTGTGATTTTCAGTTAGATGCAAGGTGTATAAGGGAGAAGTCAATATTTAAATGCTTAAGTTCCTATTTTGGTTTCTTGGGGATTTATGTTAGTCTTGACAGAGAAAAAAGGAACAGTGGGGAGGTACAATTTTGGGTAAAGAGGTGCCGTTTTGTGTTTTAACACCCAAAGTTAAAGATGCTCTTGTAATTGAAAACGGCAGACACCTGTAAGGTACTTAGGGTGTGGTTGTAGAGCCAGGTTGTTTTTAGAATCGAACTACTAACGGACTTTGTGTTTTCATTGAGTGTCTGTGTATTGCTTTTCAAGAAGAGTGTCCAAGGTTTAAAGGAATTGTTGCTGTATACATAAGTATTAAGACATTAAGGATACATTTATACAGAAATTGTGGCTTTTAAAGCAAAAGAGGAAAATTAATTTAAGAAAACTTATTTTTTTTAATTAAAAATATTTGACAATAGTGCAGGAGCAGGACAGAATATTTTTGGAATATACATGCTCAGAAGCTCTACATTTGAGCTGGGACAGAGCTTTGGAAAATGATGTCACACTGCCCAGGCAGTGCCAATTGGCTGGTCTTCCCTAGTGCAGTGGTATAGCAAGCACTGAGTGTTTGGGAACACTGAGCCGAGGATTAAACCAGTGAGGAAACCCTAAAGGAGGCCAACATTTGCACTCTGAGTGTTACTCAGAGCACAGAGCCAGATAAACAGAAGGGCTGGGCCATGCTCTGGGCCCTGGACAGAAAAACCAGTCAGAAATTTGCTAGGCTTCGTCGCTTGCCAGAACTTCATTTGAGGCAGCTGCTGGTTGATAGAAATGTCGAAGATGGGTGGTAGCATTCTTTCTCTCCTGTTTGCTAGATTGTTGTTCTCCAGATCCTTTTGTCCCCTCATCCTGACAGCTGAATTTATTTTTAAAAATATCTCATCAGAGATGTGCGTACAGTTACCTTCAATAATAAGTGAATCCAGAAATCCTCAAAGATGAAAGAAATTGATGAAAAGGTAAAATTTGTATTTCTAGAACCCAGGATTATTTGGGCACGTTCTGCAACTTTTGAAGACTCTTGATTGACTTCTTTGTAAGCAAAATAAGTGATACTCAAAGTCCACAGTGATGAATCATGGAAAAATATGTTAACTGTGATTGACATAAGAGGTTATCTCCATCACTCTTAAGTTTTACCTCCAAAAACCTTGCTGTCTACCTTTCCTTCCAGCCCAGCCCAGAGCAAATACTCCTCAGACTTCTCCCATTGTATGTAAATTTGTATCTTTTAGTATTTTATGCAAATCAAATTATATGCAGTTTATTTTAATTTTTAATTAATTTTTCTTCTTAGTTCTGTATTGATACACTTCTTGTTGTTTATTTACTAAGGGTAGATTGACCTTTATGCTATTCTAGAATGTTGCCTGTCCATATTTTATGGACATATGCTTTCACATAGCTTAGGGAAATACCTAGCTACAGAACAGCATGGTTGTTTTAGCTAATCAGAAAGTACATGGCTACATGAAAGATAGTGAATTTCCCAGAATAAATATATTCATTTATATTCATTCATTCTTCAGTCAACATAGACTTTTGAGAAAACACACATGCTTTGAGAGCCAAAATTAAATATTGCATGTCTGCTTTTATAGAAATTTATTTTTTTTAAGAAGTACCCATTTTGGAAGCCATTTATATGATTAAAGCAGAATTTCAAGTCACAGGGGAACATAATTATTTCCTAAATATTTGCTCAATTTGGAGAAGAAACTGAACGCTGTTGGCTTTGTAAATGAAAAAAAAATATCTGAGTGTTGGGGCAGTAGGAGAACACTAGGCGAAAGATGGGTGTAATGTTTTGGGGAATCCTGCGTTATCTTCTCAGCTTACTCAATCTGAAAAAAAGTTGGCATTTTTCTTTGTTTTGTTTTGTTTTGTTTGTTTAATTTTTTTGGAGAGGTTTCACACCACAGCAGCCCAAAGTAGCCTAGAGCTCGCTGTGTAGTGGGGCTGATGTCAGGCTCCCAGTAATCTTTTTGCCTCAGCCTCCCAAGTGCTGAGGTTACAGTAAGAGTTGCTGCTCAATTAAATTGATACCGAAGCTAAAAATAATCGCAGAGAAATGTTTGATGTCCTTTCTTATCAAGAAAACTGCCTTTACAAGTCAACAATAAAAATGCTGACCCTTAGGCAGAAACGTGGGCCAAGGGCATAAAGGCAAAATAATCTGTACACACACTGCTTTGTAAGAAAGGAGCATGCTCAGCAGCCCTGTGTTTCTCCAGAGGAATGGTTCAGCTACTACCTTGTTTTCCTATTTAACGCTGTGTCCTAGGTCTGTCTTTTTTTTCTCCCCTCCCCCCCCCCCCCCCTCTCTCTCTCTCTCTCTCTCTCTCTCTCACACACACACACACACACACACACACACACACACACACACACACAGAGCCATGGTAGGAAATCTAGAGGAGAAGACCGCACTGCAGGGCTCAGCTCCTTCCCTGTGTTCGTTGTTCCTCTCGAAAGCCTCTGCTGCTTGTGTTCTGTTTTTACAAGCGTCTTAGGAGACCCACTTGTGATCAAAATCTGAGCCTTCTCTTGTGATCAGCCTAAATACTCAGAAAGCTTTTTTTTTTTAAATAAATCAGTATTATTTCTGTTCTTTTTAGTGATTATTAGTGGAGTATATGTGGGGCAGCATATGTGTGAGCTCAATTGGAGAAAGACAGAGGCAAAGACAGAGACAGAGAGAGATGTATTTGAGAGTAAGGTAGAAAATACAATGGATCATCCCAAACCTGACAGATATTTAATAATAAACAGTGGAAAAATACACTAATTCTTTAGAATGATTAAAGGAGTATAGCCTGGGGTAAAGAGATACAATTTTTCTGCTACCCAACTGCTTGAGTCAGAAGAGGGCCATTAAGTCTGTGAGAAGAAATATATACTGTCAGAATGTTCTCAAAAGGCAAATTATTAATTTGTATCAATAATAATAAAATAGTTTGTACTCTATTTTGAATGCAAGATAAAGTCTAAGGCAGTGATCAAAGATGTCTCCCAGTGGATTTTCACTAAGAATGTCACTCACAGCACTATTTATGATGTGAAGAATGGGAAATAGCCTTATTGTCTAATATGAGAAAATTGTGCTACTTATAATCAAATCTATGAAAAGCATTTTTGTAGAGTATTTTTGAATTGGAAAAATGAATATGATATTATGTAAATTAGATAAGAGCAAGGTACAATCCTACGTGTGATTAATCCATTTTACAAGTAGCCTCTTGACAAACTACATTTTATAGAAAGCATCTTTCTAAAATTATAATTTCAGGAATACCTTTGTATCTGAATAAAACCAAACATGCTTCTTAAACATACTGTCAAAACAAAACATTGGGCCAGATTCTTCTAGAGCTGTGGACCCCCAGCTGGCATCCAAGGCTGATGAGTACCCTGTGGAAATGGGGGTCTTCTAAGGAATGCCCATCCCCAGTGCTGTTATCTTGATACATGCCACGCAGAAGGCAGAGAAGGTCAGCAGGTCCTTGCTAACCAGAGGAAGCACAGCCAGGAAAGTAATTAGGGAGAGGCCAAGAGTCTCTGTGTTTATCTCAGGGGACTGGTCACTCTCATCTACTTTGGGGGCGTTAGCCTTTAAGAGTAAGGGGGTGGTGCCTATAGATGCCTGCCTAACAGCAGCAACTGTTTTTGGTTTTTTTTGTTGTTTGTTTGGGGGTTTTTCTCTGCATTAAAATTATTATCTGTTTATTTTGGTGCCTTTTGAGGCAGACTTTTGCTCCATAGCACAGGCTTACCTGAAGCCCACTCTGTGCCTGAGCATGTCTGGGAAACTCAAAGCAGTCCTCCTGCCTCTGTCTCCTTCTGTGAGTCACTGTGGCTAAGGTAGCCCCCTCTCTCTGCCTCTGTTTATTTCTCTCTGTCTCTCTCTGCCTCTCAGAAACAGTTTATTCTGGAGCTGTTTTGAGATCATGGCCTGGGAATACAGATTTAGGTTACGCCAAATTCCATTTTGGGGAGTCAGCAAGGTCTATTTGTGTGTGTGTGTGTGTGTGTGTGTGTGACAGTAGAGGCTTTAACTTTGCCTTAGGTGAAAGCATAAGAATGAAAGGGCTGAGCCTAGGCTGCTGCAGAGAGGATGAGCTGAACAGTCAGAGTGTGTGTTCGAATGTATGTGTATGCTGCTTATCCACCCCAACTCATGGGACTGTACTGGCTTTATGCTTTTCCTACTGTGGAATGCCACACTCTAACTCCCTGTGCATACTCTTGTAACTTATTGTCACGATGACTCAGCTCTACATGCACATTTGTTTAGTATAATGCTGTTTGTGTTTTACACGTTATGAGTGACTGGGAAAAGTCGAAAGGGTAGGCAGTAAGAATATCAATCAGTGTTTCAAAGATTGGATCATTTATTGCATAATTCACATCTTTATTCTTGTATTGACAGCAACAAATGTGCCTCATTAGTAATATCACAAGACGATATCATAAGAATCCCTTTTCTGAGAGTGTCACTGCAGTTGACACCTGCTGTGCTGATTGATTTACATTCTATAAGGCTATCCACACTACAGTCAAGCATAAGGCGTCTGCACTGGAGGAAGGTGACCTAGATAAGGCAGTGAGATTTCTCCTATCAGATGGGAGTGCAGAGCCTCCTTGGCACTTAGGAAACAAGTCTGGATTCTTTCAGCCATGTCTTCCTCTCGTTGGTATTGTGCCCATGGCGTCTCAGTAAGAATGCCTCTGGAGCCTTCTAATTCTTCTGTCATCAACCTCTTCCACCCTCTGCACAGCAAAAAACAGATGTTCCTGGATGCAGACCTGGCTGTTGTATTTCCCTGCTTAAAATTCCTCAGCAGCATTCTGTGACACAGAACCCGCTCCCCTTTGGACACCCTGGGTCTTTCCCTCTCAGGAATCTTCCTAGCATCTCCCGTGGTATCTTATGAACTACTTGGAAGTCTCCAAGAGTGGCACCCTCTGCTGTTGACTTTGCTCTGTCTTTTGTGGTCTTTGTCTCCCGGCCCTTATTTTGTGCTCAGTTCCTTCCACCTGGCAGAAAGACTGGTTGCTTTCTGGTTTTCTCAGGTTGACAGAACTGTAATTTTTGCTTATTTCGTGGGAGATCCTCAGTGGCTGGAGTGAACCATGTCTTCTTCAGCGGGCTGAGGGTGGATTATACTGGGGGTGTTTGATATTTACTTGAATAAAAGTTTTGCATGCATTGCTGTGGTGGTTTGAATAGGGATGGCCCCAATAGAATCGTGTGTTTGAATGCTTGGCCCACAGGGAGTGGCACTATTACGAGGTGTGGCAGTGTTGGAGTAGGTGTGGCCTTGTTGGAGGAAGCTGTCACAATGAGAGTGGGCCTTGAGGTCTCCTATACTCAAGCTAAGCTCAGTGTGTGCAGAATCCCCTTCTGTTGCCTGCACATCAACATTGGGAACTGTTAGCTGTTTCTCCAGCACTATGTCTATCTGGACACTGCCATGTTTCCCAGCATGATGGTAATGGACTAAGCCCCTGAAACTGTAAACCAGCCCCAATTAAATGTTTTTTTTTTTTTTTTTTATAAGAGTTGCCTTGGTCATGGTGTCTCTTCGAAGCAATAAAGCCCTAAGACCCTTTTAAAATTCCTGCAACAAATTATTGTTTGACCCACATTGTTGGAAGCTCAGAGATGCTGTACTTTTTTATGCTATTATTTACCTAATATCTATCTGTGCCTTCCATCAAACTAATCAAATAGGCTAGAGTATGCTGCATTGAAAAAAAACATGTCAATATTTCAGTGGCTTCCATAAGTCAATGACCCATTCTCAGGGTTCATTGGTAACTAACCAGTATTCAGATACTGTGGGGTCTGTGTGACAGAGAAACCTTCCTTTGGAACACTGCCATTTTGTCACAGCAAGAGGCAAAGAGACCGGGTATACACAGAGAGAATGTGGAATTCTTTCAGGTTTCACCTGCACCCCACCCCACCCCCACTCTGCAAATGGCTAATCCTTAGCATAGCAGAGATGGTTGGGGATAGCACTGGTGAAGAACAAAACGACAAGAACAATTATGGGGACCTGTAAAAGGAAAGGAGCCCCTCACCTGGAAGTCTGGTTAAAGCTTCTTGCCATCCAAGAAGCAAGAACGCCAGCAACGTCAGGCATGGTGGCCCACACTCCCAGCACTTGGGAAGGCAGAGGCAAACAGATTGCTCTTAGTTCCAGGACAGCCTGGTATACAGAGAGTCCAGAACAGCCAAGGCTACACAGTGAAACCCTGTCTTGAAAAAAAAAAAAAACGAAAACAAAACAAAAACTAACTAAACAAACAAGCAAAAAACCCAGCACAGTATTCACTGTGAAGGCTGCCAATATCCTTACATAGTATTTTATGTGAGAGTAACAAGAACTAGGCTTAAGGTCTAAGTGCGCTTGCGCTTACAAAAGACCTCATTGGCATTTTGTGGGTATCTCAAACAAGACTGTGACAAAAGCCTGTGATAGACAAAGTTACAAAGAGGGAAGGCTTACTTTTGCTCACAGCTTTGGTTATCGTGGGGCCTATGGTAAGGTGAAGCAGGGTATCATGGGAACAGGTGTTGGAGCCACGCTTCTCATGCCCTGGCTACAGGAGGTCTGAGATGAGAAGGCCGGTTTCCGATGTCCGCTTCAAGTCCTCCCCTCTTCCAGTGACCTAACATCCGCTTTTCCTCACTCTCTTATAGTGTCCACACCTCCAGACGTGCTGTGTGGGGGCATTTAAGCTTCAGCGCACGGACTTAGGAGATACTCAGGCCTAAGTTATTACAGCAGTGTTAGTCAGGTTTAACAGCGCTGCAAGGCCAACAACCCCAGAAGGGGATCATTCTTTCCTTACTGTTTCAGTGCAGCCAGCTACCAGGGGCCTTAATAAAGAACTTCCGGCATTCTGGCCAAAGTTTATAAATTGTTTCAGTTGTGTGAGGCCCAGAAGAAGCGCGGGTGCAGAGCAGGGCACAGGCACTCTGTCTTTCATGACTCCAGAATGGCCATGGTCAGGCACAATGGAGTACAGCTCACTCTGCCCCCAGACGCCGTGAAGTGGTTTGTTATTTGTAAATAGCGGGGCATCTTATTCTTGCAGGAAAGTTATCGCCGTAGCAACATGCCACCTCTTTCAAGTCGGAGAGGCTCAAGGTTTCTTCTTGGGGAAAAGATGGGACGTTTGGAAAGTTCTAATCAAACCCACTGTGAAGTTCACGGTGCCATTTCATTTCGTTTGTCACATTTCCCTGGGAAGTAGGGAAGATTCTGCACTACAATTCCTACGGCTGGAAGCTGTTGCCCAAGGAAGTTTCCATAGCTCTGGTCTCCAGACAGATAATACCTTTTGTTTGATGATAAGTGAAAAATGGGCTGCTTTTCCCAGTTACCATCCCTTAACTGCATTATGTCTGCCCATTCTCCCAGACCTGTTCTCCTTCTGAACTCCTGTTTTGGTTAATGATGTGTGTGTGTGTGTGTGTGTGTGTGTGTGTGTGTGTGTGTGTGTGTACCATGGCATACCTGTGGAGTCAGAGAACAGCTTACCATACAGTTTCTGGGAATCGAACTCAGGCCATTAGGCTTGCTGGAAAGTGCCTTTAAAACTTGTTGAACCATTCTGGCTGCCCAAAATTGTTACTCATGAAACCCATCCTCAGATGTATTGATGTATAAGGAGCCATCATTTGTGCTGTGAAAATTGCATAGCAATTAAAAATTAAGCACATTATAAAAGACAAGATAAGATGTAATGAAATGACTTTAATCCATGACCCAACTCAAACCCCTGAATTCTTGGAATGCAGCTAATACCTTCAGTAGCTCCTGGCCTGCCATCCCCTTGTCTTTCATGTCAGGAATCACTCCTGTTCTCAGCAGAATGTTGACCTTCCCATTAGATTTCCCTGCAGATACATGCTTTCTTAAACAGGGTTTGGACATTATAGAAATGCTGTCAGACTGTGTCCTTTGCCACTGGAAATGCTTCTGGGATTCATTCATGCTGGTGCCTGTAGCTGTAGCTTATTTATTTATAGTCATTATGACTTCAGCACAATTCATTCACTCTCCCATGGATGGATGGATGGATGTTTGAGTTGCATGCATGCATGTGTGGGGGTGTGTGAGGGGGTGTGGGTGTGTACTAAGTGCCCATATTAAACAGTATCTGCATAGCTTCTATCTACGGGTAGAGAGTTGTTAAAGCTGGACTGTGTCTTCACTTTACAAAAGCATGTTACTATATGCCAAAGCAGTTGTGACAATTTAATCTCATAGCTGTAAATAAGAATTTGTACTGCTCTGTACGGCTGTTGTGACTCGTTCATACTTGCTAAAGTTTGAACGTGCATATTCCTGCAAAATGTATACACTGGAGCCTGAACCCCAAAATCATAGATTACGGTATTAAAAGGTGGTGCTTTTTGGAGGTAATGATTGTGAGACTATTCCTTCATCAAATCATCCCCACACTCCTTTCCAATTCTGCTTTCCTCCCTGTACCTGCATGCAACCCTCTCTTTCCTTAGTTAATCCCTCAATTTACTTCCTGTTTATGTGTAGTCCATGCCATTATGTATTTCTATCCTCCCTTAAGACTTCCTCTTTCCCTTTCAGGATCCCAATCTAGCTTAGTGACACACAAACACACATATTTACACACACTTTAAACTTTGGTTTGTATGTATGAGAGAAAATGTGCAATGTTTGCCTGCAACTGGTTCGTTTTGCATAACAAAGTTTTCCAGTTGCATTTTTCTGCCCAAATCCTGGTTTTAATCTTCAGAGCTGCTTAAAAGTTCATTATACGGATGCACACATGCTCTTAATCCACCTATCTGTTAATAGACACCTGGATGTGAACTATCTCTGTGAAATGTTGGTGTCAAGACTTTCAGGTAGATAGGCAGGGGTGGGTCTTGATATCGTACATGCTTGTCTCTAATAAGCCTTTCTTGGTAGACTTTTGTGCTAATTATAGGTAAGACAGTTTTGTTGTTGTTTCCTCAGTATTCTGGATTGGGCTGGGTGTAGGCAATATGTAGGACCAGCTTTCTAAGGCCAAGTGCTACCATGTAAAGATGCCTCCAAAACAGTCTGGGTCTGTCAACTGCAGCGACTTTCTCACAGTGATACCACAATGCTTTTTTTTTCCATGAACTCATAGTAGAAGCTGAAAAAAAAAATAGACACCTACACAGGACCCTTTCCTAACCAGAGAGACTTAAGGAAAAGACAGTTAAGGATGTCCGTGAATACCAACTTGCTTCTCATTGATGGAGATAAGCAAGCAAGGGGTCATGGGCACTTTGCTCTCCATCTTTCCTGGAATAATGGTGAGAAGATACTGTGTCAGGAACTGTAGTCAGCATTCTGTGACTGCCAGTACAAAAGCTGAACCAGTGAGGTGGCAGAACAAAAGAGGAGATTTTAGTTTATGTTGAACCCCAAGGACAATGGCATGAGCCCTAGGAAGGTTTCCTTTCATTCCTGCGTGCAGATAAACAAGAAATGCTTTTATTTAATGCTCACAGGGTCTTCTGTTACTCAAAGATGAATACATCACAATTGGAGGTCACGTGTTGAAAGGATCATCTGTTCATAGTTCTCTCAGTAATCTGCTTGAAACATCTCTCTGTCTTATATTACCGTCCACACAATCTATTGCTCTGTCATTTCAACAAGATCTAGGCTAGTTGTTTATTATCTGTCCTGAAATGAGCTTTAAGAGTCTTTTTTATGTTTTTTTTTTTCCTGAGATTTTTAAAAACAGCTCATTCTTTTTATACAATGTTTTTCAGGCATATTTTTGGCTACTTTGCAATGATGGTGTCATCATCTTTATGGCAGTCTGAGTCATATTCAAATTTTGTCACATATTACATCTGGACTGGCATCAGAATTTCAGTACTCTTTGTCATGTTTACTGAGAGACTGCTGATTCCCCCTCGGGATTTTTAGCAAACTGTTTACCAACACAACAGCTTTTCTTTCCAAAGTCCACATTTCTTAGACTCCATGAGATGTCTTACTTTGGAAAAGTTGTCTCATGAGGGCTGAAATATATGTACCTATAAATTCTCTCAGTGCTTCCTTGCAAAATTATCTTAATAGTTTAATCTGTTTCTTCACTTCATCCAATTCCCACTCGGGTTCTTGACCAAACTTACAAGGTAACATCCAGTAGATAAGGGCTTTCTATTCTAATGCCAGAGGCAAAAGCTTTTATTTGTAGAGGACCAGATAGTAAATAACTAATGTTTTATGAATTGTGTGGTCACAATAGCATGTTATTTTTTTTTCTTTTTTAAAGCTACTTCATTTATGTGTAATTCATTCTTAGGCTTGGGCTGAACAAAAACAAGGTTCAGGATAGATTTGGTTCAAGGGCTATAGTTTGCTACTCTTCCTTCCATAATGGGTTATTCAAGAAGCTTGTAACACTTCAAGCATACAGAGAAATCAGCTCAGAGTGCTTGTCAGATACATCATGATAGAGAGCTATGAATTCTCAAAGAGAAGGTACATTTGAGCATGAAGGATAGATTTACAAGATGATCTAAAAGTGTGTTCTACTGTAAGAAATGAAATGCCAAAAAAAAAAAAACCAGTTTTGAGGAAGACAAGCTAAAAAGTACTTTCTGAGTCAGAGAAGGATGTGGTAGGTATTCGGTTATATAATAAGGTACTAAATCCCAAGAAATTACTAACATAAATATAAGATTTAAAAAATAGATTGAAATAGAAGCTGGAAAGAAGGATCAGTGGTAAGGACACTTGCTGGTCTTACAGACGACCTGAGTTTGGTGTGTGTTACACACACACAACTGATTAAAATAGAAAAAAATTGAAAAGAAAACAGAATGAAAAAAATCAAGCCATTGTATAGAAATATGTTCTTCTAGAAGGTCAAGTTTAATCCTCTTTGCCTTTAGTGTGGACTGCATTTAACAGACAAGGCAATTGAATAGGAAAAAAAGACAAAAATTTTCAGTGGAGAACTATGGAGGACATTGCCCTGAAGTGGTAAGATTTGACACCAAGCTCTTGGTCAGCCTGGGTCCTCTAAACTTTGAATGTATATGCTTGGGTTAGAATTTTCACTCATTATACTTTTTATTATTATTTCCCACTGGCTCTGGGTATTGAATCCAAGACCTCATGAATAGTCAGTTGGTGTTCTCCAGTTAGACACACCCTGGCACTCCCTTCTTTTTAATAGAGGTTTAGTGCCAAAGATATACTTCAACACTCCGTTAGCAGCTTCTCTGAAGTTTTGATACACTGCAGAATTTAGAGGACCCGAATGTCACGGTAAACACCTTAATTCCCACACTCACGAGTGGATCGTGTTGGAGGACAGTGTGGGCTACCTAAGGAGTTCCAGGACAGCTTGGGCCTTGTAATCACATGGCAAGACCCTGCCCTAGGAATGAAAGGAGCAAATATAAGAGCAAAAATTAAGTAATACGTTGACAGCAGAGAAACAACACATTGAATGAAACAAACAAACAAGCAAACAAAAACCAAAGACTGACCCTGTAAGTAATAATTTTCCATCCAGGCTGACCAAGAGCTATGGAGAAGGCACAAATGACTAATATTACGAATAAAGAAGGTTTGTCATTACTGAATCCACAAACATCGATAGAATAATAAACAATAATAATAATAATAATAATAATAATAACTAAAAGCAAGTGTATGCCTATATCATCAGCAAATCTGAAAAGATGATTCATTGAAAGAAGTTTAGAGAACCTGAATACTCCAATGTCTATTATATAACTAACTACTTAATTTAAAATATTTAATAAAAAGAATCTGGTAAAGTCTACAAACCATATGATGATAAAATTTTCCTATTTCTTAACAATGGCTTCTTCAAAACCTTTCTTAAAAATAGAAGAGGACACTTTCCAACTCATTTTATGAAACCAAAATTACTTTAACACCAAAACCAGACAAAAGCTTTATAAGAATATTCTAGAAAGGTATTTCTTAGGAACATAAACACACGAATATTAAAACAAAAATACTAGGAAGTTAGCAAAAGTATGAGACTCAACTCTTGACAATAATTAGAGCCAGGTGAAATCAAAAGTCCCTCCATTAACCCATTCAGGTTTTCATCATTGATGAATGCCTTTTGCAGAACAGAGAAATAACAAGTTTAGGTATGGAATCCTCTTCAGGTGTAAAAATACAGCTGCAAGCTTGTTCTTTCCAATATTTTTACTCTTAATTTTATTAATAAGAATAGGGAGATTTTCCTAGAACCTGGGTTAGGAAGTGAGACATTCACATGTGGGCTCTCCGTTGGTGTCTTTAACTGCAGGGAACAACTAGAAGAAAGGGGCTGATAGCCTGAAGATAAACAGCTGCTGTCTTGTGAACTTAAATAAGACCTGAAATAGACTTGTGAGGGATGATAAAGAAAATATGATCCACAGGCAAGAAGTTTATTTAATTGGCATCTAGCTGAGTTAGCCATGAGTATTGTAAAGTGACTGTGGACATGGAAGAAAATTTGATCCAATAAACAAGTAGAAATGGTTTTTGTGTGTTAAGTACACAGAAGGAAGACAAGACCAAGGGTGCCAGAGGCACTTATAGGAAGCTCTCACAGGAGAAATTGTTTTGGTTGCAATGAGAATTAGTCACTGTACAGTATTTTCCTGTATCTGAGCATAGGGAATATTGCTCTTCCTTGAAGTTAATGCAATCATGTGGCCTTTTAGGATAAGTAAAAATAAGCCCCATGATCAATGTTATCTGAACTTGAAACACACATTCAGAAATGAAAAATAAACTTTTTGTATCTTAAATCATTTAACTTTTAAGCATCTGTTTTACCAATTTATAAAATATCCCATCTTCACTTGATCCTATGTCAGTGCAAATTTCATAGACTGGCAGAAAAATATAATAATGGAAATAGGTTTAAGTCATATTTTGGCTATGAAAATGTTTTCTCAAGTGAAAACTTGCTCAATATAATGAGACAAACTATTGAGTAGCTTTGGTGGAGACAGAAGCTATGATGTCTAACAGCCTCACTGGCCCTCCTCTCTTAGACATTTAGGCCTCTGTGTTCTCAAGGCTCACTTGTGAAACCGCTAAAGCTTAACAAGGACAACGGAAAACCCTGGATGTAGAGGACAAGTTTGAGCTCAGTACAAGTAAGTGCTTTCTCAGTGTGAGAAATACTCAACGACAGGATGGGCTGTTCCAGGACAGACTGTGACCCGACTGGCATAGACTGGCTGTTCCAGGTGCGTGGGGCTGTAGAGAGTGTTCTCGTTTTAGCTGACCGTTTCTAGGCTTTGATTCTTTTTTAAATTAAATTTTTATTTTTTTATATTAGTTATAGTTCATTTACTTTGTATTCCAGCTTTAGCCCCCTTCCTCATTCTCTCCCAATCCCATCCTCCCTCCCTCATCTCCTCCCTGCCCCTCTTTAAATTCACTGGTAGGGGAGGTCCTCCTCCCCTTCCATCTGATCCTAGCTTATCAGGTCTCATCAGGACTGGCTGCAATGTCCTCTTCTGTGGCCTAGCAAGGATACTCCTCCCTTGGGGGAGGGGGGATCAAAGTGCCAGTCATTGAGTTCATGTCAGAGACAGTCCCTGTTCTCCTTACTAGGGAACCCATTTGGATACTGAACTTCCATGGGCTTCCTCTGTGCAGGAGTTCCAGGCCATCTCCATGAGTGGTCCTTTTCTGAGAAACAGTCTCAGAAAAGACCCCTGTGCCCAGATATATTTGGTCCTTGTGGAACTCCTGTCCTCTCCAGGTCTTACTACCTCCCCTTTCTTTTTTATATGATTCCCTGCACTCTGCTCATCGTTTGGTTATGAGTCTCAGCATCTGCATTGATACACTGCTGGGTAGAGTCTTTCAGAGGCCCTCTGTAGTAAGTTCCTGTCCTGTTACTTATTTTCTCCTACTTCCAATGTCCATCCCATTTGTCTTTCTAATTGAAGATTGATCATCTTACCTCAGGTCCTTTTTCTTGTTTATCTTAAGGTGTACAGATTTTAGTATCTTTATCCTATCTTATAGCTCTTATCCACTTATAAGTGAATATATACCATGTGTGTCTTCCTGCTTCTGGGATACCTCACTCAAGATGATCTTTTCTAGATCCCATCATTTGTCTGCAAATTTCATGATTTCCTTGTTTTTAATTGCTGAGTAGTATTCCATTGTGTAAATATACCACAATTTCTGTATCCATTCCTCTGTTGAGGGACATTTGGGCTGTTTCTAGGTTCTGGCTATTACGAATAAAGCTGCTACGAACATGGTTGAGCAAATGTTCTTGTTGTGTACTTGAGCATCTTTTGGATATATGCCTAGGAGTGGTATAGCTGGATCTTGGGGAAGCACTATTCCTAATTGTCTGAGAAAGTGCCAGATGGATAACCTTTTTTTCTTATCTAAACTCTGCTTCATTTGTCTCCATTGAATTTTTTACTTACTCATGTTATTTAAAAAAAAAAAAAAACAACTCATACATTTATTATTATTTATCTGCCCACCCAGTAGCATGCTGGACCAATTTAAAAAAATTTCTGGCATTTTAAGGCAGTTTTTAAGCATAGCTACAACTAAAAATTAAATTATGAAATATTAAAAAACTTACAATTGTGAATTATATAAAAAGCAAACCATCTCAGAACTTGTCCTTTCCTCTCTCTCTCTGTCTTAAGCATACTCGCCTACTGCAATATGGAACAGCTTCTGCTGAGTGTCTCTCAGAGCTTCACATTTTTGGTGTCACATTGGTAGCATGACATAAAACACGATGTGTGCTCACTCTCCAGAAATTACTAGATTCGGCAACTCAAAGCCTCACCCGAGACATGTGCTTGCTAAACATTTTTCAGGACACCAATGTGTCGATATTTGTCTATCTGCCTTAAAATTTAAGCTCTATCAGAAGGGTATAGGCTGTGTTATATCTATTGTTGTCAGTTTGAAAAATCTGTATTTATTGAATACATTAACGGCTAGCCCATAACAGCTTCAGCAGAAATTTTAAAAGAAAATGCGAAAAACCACTAGTGTGAGGTATTGTAGTTGATTTCTTTGCTTTCTAGTATTCTCACCTTGGATGTCTTATTGATATAATGGGTAGATAGGAAACCATGTCTAATACTAAACCATTCCTTCCAGTTTTCCAGAGGAAGCTTCCCAGAGCAATTCCTGATCTGTTTTCAGGTTCCTGAAGAATTGATACCATCTTCCCTTTATGAGCAGTGCAAGCACAGCTGCAGCTTTTATGAACAAAGAAATATAATACTAACTCAGAGAAATGTTAATCCCTTAAATAGGATCTTTGAAAGCTGGATGAGTCTGATGAGGCAGAGAAGTGAGCTGTCCATCAGTCCAGACAAGCCAGGCTGTGAATGGCCTATATCAAGGCTGAATAAGCAAGAATGAAAGCAAGGGGCTGGAGAGATGGTTCAGTAGTTAAGAGCACTGGCTGCTCTTCCAGAGGACCTGGGTTCTCTTCTCAGCAACCATATGGCAGCTGAAAACTGTCTGTAACTCTAGATCCAGGGGATCTGGCACCCTCACACAGACATATGTGCAGGTAAAACCACTAATTCACATAAAAATAATGAAAGCAAACACCACCTTCTCAGAGCTTTCACTGGAAAGTTCTCTGCACTTGGTGGTATGCATTGGCTACCTTAATGAAGTCACCAGAGGAGCTGCCTTTGACTTAATTTGCCACACTTAAAAAATGTTTTCTGAGAACTTTGTGTTACAGTAGATAAGCACCTATGATCTAAAGAGCCATAGCCTGCCACTGAACCACTAATACCCTGGTGTGCAGGACAAGGCAAGGAACAGAATTAGTTACCAACAGTCACATATCATATTTCTGCAAACAGTCTGACTTCTCTAATCACAGTATATTCACTAACATCGGACTCTATTAACAAGGTGAAAGTCCAGCTGAGCTGGATCATACACTTCCCAGCCTATGGGCATCTCCACCATGTTTGATGTCTTGTATCTGGCATCCTTACTCTGTCAGGCTATCTGACAGGCTATCTTGCAGTCCTTTGATACCGCTACATATTTACTTTTCTCGTATAGTATTGAGATGTGCAGCACCTAACAAAGGTTACGGTCTATTCTTTAGTAGCAGCTAGCCTCCTTGGTTCCAGTTTTCTTCAGGCATAAGTGAAATGGCTGACCAAATGCTCACCAAAGGTTCTTGTCCTGACATTCTGACCTTATAGTTAATAAGTTTAACACCTATGCTATCTTCTTACAGGTCTTGTTTCCAAGTCTTACTTCTCTGTCTCTATTGCATTCCTTTCACCATTTCCATCTCTGTCACCTCCTAAAGATCATTGTTCTCAGAGTGTGTAGGCAATGGTGTGTATTTGCTTGATCTATACAGAAAGGAAAATTGATGTCATTCTCCCTCTATGAGATTTTGCTTCATTTCTTTGTTGTCTTCATGTAGCAAGAAGGAGTAAAACATGTTCCTTAAAGAATTCCAGAGCTCAAAGGGATATTTTCTCTTATACCACCACCATAGTTTATACACATACATATACACATATAGTTTTCTCGTAATATAAAGAACTCAGTTGCTGGACACAGTCACTTCTAAGTTTTAAATAGACCAACAAGCAGCAATTATCATTAAGCACCCGTGGTGAAGGATAGTCTAGAAACAGGTAAATGCTCCCCAAGACACTCATTTATTTGAAAGACAAAAATGCTTACCACATCCAAATGGATAATCTCTGAGTTAGTATTTTTAAAACTTGGTTCACAAGAACACAGATACTTTCCTGACATAGCATATGCTCCAGGAAATAGAGAACAAGACACTGGACAGCCCTGAAGGTATGCGGTGTGTTTGAAGCATCCCTAATGTAACATACTTTTGTGGTGTCTTTTTTTTCTCTTTGGTTATATAAGACATTGGAATAAAAATGAACTACATTTTATTTCAGTTCCACACATAAATTAGAAGTGCTTAACTATGTGAAAGATTTTTATTCTTGTCTTATTTTTATTCAGATTTTATTTTTTATTTTGTTTGGTTTTGTTTGTTTGTTTTTGAGACAAGGTCTTACTGTGTAGCTCTGTCTATCCTGAAACTCACTATGTAGACCAGGTTGGCCTAGAACTCTGAGAGGTCTACCTGTCTCCGCCTCCTGAGTGCTAGGATTGAAGTAATGTGCTAACATGCCCACCTATTTTTACTTTTTTATGTCTCTGTTTCCATCTGTCTGTCTGTCTGTCTGTCTCAATCTGTGTGTGTGTGTGTTTGGGTTTTTACTAGTGGTTGAGTATAGTGCCTATGGATGCCAGAAGATGGCATCAGATGCCCCCTCCTGCCCACATGGTTATTAGAAACTTAACCTAGGTCCTCTGCAGGTGTCATATGGGCTTTTAACCACTGTGCCACCTCTCCAGTCCCTCAGTTTATTTTCCTGTTCCGTAGACAGTGAAACTTTTGTATGCAATATGGAGAGAGCCTAAGAACTGACCTTTAAAAATAACTGGTATGCTCTGTTCCTCATCAGAATAAATAGTAATAAGATGGGGGTGATGCAGACCTGAAATCTGCAGAGATACATGCTTTCAAGGTAGAAATAATTTGGGTTAGAACAGTCTACATTTTGTTTTCATTGATTTGTCTATCTTTTAGATCATTATAAATATGTGTATTTGTGTTCGTTTGTGTTTGCGATGCATATTTGCATGTGTGTTTGTACTTGTAATGTGTATTTGTGTGTGCTGTGTGTATGTTTTGGCCTGTATTTATGGCATATATATTTGTGTGTGTACATGTGTGCATATGTATTTGTGTGTATGTATGTGCATATGTATTTGTGGTGTATATCTGTATGTGTATGTGTGTACATGTGTATTTCTGTGTATGTGTGTTTCTCTTTTTATTATTGCAAAAGCAGATACTACCAGTGATCAATTTAGCTCCAGCAGATGGCTTTATATCAGCCATTCACTCAATTGCATTCCTTTGCTTTCTCTGTCCTATGAAGAAAGACAAGAAAAAGTTCTCAATTCCCTCTGACGAGATTCCTCTAAGGCAAGTCATTCTTATAGATTCATAAGATTTCAGATTTTTGTTGCTTGAAAATGACAAGTGCAAAAAAAAAAGGTTTTATGGAACAAAAAGAGTACCTTGGGAGCTAATGAATGCTTTGCATAATTCCATTGTGTTGCTTGATGAAGTTAAAGGATTGTTCTGAAGAAAAATAACATTTCTGAAAACTAGTCATAAGTATTAACAATGACAAGGCCATAATTAAGGTAGAAAATTTCACTCTGTCCTTTAAAAACTGGAAATTACAGCAGCAGCTGAAATAAAAATCTTTGTTATTTACATCTTTCCAAGATTTTCCAAGATTTGATTCTTTGTCAGATGTTCAAGTTACTATGATTTTAAACACAGGAAAAAAAAAAACACTGCATTTTAAAGATATTTCTTAGCCACTTTTATGTCTTGTTTCAAGAGCCTTTCTGTTTAGATCCATAGCCCATTTATCAACGGGGCGGCTTATTTTATTCTTTGAGTTCTTTTTATATTCTGGCTATTAATCCTCTGTCAGATGTATAGCTGGAAAAATTCTCTCCCACTCCATGGGCACTTCTTCACTTCATTAATTGTTTCCTTTGCTGTACAAAACCATTTTAGTTTTATAAACTCCTATTTGTCATATTTTGGTTTTAATTTCTGAGTGAATGGAGTCTTATTCAGAAAGTCCTTTTTTGTATCTGTATCTTATAGGAAACTATCTGTCTTTTCCTGGCAGTTTCAGCATCCCAGGCTAAGAAGTATTAACCATGCTTAACAACTAGGGAAATACGAATTAAAACTGCATTGAGAGATCATGTTACCCTTGTCAGCATGACTAAGATCAAGAAAACAACTAAAGGCCAACTGTTGGGCAGAGTGAATGGAATTTTATGTAAGAAGTGGGAAATAGTAAGAGCTGGAGAGGACAGGGTCTCCACAAGGAGAGCAACAGAACAAGAAAATTTGAACACAGGGAACTTCCCAGAGACTCATACTCCAACCAAGGACTATTCATGGAGATAACCTAGAACCCCTGCCCAGATGTAGCCCATGGCAGTTCAGTGTCCAAGTGGGTTACATAGTAATGGGAAGAGGGACTGCCTCTGACATAATCTGATTGGCCTGCTCTTTGATCACTTCCCCCTGAGGGGGGAGCAGCCTTACCAGGCCACAGTAGAGGACAATGCAGCCACTTTTGATGAGAACTGATAGACTAAGATCAGAAAGGAGAGGAGAACCTCCCCTATCAGTGGACTTGGGGAGGGGCATGCATGCAGAAAGGGAAGGGAGGGTGGGATCGGGAGGGGAGGAGGGAGGGGCTTATGGGGGGATACAAATTGAATAAAGTGTAATTAATAAAAAATTAAAAAAAAGAAAACAACTAAAAGAAGTTGGTGAGGGTGTGGGGAAAGGAAAGCCTTCATTAACTTAGCAAATGTGTGCCACTCTGGAAATCAGAATGGAGAATTCTCAAAAAGATAAAAGCAGACCTACCATATGACCCAATTATCCCTCTCCATGGCATATGTATACCCAAAGGATTCAGTGTCCAGCTACAAAAACTGGTACTCAGCCATGTTCATTGTTGCTCTATTCACAGCAGCTAGGAAAGCAAACTAAATGTCCTTTAACTCATGAGTGGACGATGAAACTGTCATAGACGTATACATGAGAACTCTAGTCCACTATACAGAACAATGAAATCATGACATTTGCAGGTGAATGGATGCAAGGGGGAAATCCTGAGTGAGGTAATCAAGACCTGGAAAGACAAACACTGTGTGTCCTTTCTTATTTATGGAGCCTAGCTCTGAACCTTTAGAGTTGAGTATATAACCTGAAGTACCTACAGAGGCTGAGAAAGTGAAAGGGAGCCTGGAGCATAGGAAGGACATTTAGAGAGGGAAGAGAGAATGCAGGAGTTATGAAAGGGGGAAAGGGAAAACATAATTGTAAACTTTAAGGAGGGAAGGGGAAGGTAGGGTAATATAGAGAGACAGGAAGGAGAAACAAGTAACAGTAAGGATATTTGAAACAGTCATAGGGTTATTTTACAAGCTTATCAAAGATACATGTATGTGTATGCACACACACACACACACAAACACACTCAGTTTAAATGGAGTTATGCCACATCAAGTCATGATGTCCCCTACAAGAGCCACAGATTTTCTCTAACAAAAATCCTTAGTACCATGCATGGAAAACCTCCCTTTTAAGTTGATCAGGAGGGTTCAAGAGACTCCCCAAATGATAAGCCTATCACCATTGCTTATGGTTGCATCCCAGCTCTTGAAGGAAAGACCCTGTTGCTAAAGATACCACACACTGTGGACCCAGAACTTGGAGGTATGGAGCTGAATTGAACTGGAATCCTCTTACTAAGTCCCCTAGCATCAGAATGCACTTTACCTGCTGCCAAGGGAGAAAAGCAATCAATAGTCCTACCAAGCTGAAAAGTCTACCAGCAACAATAGCCAGCCCAGCAAGATATCGCCAATGGTGTGATCAGCTTGTATCTTGGTGATAACCACCTGCTGTCTAATTGAGCTTAATGTCTGCTCTATCGCAGGGACCTCATTTGCTGCTTGTTTAAACCTAGCCAGCTCTCTGTGAATGGAGAGGTTATAGATTCCCGGGGGAGATCCCACTACTGCTAATTTCCTAAACCAGTATAATTTCTAACTGTTCTCCAAACACTTACATTTATACCCACAGATACATGTAGTTCTCATCCCTCGGCCAAGAGGCCTCTTTTTTTTTTTTTTTTTTTTTCAGATGAAAACGGTTACAGAGTTCCATAACTATTTAAAATGCAGAAGATGAGTAACAGTCCCTATATATACCCAGGCCTCACAGAACAGTATGGAAGAGAGAGTAGGGAGATGGTGAGAACCTAAAGACTAGGTATCGTGCTGTGAGACAGAGTGTTCTAGACATGACCGGGATATTGCCCCATGAAATAACCATAGTGCTGCTTGTACAAAACCTGCACAATGACACCACCAGTTGACATGCCGTGACAACAGGAATGGAAGAAGTTTCACAAGGTCTCGCCCCTACATAAAGACGATAAATGGCTGTGGAGAGGAGAATCATTTTTGTTCATGGATGAGGCAAACTCCCAAGTAGTCAGCACTAGATACATATACCTACAAGCAACACTAAACAGACACAGTAGTGTGTGTGTGTGTGTGTGTGTGTGTGTAATAATTATGGAGGAGGAAAAGGTCAGGAATTTGAAAGGGGTAGAGGAATTAGAAGAAGGGAGAAAGAATAGAAATGATACAAAACAGTACTCATATTTGAAATTCTCAAAACAAAAATAAAGAAAAAAACATAGAAAAAAGAAATAAATAATGTGTAAGCAGAATGTACATTGCATTTGATAAAATGATGATTACTGAATCTTATCATAAATAGGTACACTGAGAAATCCAACTATGTCCTCAAAACTCAGGTAATGAATAGTTTTGTTCTCCATATTGCTCTTTAATGCATATGGTAAACATCTTAATTTGATATAAAATGTACTGTCTACTATCTATCTACCTACCTATTTATTTATTTATCTATAATGAAATTTGTAATAGAGCCAGGCACGGTGGTGCACTCCTGTAATCTTGGCACTTGGGAAGGCAGAGGTAGGCAGATCTCTATGAGTTCAAGGCCAGTCTGGTCTACAAAGTGAGTCCAGGACAGCCAAGGCTGCACAGAGAAACCCTGTCTCAGAAATCAAAAACCAAAAGCTAAAAAGAAAAAGGTAGAATCAAAAAAAGACAAATTCCTCTATATTAAATCATGTCTAGTGTAACATACTTTAAAGTAACTGATTGGCATAAATAAAACACTAAGAAGAAAAAATATCATTGTGCTGTCTATATATAAAATAATACCAAATTGGATTCAAACATAATCATTTTAAGACATTAAAAAAATCACCCATCATTTCAGTGATTGGCTGTACCTTTTAAATAATCTCATGAAAGATGTGATTTATCTAAAGCACTTCAATAGTATGCTAAATATTAACAATGTTAAGGAAAACCAAAGATGAAAGAGTAATGATTGAGTCTTAGGAAAAGAAGTGACAGCAAAGAAATACTGACAAAAGACTTGAGCTATTTAAAGCCGAGCTCCCTCTTCAGCTGTTTTAATGCCCTGGTGCCCAATGAGTGCTTATTAGCTAGCGGGCCCAGTGCTGGGAACTAGATGGATTAAAGATACTTTCTGTCTCCGAGGACTGATGAAGTGGCTTGCCCTGTATCTGCTCTGTGTACTTTTCATCTGAACTTTCAGTATCTAGCATAGTCCTGAACACATAAAAGGCGGTCGATAGCTACTTGTATTGAACCCAGTATCTGTTGTCAAAGAGAACAGATGAGATTTTGGAACCACTGTGTTGAGTCTTACTTGGGCTTCCTAGAAACACTAAATGAAAGGTCGCACAGGTTTAGGATTTCTTGAAATTGCTAGGCTACTGGAAGGATACAGAATTATGTAATAGTACCTATTTTATCGTTGTGGTAAAGTATACTGAGCTAAACGTTTTAGTCCATGCATACCCTTTATGTAATGGCAAGAGCAAGGTTCAAGGTAAAATACCTTGACGTCTTGGGCAAGCAGTTTACCATCTTTGAGCCTGAGATTTCTCCATCTTCACCTGAAGCCATGGGTGATATTAAGGGAGGCCTTGAAGGGTTGAAGAGAGTTTACAAAATGATATGACAATGACAATATATTTTTTACTTGGAGAGGGTATAGACTTTAAAAGATTTTATAGATGTCTATACCAGCACCAAAATAAGCTTAATTTATGCTTTAAGTTATCTGTAGAGTTTAAATTTTTTTGAAAAATCATCTTTAGAATAATTGGCAATATTATTTAATAAATTAAAATTAGGAAAAAAAACTATAAACTTATTATATAGAAAAAATGCATTTTGGGTTGTTTCCTACTTTCTTCCCTAGTAAGTAATTTACCAATTAAGGAGTTAATGAATATTTACTGGTAACTATAGTGTGCTCTGAACTGATAAAACAAAGGAACATAGTAAAAGACATATCAATATCTTTCTTCAAAGAGTCTACTACCTAGGAAAATACAAACTGTTCATCCCTTTCTTTAAAAAATTGTGTTTATATTATGTGTATGGATGTTTTGTGTTTATGTATATATGTGTGTGTGTGTATATATGTATATGTGTATATATATATGTTTATATATATTTATGTTTATATATATATTTATATGTGTATGTATATATATATATATATATATATATATATACACATATACATATATATGCACTGTGCATGCTTGATGGCCACAGAGGCTAGAAGAGGGCACTGGATACTTGTGAGCCACCATGTGGGTGCTAAGAATCAAATCTGGGTCCTCTGGAAGAGCAGCCAACGCTCCTAACCTCTGATCCACCTATTCTTCATCCCCCTACTATTCCCTTTCAAAACGGTAGTAGAGGGTAATCTTGTACCACAGAACAACTTCAGGAAGACTGTATTTAAGACTCCTCAATATTAAAAGCTACTTTACTACAGCAAATAACCACACACATAGTTACAGAGCTGCAATGTGGTATTTTGGTTCAGGTAGGAAATGGTTACATGGGAACACAAAACAGCCATTCCAGGGTCACCTGTTTTGTTCCATCTTTCAGCAATCTCAAGGGCAAATGATACTCAAGGTAAACAAATTACCAAAACATGAGCAAAATAGGTTGCATTGTAGTAACTAAGCACCACATTTTCTGGAAGTAGGAGAGTCTTCCATGTAGACGGGAGTGTGGAGAACAAGGCCACCAACTGGAAGCAAGCACAAAGAAGAATGGAACTGTGAGAGGAAAGCTTGGCTGAAGATGTATTTGAGAAGATGACATAAAACGTCTGTAGTTTATCCAAGCAAAAGGTACAGACCAGAGAGTAGTGGAATCACAGAAAATTAGGGTCAATGGAGGGCCTGAATATTATCATTATCCTTTAGCTAAGTGAAGGCATCATAGATTTATGCAGAGGGGAACGTGGAGAGGACTGTGTGCTCTGGAGCTTTTCCCAGAATGAACTGGGAAAGTCAAAGAAAGATCTTGTGTGGTAACAGACTCATGAGGAAAAGGGGCCAGAGAGGAGGGAGCAGGTCTATGTGCTTTGCAGAGGCCCCGTGGCAGCATTCGAGGGGGCTTAGTGTGGGGAATGAACAAAGCAACAGCAAAAACAGTCAGGGTTATTGGGCAGGTACTGCTGTTAGTAACAGAAATAAGGAAGTCAAAAGGGCATGTGTGTGTGGGGGGAACCGTAGTCGTCAGTCTCCTCATTGAGCTCAGTGTGGGTGGAAAGTCAGTTCAGTCTTGACAGTGTGGACTTCAGGCTTTGAAGGGCAAACAATCTAGATGAATCTAGGCTCAAGAACCAGTATAGTTGACACTGCTGAGTGAGAATACTTAAACAAATGTAACAGCGCCTGTTTTAAAATGTAGCATGTGTGTGCTAAATGATACCAGACATTAGGTTCTCTGAAGTCCTATGAAGTTCATCTGACTTGTTATTCTAAACATGCCTACTGCATAGTATATGTTCAGCATGCATTTTCTGGACAGAAAAACAAAGACTCTATGCCAAGAACTATGCAGATAAGAATAAATTCATGACCTCAGAGGGCGAACACACAGATGAGTGTGTGTGTATATGTGTGTTATCACAGAGCAGTGTGCAAGGAAGTATATCCAAATATGTTTCTCACGAATGCCATTGACATTCTCAGAACTTGAGTGGCTTTTGCGTAGGCATGGATGTCTGAAAGGGAATGGGTATGGGAATGATTGGATATGTCAATCGTATGTAGATAGGACAAAGGGAAAAGATAAGAATGGAGACAGGCAGCGACCAAATTGTAGAATATTCCAACTATGTGGAGGGACTGGGAATAACTGAGGGCGCGAAGAGGCAACGCAGTGACTATTCTCCCAGGCATGTGGCCTGCAGGCAGGAAACATTCGTGTATCTCTCAGGAAGGTGGCAGAAAATATTTCAAAAGGTGGTCCTGGTGTCTCTTTAATCCTGTACCCTTTCACCCTAGAAACTCTTTTCTTTCTTTGGAGGAAATATACATGCATATTTTCTCTCCCTTTCCTCCCTCTCTTTCTCTCTGCTCTTTTCCCACATTTGCAAATAAGAAGTTCTGTACCCAAACATATCACTCTTCTAACTTTTAAAAATAAAGCTGTTATTTGAAATTTCCTTTTGGTTAAATTTAATTATTCTAAAACCAGCATATCTGTACATATGCTTGCTTGGTGAGATTAAATATTATTTGCCTCTTTTGAGGATATGACATAAGTGGGAATAAGATAGTTATAGACAATTCTGGTAACAAAGTTACCGTATAAGGCTTGTATATACGAGTGGATGCTTAATATTTTTGTTTTCAAAGTTGCACGTCTTTGGGTTTCTTTCTTTATCCAGGGTTTCACTTTGTAGTTGGCCTAAGAGAAAGTGAATTTATCTCTAACATTTCTTATCCTCATGTTTTCAAAATATAATAATATTGCTTGGTATATCTGAAGTGCCTGGTGTCTGGTGCTCATAAATTGCTTTAAAACACACACACACACACACACACACAGACTGAGGCCTTGTGGGCAAGACATAAAAAACAGTCTACAGAATAGGAGCATTTATTAGCCACTAATGATGTTCTGGATGCTGTAGGGGATAACACAATTGAGAAAAAAAAATGTTTTCTTTGGTTTCGGTGATGCTGTAATTTAGCCAGACCATCCAAGCACAAATCTTTGTTTGAAGGGGAATAAAAGTAGCACACATGTAAGTGGTTGGCAGCTTTGATAACATTACCCAAAAACACCTTCTCAGAGCTGGCCTCCCAGAGACAAATGTATTTCAATAAACAAACGAAGGCTTTTTAGGAAGGTTGCTGTATTCATTACCACTGACCTAGCTGACAGCTCATTTGGTGTTGGATTTGAAATTCAAAGTAATTGAAATAAAACAAAACGAATTCTTATTATTACTGGCAGTTTTGTTGACTGTTTTTTTTTTTTTAAATTACAGAATTATGGAGGAATTCTGAGGTGCAGATGATTTCTAAGTCAGCCCTCCCCCAACCCCTGAGAAAAGTTTCTGTGAAGGTGTGATCATATAGAGTGGTATCTCCAAGTGTGAACAGTTCCGCTGCTGAAATTTGCAATGATGGTGGAGCATTCTTCTCCATTGGGTAGGCGTACCTTCACCTATCATTCCTCTATTAGGCCTTCTGTGATACAATAACATTTTTTATCAACAGGGCAACATCCTTTCTTTCTCTGTATGATACTTCAACATCCAACCTAACCACCGCAGCAGCTTAGAACTGAGTCTTCGGTACGCTTGCTTCCAATGACGTAAACAGTTATAAGTTATCTGCCGAGGAATGCGCATTCATTAAACAGATGTACTTGTGCTTTTCCATTTTAAGTTTTCAACTCTGTTCCCCGATTTCCTCTTTAGTATCCCTTAACAATAACCTGGGGTAGATTCTCTAGCTTCCGAGTCGTGATTTTTTTTTTTTTTTTTTTTTTTTTTTTTTTTTTTTTTTTTTTTTTTTGTTTTTTTTTTTTTTTTTTTTTTTTTTTTTTTTTTTTTTTTTTTTTTTGTTAGAAGTTAATTTAACCCAGTTTGGAATTCCAGTTTCATACATAATTCAAAGCCTCCTCCTCTTACTCTGTGAAGGAACAGCTGGAGCCCTGACTCTAATGTAGGCGGTTGAGCACAGTCTGGCTCTAAGATGCTGGTTAAACTCCTTGACATTGAGGAAAGGTGGGCTGCAGAGAAGGAAAAAGAAAGCAAGATATTTTAGTGAATCAGTCTCAGATGATGGGCAATCCCTTTTTGTCATAGTAGCTTATGCTGGTACTGGCCAATCCTGGTACTCTTTGTCAGTACAGATTGGTGTCCACATAGTGCTTAAATAGTCTTCTTTGAGTAGTGGTTGATCTTGCTTTTTCACTCCCTAGGCCCAAGAACTCTTTTAGCCACATTTTTCTTGAGGTCTACATGGAGGATGGGGAAGTGAGCTCCATCTTGTTCTGCGAAGAACTGTAAAGCTACTCTTTCCAAGCCTTGCTGGCTTAGGCACCTCAAGTGGGCTTTCATCTTTTGAAATCTTTTTTCCAGACAAGGTCTCAATCCCTATGTTTTCATGTCCTTCGCAACGCAGGTCTTCTCTCATCTTGCTCAATTCAGTGCTAGCATAGGGGAGGACCCAAACAGGGTGGATCTTAGGACTTCAAAAGCTCTGTAATTGACTCACCTCATTTAGTTCAGGCAACGAGGACACACAAAGAGAGGAAGGGATGACTTCTCTCCACAAACTCTGTCCATGAAAGCTTCAGTAGACTGGATTAAATACTGGATAAATTATATACTATCCAGAAAAAAATGGCATAAGAATATGGTAGTTCAGATAGAAACAAAAATAAAAGAGTTGAAAAATTAAAATATGTGTAAAGGCAGAGAAATAGTCTAATTTGGTTGTGGCATTGGGAAGTCATGAAAAACCAGGCTGTAGATGGGAGGAAATTTGGAATATTATGGAGGAAACTGAATTCCATGATGACAAACTTTAAATTAATTTAATTTAAAAAGGGTTATGAATCTAAGATGCTAAGGGTATCATCATGAACAAACCAAGAAAAAAACATACTTTCTAGTCTGAGGATCATCTACATTGCACTCTGTGGCTTTACGAGGTGGCGGTGGATGTCTCTGTAAGCTCTAGAATTCTACCCATGTTTTCTGTTATCTACTTGTCAGTGTGTTATAGAGTTCTAGTGCTTTTTATTTTAGTCACCAGACACACATGAACTTGTGATTACTATCATAATGTTTTCCCATATTGTTGGTTCTTATTATGACCATATCTCTAAATCCCGGTAGTATCTACAACAAGGCATGGAAGGTAGTAATAGCAACAAGATGTAATGTTTACTGGGTTCTTGCTATGTATCCAGTGTTTTTAAGTCACTTTTAATAGGCTCATTTCTGATTCCCATGGTCAAGCCAAGGGTAAAGTACTATTTAGCACAGTCACTATATTGTCAATAATATTTTATTATACTAATATGCCACAACTTATTCACTTACTTATTCTTTTCTGAAAGATGTCTTTTATTTAAAATTAGGTGGTGTGTGTGTGTGTGTGTGTGTGTGTGTGTGTGTGTGTGTGTGTTGGGCTGGGGGGTTATGTGTTTATATCCTAGGCAATGAAAGGCTTCAGTTACCCTGGAACTGAAGTTACAGCTGAAATTGCTCTTAAGGCATGAAATTCTAAAAAATATAAGATTAGCAGACTTTCCAAACATCCAAGGATGAATCTATTTCCTTCTCTGGGATAAAGTTCCAGGCTCAGGTGAGATGGCATGGAGGGCCTAACTACATGGTAGAGAATTTCCATGAAGACTCTCACTCACTAGAAATATCCCTTCAGGAGTGCTAGAAGAGAGTGGTGAGAGGCAGAGATTCCCTCAGGAGGGCCAGGAGCTGTCCAAGGGGAGATAGTTTGCAGGGTGCACAGTTGGAAATTACTGTCTAGGTTGCCAAGGGAAACCATTTAATTCATTTAAATATAAAGAAGCATCCTGGACAGGTCTCAGGCAAGCTGGGAGTAAAGCACTCCACTGACTTTGAAGCATCCTGAAGAGATGCTGAGGGAAACTGGTTGAATGGAAGTCCTTCCGATGACACCTCTCTTTGGCCAGAAAGTCCATACCAAAATGTGCTTAGCAGGTGGCGCTTGTGGGGAGCCCAGTCTGTGGTCCCTGGAGCAAGCTGTTCATGTAGAGGTTCCCGGACACTGTGACTACACCACAAAGCCATCCTAGGGAAAAGCTCCAGACGAAGGTGTGCTTTTGGCTACTGGGTGACACAAAAGCAAACCAGAAGAGGGACACACAACCCTGTATGCTTTGGAGGAGTCTCATGTGAGGGACGCACCAGGACCAGAGAGGGAAGCCTCTCTGATACTGCATGATCTCTTCAGAAACCTCCCTTACAAAGTCTTACCTTGTGGCATCTCTTGAAAGAAATATTAACAGGATAAAGATGTATAGTCAGAGTCCGGAAAGCGGGAGTGAATCAAAACAGCTGCCCCACCCCTTCAGCGGTCTCTTCAGTGAGTGGGTTTGAACTGGTAGCAGGCACAGTTCGTAGATACGTGGGAGTGGAATTGTATGAAATTGCCTACTTGTTTTCCAAACCATTTGGTTGCTCTCCAGCAGTGTCTGAGTTTCGATTGTTCCAAAGGGTCACTAACACTTGGAGGGTGTCACTCAATTTTATTTAGTCGGTTTTAGTAAAAAAAAATGTATCGGTTTTATTCATGTTTTACAAAGCCCTGAATTTATTTCCACTTTCTGCTCTTTATTATTTTCTATTTCATTAATTTCCATTTTTAATCTGTATATGTTTAAGTGTACTCCTTTGAGTGTACTTTAATTTTCTAAAAGCCTCAGGTGAAATCTTAGCAATTGACTATAGAGATGACTGGATCATCTGTCTGTTTTAGCTTTTATTGTGTCACTTGGCTTCATGCCTCCTACTGTAAATACTGTCATCACTCCCTTTTTCTGTCTTCTTTTCATTATTATGCAATAGAAATAATGTTTACACTATATTTACTTGAAGATTTCCATACAGTTTTATTTTCTAGTGGTTTCTTACTTATTGTAGTCACACAACACCCTCTGAATTACTTCAATCTTTTTCAAGGAATTATTTGTTCTATGGCCCCTGGGATATCTGCCTCAATATCTTTCAGGCATATCCAAAGAAAATCTGCATGATATTGTCACAAAGTGTGTGCTTTCCAAATGCCAGTTCTGCATATTTGCGGATGATGTTCAAGAATTCTTAATTTTTGCAGCTCCTCTGTTTGGGTATTCTTTCAACAACAGAGATAAGAGTATTGAATATTCTAATTAAAATTACGGAATTATTTCTCCTTTAGTTCTGTTAGTTTTGGGTTAACATAGTTTGGAGTCCGTTACTAGTTTCATGTATGTTGACAATTACTATGGCCCCTTGATCAACTGACTCTTTCATCACAATGTATTTCTTCTTGTCGTTCTAGTTTTTGTTTGAAGTCTCTGGTATGACAATGGTGTATCAGAACTACTGATTGCAGTTTTAATGTGTCATTGCTCCCAACCATTTCCCCTCAAGTCCATTTGTGTCTTTACCTTCTAAGTTGAAGGTGGATAAAACTCATGTGGTTGGGTCTTTCCCTTTGATCAAATTTAATAATCTCTGTGTTCTAATTGTCAGGTTAACATTCTATTTAAAGCGATTGATGGAGTATTTGGGTTTAAATCCACCATCTTTCTGTTTTTGTATTTCTCCCATCTGTTCTTACTCCCTGTGCCTTCTTTTTGTGCGTGTTTTGTTTTGGGTATTTAAGAACATTTAATATTCCTCATTATTAGCCCTTTAGCTATAACCTTTTTTTTTGTTGTTGTTTTTTTGTGGGCCTGTTCGAGGGTAGCCTTACAACGAAAGGGTAGAGAGTTAGTCAGTAACACCCCCATGGCCTCTGCTGCTTCTAATGAACCAACATCCTTTATATTTGTCTGACATGGAACTGGTCATCTGTCACCCCTGGGAAACGAATAACATAGTCATTCAAATTAAATGAGAACCTTGGGCTGATTATAGGTGCTCTCTAGGTCTTAGGTGGTACTATATCTGCTTTTGTAGCATTACCTGCTTATTTCAAGCTTTTTGGTAAGGCAGGGGTAGATTTGCTTATTGGCTGATACTGTTTGTGGCTAAGCCTCAGCTTTCAGTTTCTCTCCCTTGTAATTTTTTTTTAAACCAGATACAGACATTATGAGTCTCACATTGTATACTGGCTTTGTTTCTCTCCCCTTCCTTTATCTTTCTTCTAGTTGTTACCTACATTTGTCACCGTATTCTGAGCCTTTTCATCAACATTTGAATGAATGACTCTAGAGGAGCCCTTGTTTTGGAGGTAGATTAGTTGAAAGGAACTAGTCTTGTTCTGACTGCTCTGAGTGGCCAATACTCTCCTTCCTTAATTCCTTAATTCCTAATTTCTGGGAATTTACACACTTCCCAGCTATGGGAGCCTTTAGGCACTGTTAGCTTTTATAGTCTTGGTTATTCTTGGATCATGAAGTTCCACCACACACAAGGAAATCTCAGAATTCAGAGGAGTCTATTAATCAGCTGTGTGCTTTTCTCAAGCCTGTCTACATTGCTTACTGTCTCAGCATTTGTTTCTTAGCATCTTGCCCCTTCAGCCCCTGTGAAGCCTGACCTTTGGGCTTGGAGGTTACTGTGGCTGTCTTCTCCTCTGGACTACTCAGCCTCAGGAGTGCAGAGGATGGCTCCACGCTGAAGACACATGCTGTGCTTTCCTTTCTGTGGGTTCACAGATTGATACTCTTTTCTGTGTCTGAAAAGCAGTTTTTCATCCATTTCTTCAGATTTTCTCTCGTGTACAGTGAGAGTGTGTTTGGGCTTATTTTCTGACTCAATGAGAATTTTCCCCAAATCATTAAATGTTGACAGAGGACAAATCTCCAGTGATTAAAACACATGCCTTTGTTATGCCGGCTGCTCTCTGCAACGGCACGGTGTAGATATTATCAACGATTGAAAGCATTCCTCGAGCTCGTGGAATCAATGCACAATCTCACAATCAATGCAATAAACAGTCCTAAAGATTCGTTTGCTTGCTTTCCCCCAGTACGTAACAGCCCAGCTGAACGTATTTCTGCCTCGCTGGCAGATCACAACAAAGTGTTGTAGTCATCCTTGACTTCTAACCTTCTCTTTCATACAGCTCGGTCCCTTAGGAAATCCTGTCAGTTCCACCGTCCAAACTGTCTCACCTCTTGCCTCCATTTCCGGTGCCTGTATGCAGGGCCTGTCACCATTGTCTTATGTCTGGAAGGCTGCAGCTTCCTAACTCCCCTGTAACCTGCACCACGTCTCCCGCCCACTTTAGTGTTGATGGACAGCTAACACAAAGCTGCTAAAAGGTGAGTGAGACCACATTAATGCCAGGTTCTTACCTGATGGCTGTCCATGTGTCCTGGCATGAAAGCCACATCCCTTAAGTCAAGCCACAGGCCCTGGGCAGGCTAGCGTCAGCTCTTCCTATTCCCATCACATATCTGGATCCAGGAAGTGATGTGCTTGCCGTTCCTCCATCACACTAAAGATGGGTCCACCTCAGGGCCTTGGCGATTCCATTCTCCTCACTTTTATTTCTCCTCGCCTGTTCTTCTTTCTTTTTTCTTTTCTTTTCATTCTTCTCCCAGTGGGATCTGTATCACTTTTCTTAGCATCAGCAAGTTTGCACCCAGCCCTCCTTGTCACATCTTTCCTGAACAGTGTATTTAAAGTGACTTTCTTTCTCCTTGCTGATCACCTTGCTGGAACAGGCCCACAGTCTAGCTGATCATTAAGCATGCATAGTAAGCATTCTGAAGAGAAACAGCAATAAATGACTATCTGGAATCAACATCTTAGTGACCAGACACATAAGCCTTCTAGACCCAGCATTTCTTTGCTGGTTGTGAAAAAGCTGCCAGGTTCTTGACTTAACGGTGCCCCTTTCTCTAGGCTTCTTACATGCTTCTACGTTATTAACCTTGCCTTGGCCGCAGGTCACATAACACAAATGACTTATCCAGGGCTTTCTTTTGTATTCTGACATATTTTCTTGGCCTTGGGAACTGGTCATCTTGGTTGGCTTAGAGTTAGAAGTCTCCAAAAAAGATATAGGCATTTATTTTGTTGTGGTGGGTTATTTGTATTGAGAACTAATTTTGTCACCAGTGGTTGCTTTCAAAGGGTTCCATTCTTAGATGGGAACATTAATTTAAGCCCCAAGGTAACTCATTGTGTACTCCAGGAAACGCTTTTGAAAGTGTTAAAAACGAGTTCACTGCAGCTGCAAACATTTGAATGCAGATAATCAATGTCGGTTCCTTGGCACCTCCTTATGGAGGCTGGTTATGTTCACACGTCAACCCACAGAAGCCCATTTTATCCACATAAGGCTGAACTGCAGCTCTAATAACACTGTTTTCTGTTGTTTATGAGAGCCCACGGGGAAGGCTATTCGGCTGAAAGTCTCAATTAACTGAATATGTATTTGCAAGAGTCAAATCTATACTTCCACCATGTGAATCCTGGAGATTGACCTCAGGCCATCTGTCTTGGCATCTGCCATGGCTTCACCCACTGAGCCATGTCAGCAGCACCTATGGATAGTTTTGAAATATAACATGTGGCAAGTTAAGCTCACATTTAGCTCACATTTCATTATCTTAGATAAGATGTGGGAAGCAACATTAATTAATGTTGTGCACTGAAATTGAAACTTAAAAAAATAGTATATGGACTTAATTTTGTAGCTTTTTTTTTTTTAATCCTTGCTTCATTATATGTTCTGTTTGATGTTATCAGCCCACATACCCGGGCCATGCAGGATTGATCCCTGGGCATTCTATGGTAAACTATGTGTCCTTCTGTTTCTGAGCGCTGAACCAGCCGAGATAGAAGCATGAAGGAGAGTTTACGGTGTGTGGCCAGGAGCCAATCCTGTGTGGCCCTTGTTTCGTTTGCCTGGGGACCATAAGGAAATGGCTGGGAACTGGTCACACAGCTCAGCTCTACATCCCCTGGGGTGGAGATAACCTGTGTTGCTGCCATCGTGGTGCTGTAACTGTGATCTCTCAGAAATGCAATGTGACCTGTCCGAAAGGAAGAGAGCGGCATCCTCCATGGAAGTCGGAGCACTTTGGGATCTCACCATTCACACATTAGACACTCTGATGTCGCTAGGCTCAATCAATAATCCACGAGGGATTTTGTGCATGTCTTTATCTTTGTATAATATGACTTCTGTTCTGTGGCCTCTCTGCATAGCACTCTTTATTCTGTAACAATCCCCATTTTTTTTTTCTCCAGAAATTTGGGGAGAAACAGCCTTTTCTTTCATATAGAGATGCCTGCCTTTCACAAGTGTTAGGTTTTCATTTTACCGGGAGCTGTGGAGAGTCTTACAGACTGTGTCTCTTTGTGCTTGTAGTGTGTATGCATGTGCACGTTCATGTTTGCATGCTGTCATGTACATGCGTGTGTGTGCTCACATGGGAAGGTCTACACTGAGGTTGAGTCTCCTTCAAGTGCTCCACATCTTACACATGGAGACAACCTCTCTTAGCTGAACCCAGAGTTTGATCCCTTCAGCTAATCTAGCTATCCAGCTTATTCTTGGCACAGCCATCTCTGCCTTCTGAGTCCTGAAATTGCTGATGGGCCATCTCACCCACCCAGCTGTTAAGTGTGTTTCAGGAATATGATCCCAAGCCTTCAGGCTTGCTCATTATCCACTGATCCATCTCTGCAGACCGGGTTTTAATGGTTTTTGAAGCTGATTAAAAAAATACCTACAATAGTCTTTCTAGTACCTAACGTGTTTGAAGTTTCATAACAAAACGTTTATATATACTAAGAACACAAAAGGATGCTTAAGTAAGGCTGCAAGGACCGTAAGGTGGGTTACAGATCATAAGAGAAAGTGTTTTCATAGCATGAAGCAAAGGAATACCAGTTCAGGTTGTGAAATTCCAGGTACCTAGTTAAAGTCACTCCAACTCTGTTTAGGTATTTAGGCTCTTTGCCCGTCCACAGCAGCAGGCAAGTGCAAAGTTATTTCTTTTCCACTTTGGAATATATTTTGACTCTTGTGTTATAAAGACCTGTCTCACAGATTGGAGCTTCCCCACCTGACTCTCGCCAATTATAAACCAGAACATCCAAAACTGTTCTAAGAGTGGCTGACTTTGCCCTTGGCACAGCTGGAGTAGCTGAACTTCTAGGTGAATGCACACAGTCTTTGTGTGCAAAGCAGCTTGCAGCTTTGACTTTTTGCCCTAATACTGTATGCTGACATTGCTAGCTTCTTCCTATGTGTCACACAGTAAAAATGCTTTGGATGTAATAGGCTACATGTAGTAGCTCTCATCTGTGACTCATTTCTGTTAATTTTTTTTTTTACTTATATTGATATTTGTAACAAGTGGCTTTACCCACTGACCCCTTTAACTGTTTGGAATGGTCACTCTCTTTGCTTAAACTGAGTCACAGTCCTTAGAGAAAGACAGCTGACAATCTGTCAAGCAACATGCACCTATTAGTTTCATGGCTATAGTGTGTATATGTTTGCATTCTTTGTCTTGTTATATGTTTTCTGTAAAAATCCTTTTGTTTCTTCACTGAGTCTGATACTGAAAATTATACCATCTCATGTTTCAGCAAGAGTACAGTTGCTTTATGGTCATTTAATGAACACTTCATGAGTAGATGCCAAATGTTTGAACCAAGTTGGGTCCTACGGCTAAGAGGGAAAATATGTGAGCCATGGTTCTTCCTCTTGTTTTTAGATGATGATGATGATGTTTTGTTCTTTTAGTTCTCATTTTTTCTGACTGCAAAATTTATCACTAGTGACCTCTGCCTTACTAGAGCTTTGTAATCCTTAAATTTCTTAAAGTCTTCTTGGACTTTCTTTGGCCCAAGTTCATTCCTTCTTACTAAATCTCTTGTGTTGCCTCCTGTCAAATACGGACACCCCCCCATCTCCCATTCACTGTGCTTCAGTGAGACAGAGGCTGTAAAACAATATAGAAAAGCAAGATTGCACAAAAACCAGGGAGTTCGTGTTATTGCTTCATAGACTGTGAGAATTAGTTCAGGTTTCAGGACCTGACAGACATGGGTTAGCATTTAATTTTAATAATCTCATCTCTCTGATGTAATACAATACTCAGTTATTCTCACTGAATGAAAACTTATCAAATGCCTACTATGTGCCAGAGATTCTAGAAGACATTGATTCATCAGGCATCAAGCCAACGAAGGCATAATATGGAGAAGACCAAACCATCTGACCATGGGTAAGAAGTGGCACGGCCAGACATATACAGCCCAGGTCCAGATAGAAAAGCTCATTTGGTTCTTAACAGAGGCTTAGGACCAAGGGTGGTGGGTATGGCCACACAGTTTGGAAGCTATTAGAGAAATAGTGTGGTGAAGTCACTTTCCAACTAAGGGAAGTTTGTACCTCAAGTCTTGGGCAAATTGATATATTGGGTCTGTAATTTTACATTTATAAATGTAGAAGGGAAACAACTCTTCATTCAGAGTTTGTTCCCTGTTGCTGAATGAACATGTTTAAAATTCAGGGATTTTAAATTGGTATTTGTTGCAGAATTTTCTAAAAGGTGAAACAGGTTGGTGTGCTCTGTGTAAACATAAGAAGTCTAGAAGTACAAGGGAAATATTAACAAGCAGCTAATTTGTGATAGTAACCTGTCCTTATGGGTTTTAGTATCTTTTATTAATTTTTACTGATGAAAACGGTACCCATCATTTTTCTGAGAGGCTGCACACAGTTCTACACCTTTATTGATAGCTAACTAAAAAAAATCCCACCCTTACAGTTTCTGAGATGGCATTTATGCTTTATAATATGAAGATTATTTTAAATATTAGTCACCAGAATACTGCTGTAAGTGTACCCATTTCTTGCCTTTATCAGACTTTCAACAGTGTGGATTTTGTATCACGTGTCTGCTATGTTAATCTGAGGCTAAGTTTTTGGGGTTTTTTTTTTTGTTGTTGTTGTTGTTTTTCTCCCATCAGCTAATGAAATGTTCCCATTAAAGCAGTCACAGCCATCAGTGGTTTTCAGCAGAAGCTCACCTGCTTTCATGACAGGTGGTAGAAGCAGGAATATGGTTATGGGATGGAAGGGTTTGAGAGAAAATTAGACAGCTTACGTATGTCACAAACCAATTTTAGACTAGATATTTTCACATTCAGTGCACATTCCTCAGGTTTTACAATTATCTTGCTAAGTTTAAAATAACCAAAAAATTTTCTACGAGAAAGAGAGAAAATTGTTTCCCAGGACAGAACTCATTATGCACGGATATTCTTCCTCGAAACTGAATAAATTGAATAGTGAGACCAAGAAATGTATAAAACATTTGCATATCCAAACCATTTCTCCAAAGCTAATACATTCATCTTCTTAGATGCCATTTTATCTTCAAATCATGTCCTGAGTAGTCAGAGTAGTACCTTGTATTGCTTGGTGAGCATAAATAGGTCATATATCAAGTCTTCATGACCCTTCATTCTTTACTAGTATTTTCTAAAAAAAAAAAAAAATACTGCACACACACACACACACACACACACACACACACACACACACACTTAAATATAAGGAACAGAAATGGCTAAAAATATTTTATGTTTTAAGATATATTGGAATTATTTAGAAATTATTTGAGGCTTAACTCTTAAAAGTAAAACAAGAACAAACAAATAAATATATTTTCCTCTGTCTGTTTAAAAGACACTCTTAATAAAGCAGTGATTTTCAACCTTCCTAATGCTACCACCAGTTAATACAGTCCCTCATGTTGTGATGATTCCAAACCATAACATTACTTTTGTTGCTATTTCGTAACTGTAATTTTTTTTACTGTTATGAAGCATAAGTAAATTCTTGTGCTTTTCCATGGTCTTAGGCGACCCCTGTGAAAGGGTCATTCAACTCCCATGGAGGGGTTAAGAACTACTGTACCCAAAGGATACTGTCCTCAGAACAAAACGACAGCCTACAGATTGGGAAAGGATCTTCACCAACCTTATATCTGACAGAGGGCTGATATCCACAATATATAAAGAACTTAAACACCAACAAACCAAGTAATCCAATTTAAAAATGGTGTACAGAGCTAAACAGAGAATTCTCAATAGAGGAATATTGAATGGCAGAGAAACACTTAAAGAAATGCTCAACTTCTTTAGTCATCAGGGAAATGCAAACCAAAATGACCCTGAGATTTCACCTTACACCCGTCAGAATGGCTAAGATCAAAAACTCAAATGACAACACATGCTGGAGAGGATGTAGAGAAAGGGAAACCTTCCTCCATTGATGATGGGAGTGTAAACTTGTACAGTCACTTTGGAAATCAATCTGGCGCTTTCTCAGAAACTACACGACTCCTAGGCATATATACAAAATATGCTCAAGTACACAACAAGGACATTTGCTCAACCATGTTTGTAGCAGCATTTGTAACAGCCAGAAGCTAGAAACAAGGTAGATGTCCCTTAACGTAGGAATGGATACAGAAATTGTGGTACATTTGCACAATGAAATACTACTCAGCTATTAAAAACAAGGAAATCATGAAATTGCAGGTAAATTGTGAGAACTAGAAAAGATCATCTTGAGTAAGATAACCCAGAAGCAGAAAGACACACATGATATATACTCATTCATAACTGGATATTAGCCACATAATATAGTATAAACACACTAAAATCTATATTCCTAAAGAAGCTAAACAACAAGGAAGACCCTAGGGAAGATGCTCAACCCTCATTCAGAAGGACAAATGCCGAAGACATCAGAAGCAGAAGACAGGGAACAGGACAGGAACCTAACTGACCAAGGTATTGAAGCAGATGCTGAGACTCATAGCCAAACTTTGTCCAGACTGCAGGGAATCTTAGGAAAGAAGGGGGAAATAGAAAGACCTGGAGGGGACAGGAGCTCCAAAAGGAGAGCAACAGAGCCATAAAAATTGAGCCCTGGGGGCTCTGAAGAGAATGATATCCTAACCAAAGAACATGCATGGCTCAGATGTAGCCCATAGACTCAGTGTCCAAGTGGGGTCCCTAGTAATGGGAGCAGGAATTTTCTCTGGCATGAACTTAGTGGCAGGTTCTCTGATCACCACCCCTGGTGGGGGGGTACAGCCTTGCCAGTCCAGATAGGAAGATAGTGCAACCAGTCCTGATGAGACCTGATAGGTTAGGGTCAAATAAAAGGGGAGGAGGACCTCCCCTATCAGTGGACTAGGGGAGGGACATGGGAGGAGAAAAGGGAGGGAGAGTGGGATTAGGAGGAGAAGAGGGAGAGGGACACAGCCAGGATACAAATTGAATAGATTGTAATAAGTGATAATAATAAAAAAAAGGAAAAAAAAAAAGAACTGCTGTGCCAAAGACTGACAGTAAATATTTCAAATATTTACAATACACTAACTCATCTTCTAAATGCTCAATCCATAAAATTTATAGTGATAGAAGGGTATAGCTTTACCACGTATATTAAATTAGATAAATACATTATTTGCAATAAGATAAGCTCTTACCACTACGCTGGTATGACTGAGGTTTTCTTCACGTAATTTCACGTGAATCCACAGGGTATGACATAGGCATGCCTGGATAGAAAGACTTGTAATCAGGATATAAGGAATTGTAATTGCCTAGAAGCCAGGTAGGTAAGTAGAGATAGGTGGAGTCATCAAGTTAGAGATGTTTGCGTTAGAGGAAGGGTCACACTGTCAGACTGACGTTCAAGAGCAGCAAGGAGCCCTGGGTGGGATCCAAAGTGGGATCTTGGGGAGAATATTTCAACCTAAGAATAGGTAATGGCAATAGGGGCCTCGCCGGAAGAACTGAGGCTCCAGGTAGAGATTCGCTTTCAACAACAAGATGGAGGTTTGACTCTTAGGGTGATGCCTGAAGCCAGAACCTTCAGTGTTTTAGCAACTAAGCTCAGAATTGGTCCTGGATCTGAAATTCTGGGCCACAGCCTGTAGGAATTAAAATACAGACTTCCTATTTATGATCCGGTAAGATACAGCGGATCTTCCACTCCACTGGATGGCCTGTCAGTGCGCAGCATGGTAGATGGGATGGAAGTTCTAGCTAGCATTTGATTTGCACCTTGATTGCTTGCTTGCGAGCCATGTGAGGTTGCTTAACCTCAAAGCTTCTGTTTCCTTGAGCTGAGCAGGGTGGCCCATGCCTGTAGTCCTAGCATTTGGAGGTAGGGGGTGGGAACATTAGACATTCATGATCCGCTCAACTGATGACATTGAGTTCGCAGCCAGTTGAGACTCTACGAAAGCCTGTATCAAAACATAAAACAGAACGAAAAAGAAAGAAAAAGAAATTATCTCATAGTTATTGTTAAGATGGCTATATAACACGGCACAATTCCTGGTATCAATTTCATTAGAATTTCTATTTTATTTCTATTTCTGAGTAGTTATGAGGTCGGAAATGAAGACTTTAAATTTGCCTAAATGATTGATTGTCTGGCCCTAGGTGGCACATAGCTTCCCTTCATTTGACTGTGCCTTCAGCAGATTGCTTTCTGCTTCTTCCATTGTGTGTCAGCCTATGTGAGCTAGGTGACAATCCTATGACGAGTATCAATAGAAACCCTGTAATATGCTTGCCATAGGATACAACATCTGAAGTCCTTCCTTTAGAGGTCTGTTTAATATACTAATCAATTTGCCTAAGCTTTGAATGTGACTTTTCACTCTTGAATACAATAGGCTTTTTCCCCCCTGTGCAGCCTTTTGTGAAGTCTATGAGTCGTTTGTAAAAATGTGAGCATTGTACTAAAAGCAAGATAAGAACAAGCTTTTTAAATAAAGAGTAACAAGCTTTTAAAATAAAGAGTTAAAGCAAAAAATTGTTCTCTTAATGACTACTGTTTTGGATTCATGTGCAATTTTATGGTTAAAAAATCATGTATACACAAGCTGCTAATTTCTTTCTTTGTGCCTGTTAAACTCACATGTTTCCTCCAGCTTTATATGTGTCCATCGGATTTACCCACATTTCAAAAAATGTTATTAAAAATGTTTATACATTACTGCTTAAGAAATTATTAAGGATTTTCAAATTATCCTCAGGGAAAAAAAATGGCCAATTTCTAAGTAATGAAATTACTTGTGGGATAACTGTGAATAAATAATGACAAGTAATGAGCCACAGTGAGGAGATAGATTCTGGCTCCAAATAACGTACAAAGCCTAAGATAAAGAACAGCACTGCTCAGTAAGGTTAGTGCTCCTTGACCCTGGATCACTGCAGGAGAAGGAAACAGAAACGTGGGGGTTTAATGCTGTACGTGTTTGGCACACTTAGCACTCAGATCAAAGCTTTGCTAATGGCCATTTGTTGGCAGGGGCATAACCCGTAGATCCCAACCACTGCACAGCCCAGGTAGAGCCGTTTGTATGATGTCTAGTGAAGAAGAAGAGCAGCTAAGAGAGCCACCACACGGTACAGGGGACTGAATGACGGTGTTGGTTAATGCAGAATTTCCTTTCCCTTTAATCAGCCACTGTGGTTGATTGGCTCATTACTGTGCGCACAACAGTATGTACAAAGGCCTTTGTGTGCATGTTTTGGGTAAAAAGAGAATCTTTCTTGTGTATCACCTTGTATAATTTTCACTACATCCTCTCGAGGGTCATTGTTCCCACTTAATAGATAAGGCAATGGAGCTTTTTGGGGTTTGAATGCTTTGGGCAAGACCCACAGAGCTAGCATTGGGTCCACCTCCTCATACATATGCAAAGATGGTTGAGATAATTTCTGTGCAGGTAACATGCCAGCAAACAAAACGAAAGCCCCTACTTCTCCAGAAGACTACTGCAAGAAACATGGAAATGAAATTCCAAAAAGGAAACAAAGGGCTCTGGGTTGCAGATAAGCAAAGTACATGGGCAACCAGGAAGGGAGGTCATCTTCACCCTCACACTGTTGGAGAACATAGAGGTTCTAGTCCGACTGTCCCCAGGCACTCTCTGCTGCCTCCTACTCTGTTGCGGTTCCTTGGTTTCTCTGGTTGTTGATTCTCTCTTCCCTTTCTTCCAAGACTGTCTAGGACTCCTATGTTATCCAACAGTGCAAGGGTGTGTGGATCTGGCCATGCCCCACGGCACCATGCAGAGGTTTCATGAAGTGAGCATCAGGAGGAGTTTTATATGTGAGAGGAATCTCAAAAACTCTGATGTTTATATATATAATTTTTATATTAATTACAGGTTATTTACTTTGTATCCCAGCTGTAGCCCCCTCCCTCATTCCCTCCCAATCCTACCCTCTCTCCCTCATCTCCTCCCAGCCCCTCTCTAAGACCACTGATAAGGGAGGTCCTCCTTCCCTTCCATCTGACCCTAGTTTATCAGGTCTTATCAGGACTGACTGCAATGTCCTCCTCTGTGGCCTAGCAAGGCTGCTCCTCCCTCGGGAGGGGGGAGAGGTCAAAGAGCCTTCTACTGAGTTCATGTCAGAGACAGTCCCTGTTCCCCTTACTAGGAAAACCCACTTGGATACTGAGCTGCCATGGGCTATGTTTGAGCAGGGGTTCTAGGTTATATCCATGCATGGTCCTTGGTTAGAGAGTTAGTCTCAGAAAAGACCCCTGTGCCCAGATATATTTGGTCCCTGTGGCGCTCCCATCCTCTCCAGGTCTTACTAACTCCCTCTTCTTTCGTATGATTCCCTGCACTCTGCCCAAGGTTTGGTTATGAGTGTCAGCATCTGTTCTGATACACTGCTAGGTAGAGTCTTTCAGAGGCCCTTTATGGTAGGCTCCTGTCCTGTTTCTTGCTTTCTCCTACTTCCAATCTCTATCCCATTTGTCTTTCTAAGTTAGGATTGATCATCCTACCCCGAAACCATTTATCACCCTGCACAAAAGTAAAGTCCAAGTGGATCAAAGACCTCAACATAAAACCAGACACAATAAATCGGTTAGAAGAAAAAGTGGGGAACAGCCTAGAACTCATTGGCACAGGAGACAACTTCCTGAACAGAACACCAATAGCGCAGGCTCTAAGATCAACAATCAGTAAATGGGACCTCATGAAACTGAAAAGCTTCTGTAAAGCAAAGGACACTGTCATCAGAACAAAACAATAGCCTACAGACTGGGAAAGGATCTTCACCAACCCTATATCTGACCGAGGGCTGATATCCAAAATGCATAAAGAACAAAAGAAGTTAAAAAGCAACAAATCAAGTAATTCAATTAAAAAAATGGGGTACGGAGCTAAACAGAGAATTCTCTTTAGAGGAGTACAGAATGGCAGAGAAACACTTAAAGAACTGCTCAACGTCCTTAGCCAGCAGGGAGATCCAAATCAAAACTCTGATGTTTTTAAGATCGCTGTCTGTCATGTTCACATTAGGGTATGTGAAGTCAGGAGCACGATATTAATTTTTAAATAGTGAATTGAAAGCATTCATTTTCTAAAATATAAATTCTAAAAATATTGTACATGTAATTATTATGGCAATCACAACAGACTTTCCTTAATTATTCTTTTGAAATGTGAAAAGTACATAAAATATTGGAAATAATTGCAAATTTAAAGGAATTAAGTAGTTAAATAGAAATCCTTTTATTTCTTTGTTTGTAATGAACATTTCCCTTTGGTAACCAAGATCCTCTTTCATCAGATTATTTTCTAAAACTATAAAATACTAGATAGTATTCTACAAATGTTTTGTTAGGCTTTTCTAAATACTGTATAAATAGAGTTAGAAAAGAAAAAAAATAACTTTTTTTTTCTCTGTAGTTTGCTCAATGACATTCCCTCTAAACTGGCTTTTTCTTTATGTTACACTCTTATCGTTATCCCATTGCTTTGTTTATTTTCAAATATTACTGTGAGCGTTAGGTCCCTACCTGATGCAGGCCATGGCTGGCATATGCTGCCCTCTACCTGGGGGCAGAGCTTACCCTCTCCAAGAGGCTGTTCACTATACAATTCAGACATTCTGGTTCCTCTGGGCTTCTCTCTCTTTCACTTCCTCTTTGCCCTTCCTCTCTTCCTTCTCTCTCATCTCTCTTTCTGTATCTCTTCTCTCCTTTCTCCCTCTCCTCTCTCAGTTCATCTCTCTCTCTCTCCCCCCACCCCATGCTGCTCCCAATAAAACTGCATTCATATAATATAAATGTCTCTTCATTAGCTCATTCTGTCTCATTTCTATCAGTGAGGCCTGGAGATTACATGACTATTTTATAATTCAAAAATAATCCACCTGAAGTATGTTACATATTTCTAAATCTTCCTGACCAACCTGCTGTGCTGGCTAGTTTTTATGTCAACTTGACACAGCTAGAATCATCAGAGAGGAGGGAACGTCATGGAAGAAGCCTCCATAGGATCAAGCTGCATGCAGACTGTGGGGGATTTTTTTTTTTTTTAATTAGTGGTTGATTGGCAAGGATCCAGCCTATTATGGGTAGTGACACTCCTAGGCTGGTGGTCCTGGGTTCTATAAGAAAACAGTCTGAGCAAGCCATGGGGAGCAAGCCACTAAGCAGCACTCTTCCATGGCCTCTGCTTCAGCTCCTGACTCAAGCTTCCTGCCTCGTTTGAACTTCTGCCTTAATTTTATGCCATAATGTACTCACCTCTGAAACTTTAAGCAAGCCCACTCCCAATTTAAATGCTCCATATATATATATATATATATATATATACACACACACACACATACACAGAGGAATGCATATATGTATATATGTATATATATGCCTATATATATACATATATATACAACAGTCGCCTTGATCATGGTGTCTCTTCACGGTAATAGAATAGTGTGACAAAGAGAGTTGGTGCCAGGGTAAATTGCATTGCTGTGATAGGCTTGACCATGTTGTTTGTTGGAAAAATATGGAATATTTTAGAACAGAAAATCAGCTGAACGCCTTAAGTGGGGCTTAGTAGACCATCTGATAGAAACATGGATCACAGTACTGCTGAGGCTGATGTGAACTGGGGGAACCCAGATCAAGAGGTTTCAGAGGAGAAGAATATTAGCAGCTGGTATTGTGACTGTTTTGTGATATTTTGACAAACAACGTGGCTGCTTTTTTGCCCTTGCACTAAAAGTCTGTCCGAGGCCACACTGAAGAGTTTTGAATTACTGGAAATGGCAAAGGTGACAGCCTAGTATTGACATGGTAACCTGGTTGTTGGTAATCCACTCTTACACAGATCTACGATGAAGAAGAGAAGCAGGGGGCAAAGACATACAAAATGTACGGTTTGAGGAGGAAAAGGACACCAGGAATTCAATGCTGGAGCCAAGTCCAGTGTTCAAAGAGATAAAAAGTTTAAGGAAAAGCCTGATGCTAAATGGAATCAAGAAAGTGGTGCCCTCAAGACTTGACTGCTGCACCCAGCTTAAGCTTCCAACCTGTGAGAAGAAATTAAGGGAAAGTTTAAGACTCAAAGGAAACTGTCAACAAAGAAAAGTTTATGCAAATGCAAGTCAAAATAGATTCCAGGCCCAGCAAACAGAAGAATTTGGCAGGTCTGGCTACTTAAGCGTCACAAAGGATACAGGAAAGGGAGTGTGAAGTCTTCTTCCTCAGTTCAGGAAAGCTGCTGAGGCCAGACATGGCGGGGGGTGGGGGGGGAGCCCCTACATGAAGGCCCAGAGAGGTCATTGTGTGAAGCTGTGAAGGTGAAGCCTGGACTGTGTTAGAGAGCCCCTGAATGTTGGATATGCCAGAGCTGTGGGATACGTGCCAAGGAGGATTGATAAAAGGGTGTGGAACCAGCCCAAGAGAGAGAAGCAGGTTGCAGTCAACAAAGCTGAAAGGAGTTGGAGAAGCTAAAGGAGCTGACAGCAGACAGGGAGGTGCAGAATTTGGAGTTTGCTCTAATGGGTTTTGGTCTTGCTTTGGTCCAGTATTTTCTCACTGTGACCCCTTTTTCTCCTCCCTTTTGGAATGGTGATGTACGTTCTGTGTCATTGTATGTTGGAAGTATGTAATCTGCTTTTTGCTTTTACTTCAATTTACAGACAATTCTAAGACTGAAAGACTATGAGGGTTTTTGACTTTGGACTGAAAATGTTTTGTTTTATATTATAGCTATAAGAGCCAGGGAGTGAAATATGCTGGTTTGAATGAAAAGGGTCCCCATAAACTCATCTGTTTAAGTGTTTAATCACCGGGGAGTGGAACTCTTTAAGGGTTAGAAGGATTGAGAAGTATGGTGTTGATATAGTAGGTGTGACCTTGCTGGAGGAATTTTATCACTAAGAGTGGGCTTTGAGGCTTCAAAAGCCCATACCAGGCCTACTGTCTCTCTCTGCCCCTGCTTGCTACCCATAGATCAGGCTGTAGCTCTCAGCTCCTTATCCAACACTATGTCTGCCAGCCTACTGCTCCCTGCCATGATGATGATACACACTCACCTCTGGAACTCTAAGCAAGCCCCCATTTGAGTGCTTTCTTTTATAAGAGCTGTTTTCATCATGGTGTCTCTTTATAGCAATAGAACAGCGACTAAGACAGTTGTTACATATGAGACAAGGTTTCACTCTTATCCCATACACATCTGAGCTCATTATGTATCCCAGGCTTGCCTTAAATTCATGGTGATCCTCCTGCCTTGCAGCCTTCCAAGTGCTATGGTTACAGGTGTGAACTACCATGCCCTGTCCAAAATATTAAAGAAAGAAGTTATTATGCATTAGGTAGGACAACGACTCAGCTTGCGGGGTTGTAGATGGTTACAGAAGAAAGTAAAAGGAGATTTGTGCATTGTACTTCAGTTCAAGGTTATTTACACATTTGGAGAATAGCAATTATTAACCAAATTCAAAGGCCGCTTACTTTGTAGATTCTGAAGAGTTGTGTTCGTTTTTCTTCTGTTCTCACTATCACAGACCATCATAAGATCAATTACTGTTGTTCTTTTTTGTACCTTTCTTTTATTGCACAAGCTTCATAAACTACAATGACAAAGGAAAATGCAGTTGGCTTCTCATCCCTGAAGCACCAATATTTTCCACTCCCCAAATTTTTATATATAGCACGTTTATATATAGCATATACAAGACATGTGAAGTGGATGGCCGTGTCTCTCCTTTTTTGTTCTTTCATTAAGTACATTTGAAATCAGGCCAGGGAAGAAACAATACAACAATTACTTGACTTCTTTTAACAACTGAACAACAGAATCTCATACTGCTGGGCACTATGAACACCCACGGTGCCTTGACTACATTCACTCAGACTGGACAAAGGCAGCTGATACCAAGACTGAGCAGGTGGCTACCAGAGCAGTATAAAACCAGTTATTCTGTTTGCTTCCTCTAATCCGTTCTCTATTCTCCATGTGGAGCTAGCCTTTAGGAACTTTTGTTACGGTCTGAAACATTTACAGCTTCCACTTACTGCTTGTTGAAATCCTAAGCCCTAAGGCGATAGGACTGAGTGTGAAACTTTGCTCAATCTATTAGGTTCTGAGCTCTTATGAATGCATAGAGACCCATCCTTTCTCCTTGTGTCTACCAGGCGAAAACACAAGTGGATGAACCAGGAAGTAGCTAGCCCCTTACTAAATCTGCCTTGTGTCATAATCTTGGACTTTGAAGCATTCAGAACAACGAATAAAGAATTTCTGTTGTTTATAAGCTGCCATCCTGTGGTGTTTTGCTGTAACCAGCCCGAACTGGACAAAGGTACTCTCTGCCCTTTGGATTTGTTTTGATTTGGAGCCCTGAGGGTCAGTACTAGAGAAAAAAAAAGGTAGAATGGAGTGGTTTAGATATTTAGTACCTATCTTGCTATTGGACCTTGGTTTCTGCAGACTCTGTATCCCTCCATGAAGAATGAAACGGCTGATGCCATTATTCCCAATTCTGGTCCTTTGCAAGTTTCATTAGCCCTGTGCTATCCCTTTGTCACTTAAGCCTAGAGGTGATCACAGCTCGGCACTGCAGCTAGTCTTTGGTTCCTTCAGTGTCCTCAGCTTGCTGAACCCCGTGTACGCCTTTGTAAAGCGCCCTCCTTCCAATGCTTGTAAATCAAGCCTCTTCATGTTCATGTTTGTCTTGGGTACAGTGCTCTATTACATAGCTCCCACCTTCGTAACTGACGAAGGGCTTGGCTCTCTGGAAATGCCTCAGTCATTTGCTCTCATCAAGGTCCTTTCCCCTTCCTGGGTCAGTCTGCATGGAGGGAAAAAGCATTGTGAAGGCAGAGAAAGCATAGTCACTGAGCTCCAACTTGAGGCAGCCACTGGTTGGGAGCGTTGTTTCACCTGTATCAAAGCCTAGCAGTTCCCACACCAGCCTGGCTTCCTTCTTTCCTGTCTACAGATGTGGGTTCTGAGAGTTGCTCTCATAGGATCTTTTTTGCAGAGTTCATTTAATAGAGACAGCAACTTAAAGGCCATTTCTTACAGGCCCATGTGCTAATTAAAATAAGCATCGATTGTTTTACCTCATCTGCAATTATCAACAGGACTTATGGTAAGAATAGCTTGGGTTTTGTCCCTTCCAAGTTTGTTTTCCCGGTTTCCTTTATGGGTTTATACCCCTATGCTAATCTATGCCCTTGAAATGACCTAAAAATACCAACCAAAGTGATTGGAACAAATTTACGGCAACTAAGTCAGCAAACATTTTAAAATATGGTATTTTTGAAGGTGTTTGACACGTATATATTTACACCGTAGGGATGGCACCATAAACTGAAAGACTCCCACTAGAGCCTCTTTAGACGGGGAGACCCCGCTTCCCAAGGAACAGCGAGACCAGTCTTCGGACGCAAGCCGCAAGAGGTTTATTTCGATACACGGGTACCCGGGGCGACAAAGCCCTTCAAAGGACTTGCGCGCCTCTCGGTTGGGGTGATGGGTTTTTATAGGGCTCGGGAGCAAGAAGCACGGTTACAGAAGCGAGAAGCATAGTTACAGGGATCTAATTGGGTGGTTTGAACAAAGCCATAGTTGCGTCACGTACCCGGAACAGGGAAGGCGGGAAGGCAGATGTGAGCCGAGTCAAGTACCCGGCCCTTATCTCGGGTACCCAGAGTGTTTTTATCAGAGACTTTCCGTTTCCCCTCATAGGCCAGGTGCCCAACCGCAGATATCCTGCTGTTGGACATCTGTCCTGCCTTGCTTCTGACCTTGTACTGTTTCAGTCTTGCAAAGTGGTGTTGCCAGCATTATGCTAGGGTTTTATTCTTTCAAAACCAAAACAACTCTTGAGAAAAATGACAAAATATTCTTTATCCTTGTGCCATTTGAACTAATGGGTGCTTTCATGAGCATTTACTTTTAAGCAATCTAAAGGAAAAGTAGATCTATGTGTATGAATTATCACTGGTGACAATGAACTGAAGTAGAAACACTGCTCAGTATTGAAAAAATTGGTCAACGTTCTTACCCTTCTAAGGAGAGGAGAGCTGTGCTCATTGGATGCAGCATTTATGAGCAAAGGGTGACGCTGAGTTTTGTAGAGAGCTTTAGGGTGTGGAGGGTCTAGGATCTGTAACTCTTCTGAGGTTCAGTGATGGGTTGAGCGTGTGTTATAAGAGAATGGCCACTCTCTGATGCTGACTGGCTTACTTTGGAAGTATGGGTACAGGAGTGGGGGGTGGAGTGCGGAGGGGGAGGGGGAGGAGAGCTGTTCTCATTGGAGTGTGAGTTCCAGGACTGCCAAGGCTCTGCAGAGAACCCTGTCTTGAAAGAAGGAAGGAAGGAAAGGAAGGAAAGGAAGGAAAGGAAGGAAAGGAAGGAAGGAAGGAAGGAAGGAAGGAAGGAAGGAAGGAAAAGAAAGGAAAGAAAGAAGTTTTGATCTGCTGTTATTGATTGGGTAACTTCTGGAAGCAAGACTGTTGAAGTGTGTTGTCACTGACCAATTATGTAAGTTATAATCCAAATGGATAGGTACTTAATACCATGGGGCAAAATGTCAGCCTTTTCCTAGAAGTTTAAGAACGTTTCTCAGCAATATGTTCTCTAATAGCATAGTTTATTAACATGCAAGTGATTAGTAAAATTATGACAGAGACATAATGGCATGCTATATAATTAATAACCATTATTATTAAAGAGTGCATAATAAAAGGTTTATAATAAAAATAGGCTAAAATGGCTTTTTAATTAAATTTTCTAGCTAATGGTAACTATTTGAAAATAGTGTGTGCATGTAAAAGAGCCGGCTCATAAAATGTAGAAAAAGGGTACTTTTAATGTTTTGTTTTCATGTAACCCTGTGTTTAGCATACATCCACATATATATAATGCTTTTCAATAAAGATTTTAAAAGAGGAAAGGGACATTTGAAATGCAGTAGGTACTGTGTTATGGTTTAAATATGGCTTGTTTCCTCTGAAACTTGCTTTGATATTTGATTGTTGTAAAGCTGGGAGGATCTGGTGGAAATTTTTTAAGTTGTAAGAGCAGGCTCTTCATGAACAGAACTTCATCATGAGACTGTGAAGCTGATCTTGTGGTACTGGTACTCTGAAAGTGGGTTGTTAAATATAAAGCAAAGATTCCCTTTGTGTTTTATATCAGACACACACACACACACACACACACACACACACACACACACACACAGAGTAATAAAAAGAACAAAAACCTATTAGTCAAAGCTATCTAGAAAAACAGAACAAAGAGAATGAATTCACATTAAAGGGGTTTTATTAGTTTACACAATACGGTGTGGGTAATCCAACCATGGCTCTCTCGTAATAGAGTCCATCAGAGCTGGTGCTTCAGTAGTCTCGGCCTGTCACTGACAGCCTGGAGAATTCCATGTGGCAAGACCAAAGAAGCTGGTTCTAACATCAGTGAAGAAAATGTCAGCAGCTGTGACAGCAAAAGGACAGATGCCCTGGTGAACAGGATAGGTGAACTCACCAGAAAAACATGAAAATAAGCAGGCAGAAAACAAAAGCTTTTTCTTGGGTCCTCCTTGTATCTGTTGACATAAGAAGGCACCATCCATACACAGGGCAGGTCTACTTTAATTAACCTAATCAACACCTCATAGGTGTGCTTAGAGGCGTGCACATCTTGGTCGATTCCTGATCTAGTCAGATTGACTACCAAGATCAATCATCACAAGGACAAAAACCAGAAACTTCACTGAGATTGCACCTCACCTCAATCGGAAGGAACGTCTATCATCAAGAAAAGAAAGGGTAGCAAATGCTGATGTGGATGTGAGGAAAGAAGAACCATAACTCACTGTGGTGGGGATGAACAAGCCAAAAATAGTACTAATATATGGCCCAACCAGACCACCTCCAGCTATGCACCAGCAGGGCGCCAAGTCAACACAGCACAGACATCTTCGCATGTCCGTGCTGACTTTTCTAGGAGTCACAGTAGCTCAGAAACGAGGCCATGTGAGATATTAATCAACAAATAAATGGTTAAAGAAAGTGTGGCACACAGGCACAGTGCAATTTTCTTCAGTTATGAAGAAGAATGGAAACGCAATGTTTCCAAGGAAATGGATGGAACTGAAGACCATTTTAAGCAAAAAATAAGTCAGACTCGGAAAGAAAACTACCGCATTTCGCATTATATTCGGAGCTGAGACTTAAACGCCTGCAAAAATGAAAATAGAAGGAGGACTATGGGAGAGAAAGAAATCACAAATGCCACAGGAGGAATGGTCGAAAATGTGATGGAATACCATGTGTGACGCGAATGGTTAAGAGGGGGCCATTCGGGAGGAGAATAGAGATTAGACAGGTGTGGGAAGAGGAAATGTGAAGAGCAGTGAGGGAAGGGAATGGATAGTCACAAAATATAACCACCCGCACACATACACACACACACACTAATGAAATCCACTGATCTGTATATCAACTTTAAAATCAACTTTTAAAATCAAAACAACCTGAAACGAGTAACGAGTGCGAAAACGAAACCTGCACTGAAGGAAGGATAAAGACTGAAGAGCATGAGCTGCTTAGGGTGGTGTCCCACACATGGAGTCGCATGGCACTCTGTGTACTATACCCGAATCACCCTTTTTTTTTTTTCTTTACCTTTTACTTACTGCCAAAGTCTCATGGAACCTGGAACCTGTATCTTCTAATTTTAATCAATTTATTTGGTACTAAGGTTTTGAGCATCCGTCTAAACTAAATAATACAGAGTAAAAGAGCTTACCTAGCAAGAGACATGTTTCTTCACGCACTTTACACAGCTTAAATTGTTGAAAGAAAGTAAGTGTCCATTTGGTGGAAGATGGTATCGCCCGAAGAGTTAGCCATTTGTCTCTTTTTGGTACTTTCACGAATATTGAATATGAGGACTATCAAGTTACAATATGATTTTACTGATACTTTCATGAATCATCGTCAGCGTGTCTGCTCCAGGAAAGGCACTAGCCCTATAAAACATGGCCAGGCCAGGTATGACAAAGCACATTCTTCTAACTTCAGTCAGAATTACATAAAAAATGCCAACAGGGTTCATCCAGTATAACCAGAGTTACCTCAGTGTTTTTATGAAGGAAAGATTTATGTGTTTTTCTACTTACTCCTATATCTGAATTTCCAAGGTACCTACATAAACAGCAGTTGGCATCCATGTAAATTGTGCTGGAGGACATAAAAAAATTATTAAAAAGAACATTATTCTTACTTTTCACTGTAGAAAATTATATCAGCAGCTTTTAGGGGTCAGGCTATTGTAGGAGTCATTGGTAGGACTGAACCTGCCTCAGGTGACCCGTGAGGTCTAGGCCCTGGGATCTGATAGTCTCTCATTTACCTACTGCAGCACTGCCGTCCTCATTAGTATGAACCCTGCTTTGAATTTCAGTTTATCTATTTGTGCCTGAACATAAGGGAACATCTTACGGGAAAAAAAAAAAAATCAATCTTCAAATTTTGCTCCTTTGCCTTTTAAGGTCAAGCAAAAAGATGGTAGAGAAATAAATAGCTAAAAATATCCATCCCAGTTGCTTTACTGATGAGGAACGTGAGGCCTTCAGAGTTCTCATGCTTTCTCATGTGGTAGTTGCACCAAATCAGGGTGGAATCATGCATCTGTTCTCAAGAGTCTTTGAGCCAGAGAGTTCTCCACTACTATGCAATTCAAATCCACGTGACATGAACATTTGACAGGAGCTACCATGACTTAGTCACCGTTTGACTAGAACAGGGTTTTGTTTTACTGTTTAAGGGAATCAGGAGAAAAGTCACCTTAAAAACCTCTTTATTGCCTGTGCTCAGCTTTTGGATCTGCAGGCCACCATATCTTGGTCTTCCCAATACTTGAGAGTATTTTTTGAAAATACAGTAGAACACGTGAGGAATAAATTCTCTTCACTTAACCCCTGGGACCACCTAGTGCATCCTCCATCATTCCATCACCTAATGCCTTCCTACATGGATTTCTTTCCTTTTACTTGAGTTTCTCGTACTTCAGCCCCTCTATTATCCCTTCATTCTCTGCTGCTCCCTGCACAGCAGTGTTTTCTTCTTTACAAAGAGTCCCCAGCAAGTCTTGAGCAAAAGCAGTTCCAGTTTTGCCTTTCACTTGCCTTGCTTTTTCTAAGTATTATCCCATTTCTTTTTTAATATTATTTTAATTTTTATTAATTACACTTTATTCACTTTGTATCCCCCCTGTGGCTCCCTCTCTTCGTTTGTTTCTATATATACCTAGGCTTCATGATTAAATTACCTACGTTTGCTCCATCTTATTAGCCCAAATTTACTCCTCAGACAGTTCTATCATCAATTTTCATAAAGAAAACACTCATTCCTAAAAGCATACAAACAATAACCAATAGTATGAGAGTATATGAATATAAAATGGGGTGTGTGCAGAAGTTTATTTTATATAGGATAAACATACTAAAATCTATACTCCTAAAGAAGCTAAACAACAAGGAAGACTCTAGGGAAGATGCTCAGACCTCATTCAGAAAGACAAATATGATAGACATTGGAAGCAGGAGAAGACAGGGAACAGGACAGGAGCCTACCACAGATGGCCTCTGAAAGACTTCACTGATCGAGGATTGAAGCAGATGCTAATACTCATAGCCAAACTTTGGGCAGAGTGCAGGGAATATTAGGAAAAAAGAATGAGATAGGAAGAACTGGAGGGGACAGGAACTCCAAGAAGACACCAACAGAGACAAAAACAAAACAAAACTGAGCCCTGGGGGCCCTGAAGAGAATGATATCCCAACCAAGGACAATGCATGGAGAGGACTAAAACCCTGGCTCAGATGTAGTCCATAGATTCAGTATCCAAGTGAGTTCCCTAGTAAGGGGAGCAGGGACTTTCTCTGGCATGAACTCAGTGGCAGGCTCTTTGATTACCGCTCTCTGGGGAGTGCAGCATTGCCAGACCACGGAGAAAGACAATGCAACCAGTCCTGATGAGACCTGATAGGCTAGGTTCAACTAGAAGGGGAGGAGGACCTCCCCTATCAGTGGACTAGGGAAAGGGCATAGGGGAAGGAGGGTGGGATTGGGAGGAGACAAGGGAAGGGGCCACAGCCAGGATACATTTTGAATAAATTGTCATAAATAATAATAAGCTTTTTAATTAAAAAAGTATTTTTTACTTTCCCTAAGGAGAGGTGAACTGCTGGGGGTAGTTCTGGAAGGGAAATACGTAGGAGGAATTCTTTGAAGGAAATATTCTATGTATATATTCTCCCTTGAGCATATTAATGACTCATAGCTATCTCCCACTTAAATTTCACTTACAAATAAAGATGTGGTAGGCTTAGTTTTAGTCAAAAAAATGTTAATTTCTATACATATTAAAATGAAAGGTCAAAGGAGAGGAGGACCTCCCCTATCAATGGACTTGGGGAGAGGCATGCATGCAGAAAGGGAGGAAGGGAGGGATGGGGGGGGGAGGAGGGAGGGGCTTATGGGGGATACAAAATGAATAAAGTGTAATTAATAATAATAATAATAATAAATACATTAAAAAAAGAAAGAAAGAAAAAAATGAAAGGTCTTTGGAAAGTTAAAATTTTCAGTAAGAAAAATAGAATTTGAGTATTTCCAATAGACGATCGCAATCCAGTGTTGTATTTCCAAAGAGGTAGACCCTGAAGATTCATAGAACAAATGGAAAGTCTGGAACACTCTCGTGCATGTATGAGCGAGTGCTTCGCTAAGGGTACTGCCTAAGTAATGCAGTGTTGTATGAGAGCATTTTCCCTGCTAATAAGGGTTGCCTGACACACAAATGGAAAGAAATTCACCTGGATAGTACCTTATTCCATGTCCAAAAATAAACAGAAAATAAACATAGATGACACATACATTAGTTTAAATAAATATGTTGGTAGAAGAAAATATAAGAAAGTGATATTCTATTGCTGTATGTTAATTTTTCTTGTAATACAGAGAAAGCTCTCAACATAAACCAAACGGAACTAATTAAATTTCAAAATGCTTCCCCCCCCAAAAAAAAAAAAAAAAAAACCACCATTAAGATCACCAAAAAGACATGCCTCGGTGTTGGAGACATTTTTCGTTTTGTTTTGTTTTCTTGTTTTTTGAGACAGGGTTTCTCTGTGTAGAGTTGGCTGTCCTGGACTCACTTTATATACTAGGCTGGCCTTGAATTCAGAGATCCGCCTGCCTCTAGCCTCCCAGAGTCCTGGGATTACAGGCATGCGCCACCGTGTCTGGCTTGGAGGAAATATTTTTAAAACACACATTTTTGTAAAGGCTTGTTTTCAGAATATATAAACAACTGCTACGAAACATGAAGGAGAGAAATAACCATATAGTATTATGGGTAAAACTTTGAATATATAAATAATATGAAGAGGTACATGGATGAAAAAGCAGCATATGAATATATACCCAGCATTGTTAATAATTCACGAAATGCAAATCAAGATAACAAGGTGCTAATGCACTCCTGTTAGAATGGTGAAGATAGAAATAACCCCCAGGTGATAGTGAGTTTGGGTAAGTGCTCAGGGCACCTGCTATTCTCCTTTGCTGCTTCTGGGGTTGTAGCAGTTCAGGCAGTCAGGAAACAGCTTAGCATGTTCTCTAAACACAAACATATATTCACCATGTGATACAGAAATCCAGCCGTGGGTTTTGAGAAACGAGGACATATGTCCTTATAAATATCTCATTGTCGTTAAATGTTAATTGAGTCTTTGTTCACGTTAGCTGGAATTCAAAAACTAACCAAATAGAATGAATATGTAGCTATGAATACACTTAGCAGTGTGGATGGGTGTTAAAAAAAACTCTGTGCTAAATGTAAAAGGTCCTACACTTTGTATTAAAAGCCTGCACGTTGTATTATTTAATTCATAATCAATTATAGAAAAATAAAAGTGGTGATGACAATGCAGATCCATGTTTACTAAGAGCCACTTGTAAGAAACTAGAAAGGAGTCATTGGTGGGGAGGGAAAAGGAAGCTCTTAAAGGACTGGACATATTGGAATATACTTGATGTGACGGGGGAAAGGAGAAAAAAAAATGCAAACGATCCTAGCTGGGAGAGGGGTGGAATCAGGAGAGGATAACTAACAGTGTTTTTAAAAGCTATATGGAAACCTTCTACTTTTCGTTTCCTAAGTATATACAAAACAATTTAATTGGAGTTATCCTACACAGGGGGTACTGCTCATCCCAGAAGCTACAGGTTTTAAGATAAAAAACCCACTTCTGAGCCTGGAGTAGCTCCCTTCCAGTTGGTGATTAGAGATATCCCGGAGAGGCCCTAAACAATACAGGTGATTCCCGTGGCTCCTGGTTGCTCACCAGAACTTGATGGTAATAACTTATTGGTGAAGCTACCACACATATTGGTCAGAGGGCATAGAGAAATCAAAGCCATACTGACCAAGAAGGTTCCTGTGTGCTAGATAGCTTTTATAAAACTGAAAGACTCTGTGCAGCCTGTCAGGCAGAAAAAGGTCTTCAGCAGTCTTACCTAGCTGAAACCTTTAAATGTGCAATAATGACCAGCTTGGTGAGATATACCTAAGGGATACAGGCGCGAATATGATGGGACTAATCAACTGTCTTCTGATTAGATTTCAGGCCTACCCCACAGAAAGAAATACATCCCTGGTACTGCAGTCTGGCCAAGAACCCACAGACCCTAGGGAAGTGTCTGCTACTGTTATTTCGATGTACAGACGCCACCCCTGAATTCCTATCTCTATACTTCATAGATCAGTGCGCATTTCAGGCCCCCTTTGAGAAGCTTCTTTGCACGATGGCACAAATGCAGAACTTCATAACCAGTCAAAGTGCGGAGAATAAGTGACACAAATGGGGCATCTGTTTCACACCCATCCCAAGGCAGAGACCATTTGAAAAAGAATGGAAAAGGTTGTAAAAACCAGCAGCTAAGGAAAACTGCAGACACCCCCCCCCCAAAAAAAAAAAAAAAAAAAAAAAAAAAAAAAACGTCTTCTGGACATAGTAGGAAGGTTGCACTCCTGAACTCACACCATTAACCTACATAAGATCAACCCAGTCAACATTCTAGCATGCATTGCGGAGAGGCTCACAAACCCCCAACCCCATATCTGAGGAGCAGGGACTGCTGATAGCTTCTGGGAGAAGGGAGAGCCAGTTTATTTTTTAAAAGGTGTGTCCCCTGGCAGATCAACTATGCCCCATTATTTCAGCCAGAAACAATATTTCAGCAAAACAAATGAAGAAGACACAAAGTTGGCAAGGGGAAGTAAGGTTGTATCTGGAGGAGTTAAGGGGATGAGTTGGAGATGAATATGATCAAATACATAGATGTATAAAGTTCTCAAAGAATTAATACAATATTTTAAGATCCCATTAAAAGAAATAACTATTTTTGAAACGACTTCATAATATTAGAAAGTTTGAATGAAATGCCTTTCCACAGCTGGCCAGGCAAGTCCTGAACTCAAAGACTTCGCTCCTCTTAGAAGGATACAGGGTATAAGCTGGTGCCTAGCTTCATTTCCCAGGCTGTTCTTTTGGTGTCTAGCTGTCACAGTATCTGCAGTCATAACTCTCCTACTGCCTCTACACTCTGACCTTGATCTTCACACTGGTTTTACTGCTCCCTTCTGCCTTTTGCTCTGAGTTGTGGATGCACAGTCTGGCTTCTTTTGCTATTTCACAGACTTTGACAGACACTTACTGTCTTCTGTTGTTGTTGTTTTGTGCTGTTGCAACCTGATACCAAAGACTGGGTAACAGATAAAAAACAAAGTTATTTTCTTATAGTTCTAAGTGCTTGGTAATCCAAGATCAAAGCACCTCTAGGCTTGGTGTCCAGCCAGGGCCTAGCCTCCTCCTTCAATTGGCTCCCAGATGCTCTAGTTTCTGGAGGAAGACAGTGCTCCTCACTTGGAAGACTAGAAGAGCAAAGAGAAGAATCCACTTCTAGTGTGCTTTGTGAAGAGCAATACACCCACTCTAGTGCCTACTCACCTCCTAAGACCCTTCCTCCAACACTGCCACATTGCAGTTACATTTGCACTTCAAGTTTCCTGGAGGCGGCTGTTCAAATTGTAGCAACTCTCAGGTACCAGATGCTGTTCTTTCCATCTTTGTTTCTCTTTTTTTGTGATCTTATTCAGAGAGAAGCTCTCTCTCTCTCTCTCTCTCTCTCTCTCTCTCTGTATGTGTGTGGGTCTGTCTGCCTTTTGTCTCTCTTGGTGTCTGCACTATCTCTGTATCTCTGCCTCTGTCTCTTTGTGTCTCATCTCTTATATCTGTCTCCTCTCTCTCTCTCTCTCTCTCTCACACACACACACACACACACCCACACCCACATACACACACACACACTTTAATGGCAACCTGCTTGGAAACCATGGCAAACATCTTTTCTCCTAATAATATTTTCTATGTAACATTCTTTGTCTTCCACGTATTTACTCCCGTGTTTCCTTACTTTTCTCTTTGTTTCTTTGTATGTGTACTGTGTTCTTTCTGATTTGATTATTCCTCATCGATTAAAGTGAGTTTTTTTTTTTTTTTTTTTTTTTATAGCTGGTATTTGTTGGTGGTTTGTATGGGCAAGGGGCCAAGACTTGTCCTAGAAGAAAAGAACAGTATTTATTAAGGGGCTGAGCATTTGAACCACTTACTTCAGTCTTAATTTCTTCTCAGCTAACCTAAATTGGTTCTGCAGGGTTGTTTACTCTGAAACTCACATAGGGACACGCTAAGCTTTCAGGGTGTGGCCTAGAAATGTTGATTTCATCTTCTGGTCCTCTCACATCAAGTATCTACCTCTATTATTATCTGTCAGCTTTTCAAAGACAGTGGTGACCTACTTCCTCTGTGTACTGCTCTTGTCTTGGTTCTTTGTTTGACTTTTCCATGTTGCAAGACTTGGGTTCCTTCCAATTTCTTCCGCCTTTTGCTCATCACTGTTAACTTTTCCCTTATTCTCTCCCCGGATTTTGATGACCCTGTCAGTGTATTCATTGTGCATCATACAGGCGTCCCCAGCATGCATGGGGACAGAAGAACTGTCAGTGGTCAGCCTGAAGGAAAACCACGGTGGAGTCACACATTTTACTTCTTTGTGTACAGTTACTCAGAAGACTCCCTCACTCCTTTTATTTGTTCAACAAAGTCCTTCCGGTTGAGCTCTACCTTAAGATACCAAGTGTGTTCTGTTCCTGACACATCTTGCTACGTGTGTGTCCTGCCTTGCGCCGTACTCCATAGATCCTTTGCTTCAGAAGTATACAAGCTGCACCTCACTCACCTGGTCGCCAATCATAACGCTGGATGTTTCTGTGGTTTTTCTTGTGACTGGATTACCCCTCTAATTGTTCCCCTCTGATGGTATCCATGCAGCCCTTAGAACAGCCGCAACCCTTTTGGAGGTCAAATGACCCTTTCATAAGGGCCACATGTAAGATATCCTGCACATCAGATATTTATTACCTATTATTACAAAAATAATTTTATGGTTGGGGAACAACATTAGTAACTGTATTAAAGGGCCGTGGCATTATGAAGGTTGAGAACCACTGCCTTAGAACATTCCTATGGCCTTCTCAGTCAGTCCCTTCTATGCTTTGTTTTCTCCATAATACATAGAGCTGATTATCGCCCCCTCAGTGTGTCTCAGCTCTTCCATAGGTGTACTGTTTGTCTTCTGTTAGCAGTGTCTGTAAATAATAAATAAATTATATTTATGTACCTTATTTGTTAATGACTGTTTCATAATGTTTAAGATCAAGATATTGTCTTGTCTCCAGTTAAATATTAGGAGCCATGATTAAAAGCCAATGAAATAGTACAATGAAGATGTAGGTCCTGGATCATGAATGTGGCTTTTCTTTATTCGTGTACTTACATAATGTTAAATTTAGCATGCTTAAAATTGTTATGGTGTTTGTTAATATCCAGGAAAGGATAAAAAAGAATACATGATACTACCTGAAAACAAAAGTTTCCAAAAAGTAAACAGAACATTTTTGTGATGTCTAATGACCTGTTATCATATTTCTAAGAATCGTTTTGCATTCCTATTTTTAAAATAATTTCTGCAACACAGATGACAGAGCAACAGTAAAACTCTTTTGTCTGGATTGACTGACCCATTTTTTAAAATTACAGTTATTAGTTAGTGGTGTGTGTGTGTGTGTGTGTGTGTGTGTGTGTGTGCGCGCGCGTGTGTGCGTGCACGCGCATGCGTGCGTGTGATTATGAATGAGCCATGGTGCATATGTGTGGGTCAGGGGACAACTTACAAGAATCAGTTCTCTCCTACTATGTGGGTACATGACATCAAACACAGACTGTCAGATTGGGCAGCAGGTATCTTCATCTACTGAGCCAGCTCCCTGGCCCAAATGATCTATTTTTATTGACAGTCTGAAAAGCAGAAAGCCAAAGATCTTTTGTGAACCAGGTAATATTATTCAGCTTTACAATAAAAGAGAGAAACAGGTAGTATGGCTTCTCATTCCATAATTATGGAGGAAGAATATTAGACAGTGCCTTCATGGTTGAATAGTAATTTGTACTTTAAAAACATTCTCATAATCATCTGTGAATAGGCTATAGTTCGGAAGGACTTGAGACTAATGTCATTTCAGACATTATGTTATTTACTTATTTTATGATTCATGCCTTCGAGATGATTATAATATTTACCTTGTCAAATTCACATTCACTACCTGTCTAGATCTCTGGAGTCTGCCTTTCTATATTGTGAAGCATGTTACATTCTCTTGTAATAAGAAAATACAGGGATAAATAACCCCAAAGAAGTTACATCAAGCTATGTAATCTTAATGTTGTTTTTAAGAGGGAAATGGACCGAAAGAAGGCATTTCTGTGTGTAGAGAAGACTTAACAGAAGTAGTTAATGGGATTGTGATCTGGCAGACTGCTTAATGAGGACCTACTGCTTGCAAAACCCTGGCAGGCAGCCTTCAATGTGTTTTATCTTCACAATAACCCTGTGAGATGGGCAGTAACATCCTTATCTTTAGGAATAAGGATGCTCTTTCACAGAACCTATTAAGTTATTGAAAGCACCATGGGTAGCATGTGACAGAACTGGAAATTGAAGCCAGCATCTTCTGAACCCAGTTTCAGACAGACATGCTCATGCCTGTAGCACTGGCTTTTACTGAGTAGGATTCATATTAAAGAATCTGTAAATGCCTATGGCCACCCCAGAAATACCACTGTTTCCATCTTACTAAAAGTACACAACATTTGAACATTTTCTTGTATTGATCACATATTATTACAGCAGCAGTAGGGATATGGAAAACAAATAATTGCTTTTCATTAATAAAAGCAAAAGGTTAGAAAGAGCAAATGCCTCACTAAGAACTAATTGATCTTTTGCTGGTAACTGAAGATTAGCGCGATCTTGCTTTGTATATGAGTAAACTCGTCTCTCTCGACCTTTTAGGAAAAGTTCTATTTGCCTTTCATGAGCACAGAGCAGACTTGCTCTCTGTGAAATCATTCCTGGTCCTAATGGGTGCCACAGTGTGATTGCATCTTATACATAGCTCTGCAATATAACTCCCTCAGTTACTTACTACCATCTAGGACTGTACTTGGCTCTATAGCCACGAGGAAAGAAATCATCCCTTTCAATTCTACATCCTCAGTGTCTACATAGTGCTTGGCTCTCTGTAGTGCTCCGTAAATGGTTTTTGGGAGACGGTTGAATGGACGATTGAATGCTTGAGCATACAATGGTTACTCAAAAATATTATTTGTCTTGGAGTTATTTTTTTTAAGTAAAGATGCTTCCCAATGTGAGTAGCCTTTTAAAATTCAAGGTAAAGCAACTCATTAACTTAAAGCAGACAATTGTACACACTGAAGTCTGTAGAGCCCAGACTGATGCAATTTTAGTTCTGCTGTGTCAGGAACCAGGTGAATGACAACTCAACAGCTAAAGAGTCTTCCAGAATCACCTCTGGAAGAGGTTGCACATGCTGCTTAAGGAATGCCCTGATGAATTCTGTGAACAGTTCTGCTCTGGCTTTCAGCCTTAACACTCATGTGGCAGAACCTCTCCCCACTAAGGAGTGAGCAGAATTCCCGAATGTGTGCATATCAAGACTGATGCTCTGATTGCTGATCCTCTCGTCTTAAAACGTAAAAATAGAAATGATAGTTTTTACTGTGAAACTACTTGCACCAAGTAAGTGTGTTTCTTATGCTCCTTCGTGCTCTGCTCAGTGTTCATATCATTCTGTTACTACCATACAAGTTTCCTCCATCTCCTTTTAATATTGCTTGTTTGGTTCATATGAACACATACACCCACATCCCTCTTTTTTTTTTTTTAAACCAGGGCTGAGACAGAATGGTTGGCCCCAAATCTTCTCTAAAGTAGGCAATCATTACTGCCAGAGTTAATGTCTAATTAATTACATTAAACTAAAAAATGTCATGTTATTGATTCATGTGAGTTCTGTGGAAAATTTTTTTCACATTTTCCTTTTAGGAAGCACGTATTTTTATTTCTGAGGGGGATAAAAAGACAGAAATTCTATGTGCTTGCTTAGTTAAAGCAATTATGAATGTTATAATTTCTCATTTCAGTCTTATTCCTAAGAATAGAAATTGTGTGTATGCGTATGTTGTGGAGGAGATGTGTATATGGATGTGTGTGTAGGTTTAGGTGTAAATAGGAACTTGTGCGTGCTTGTGTGTGTCTGTATAAGCAAGTGGGAGTCAGAAGACACCCTGGGGTATCATTTCTCAAGGAATGTACACCCTTTTGTCTTTGAGACAGACTATCACTGGCCTGGAACTTTTCAAGTAGGCTAGGCAGGCTGGCCAGGGAGCCATAGGGATCTGCTTGTCCCTGTCTCTGGCATTGCTGCTTTAGATTACCATACATAGCTTTTGATTCATGTCTGGAGCTCACCCTGAAGTCCTTAAGAAGCAAGAGCTTTTCTAACTCAGTCATCTCTAGAGCCCCAGAAAAAATTTTAGTTACGAAAATTGTATAGTGGTTTTGAGTAGGAATATACTTTCACCATTTTCTTTTTCATACATGTTTCAATACTCTGTAAACGACATGGCCCTGTGGACAACCCTGAAGACCTAGGACTGTGACATGCTATATGTGCATAGCTTAAAGTTACCTCTAGACACCAAAACAAAGGCCCAGCCCAGAAGAAAATGAATATGTGAATTCTCGTTAACTTAAGAGAAGGCAGAGGCTGTTATTATTCCCCATCAGTTCTCTTTTAACCTGTCGTTTTCTATACGTAACCTAAACTCTCAGTGTTAAGTCTGAATTCCAGGAGACTATGCGGTAGAGTAGCCGATCCCATGGTCCATACGTTCCTCAAACTGAAGGGTGCTCTCATCCTTACCCTCTCCTTCCCTCCTTCCCTCCCTCCTCCCCTTTATCTCATTTTAAACCATCTGCTCTGTTTGTTGCTCTGCAATCACATTCCTTTGTCCAGTTACTGTCCACGCCATCTCTGACCTAGCTTCCTTTTTCTCCTCATTTCCCAGGAGGTAACAGCTGGTTTTGTCTGCAAAGGCAGTGCCTGGTGTGAACTCTGTCAACTTTTCCTAGTTCAGTGAGCTTGGATGAGTCACTTGCTATTTCAGTATTTCAGTGATCTTACCTTTAAAATTAGAGCTGCATGTAGTGAGAATGACAAGATAATCCAATCAGGAATGAGACCGAAGTGCCTGTCACAAAGCCACTCTTACCCCATTAGGAAAGGAAGTATTGAGTATCTGTGAATTGTTGTCCACTAGGCATCTTTCTTTCTGCCTTCTGCCTTCCACTGACCAAGCCTCCAGCACTTCTAGGAAGAAGCACACTGCTCCTCTTTATCCATTAAATATTTATCCATAAATATAAATGTTTATCCATAAATATTCATCCTATTTATCTATTGCTTGGCATGGCATCAGTTATTAACAGCATTTGATATTTGATAAGTGTATCTGGGAGGCATAAAACTGTGCTTTCATAAAGTAAGTGTACTGTTTGACATAGGCTGTGAATAAGGAAAAAAAATGAAGTGATAAAATCATGTAACAGGAAAAGGTGTCAGGAGAGGCCTAACTGAAGAAACAATATCAAAACCAAAGACTAAACAGATGAGGCAGACAAAATCAGGGAAGCACTGCAGTGTAATAGGAGTTCCAATGAAGAAAGGCATGCTGGGTAAACATCAAATCTTTCTGACCCAAGATCAGTGAACTAAAGGGGAGCAACAGTGAGCCGGAACAGGAGGCTGAGGTCACAAAGGCAAGCAGTGACCAGATCTCTAGAGAGTTAGCTGGTTGATCATTTTACCAAAGGTTTTCATTGTTCTGAAAACAACAGGGAATCATAATGAATTCAAACTAATTTCAGAAAAGACCCCTGAGCCCAGATTTCTTGGTTCTGTTGCTCTCCTTGTGGAGCTCCTGTCCCCCCCCCCACCCGCACCCCCAGGTCTTTCTATATTCCCCTTCTTTCCTAAGATTCCCTGCAGGACCATGCATGGAGATAACCTAGAAACCCTGCACAGATGTAGCCCATGGCAGCTCAGTACCCAAGTGTGTTCCCTACTGAGGGGAACAGAGGCTGTCTCTGACATGAACTCAGTGGCTGGCTCTTTGATCACCTCCCCTTGGAGGGGGGAATAGCCTTACCAGGCCACAGAAGAAGACAAAGTAGCCAGCCCTGATGATAACGGATAGGCTAGGGTCAGATGGAATGGGAGGAGGACCTTCCCTATCAGTGGACTTGTAGAGGGGTGTGGTAGGAGATGAGGGAGGGAGAATGGGATTGGGAGGGAATGAGGGACAGGGCTACAGCTGGGATACAAAGTGAATAAACTGTAATTAATATAAAAAATAAAAATTCAAAAAAGAATGCAAAGTAGGGGTGTAATAGAATGAATTAACTGTGGAAAATAGATGTGGGAGAAGAAAGGATTCTTTCTCCGTTCTTTAGTCAGAATATTAAGGATTACAGCCTCTTGGATGAAGATGCCCTTCACAATGTTTGCCCATAGAGTTTCATTCATCTGTTCCCCTAATGAGTCCATTGTCTCTTCCTGGCAGCGCTTCTCACATGCACTGTGATTGATACACGCTGAGGCCATAGTACTGGGAATGGATAATCATCTATGCTTTGCTTCTAAAACTGGGCTTCCTAAGGTCAAAGGCTGTGTCATATGTATGACAGAACCTGGCCAGTCTCTCCCTCTTGTTGAGGCCTCATTTGTGTTTTGCGTTAAGAGCAACTGGTAGAAAAAGAAGGGCTAAGTGATCACACCTTGATCCTAATACCATCTGACCACTTATATTTCTATTGAAAGTTAGTGAAATTTGTTGTTGTCCAGGAACAGTTTTCATGGACTTATAAACATTACCAAATGGTTCTGAGAGCAGTGTTAGGTTTAAAATTGTAGCACAGGCAGGGAGATGCGTCGTGGTTATATTTGGCTTTTCATCTGTTTGTGTACCTTCTGTGGATCGTTTTAGGAAGCACTAGAAACTCCGTAATCCTTCCTTCAATACATCTTCTCTTCAGTACTGTGAGAACTAAGAGGTGAAAGCCCTCGGATACCGTGGGGGCTTTAACTTCATTGTTCATTGTTTTGTATATAGTTATGATAGCTTGGATCTGGAATGTCTCCTGAAAGCCCACATGCTAAAGGCTTCTTTCCTAGCCCACAGTAATATGGGAGGTGCCAGACCTTTAAAAGATAGGAGCCAGTTATAGGGAGGTCTGTGAAAGAAGTTGTCCTTGGGGCGGGGATGTACGGGACTCCGTCTGCCCACCCTTGCCTTCAGTCCATCATGAAGACACAGATTGTGAGGCAAAATCAATTATTCTTCCTTGAGAGTTGTTTGTTCCGTGGATTTTGTCACAGTGGCTAATTGAAGCAGGAAATTGATACCAAAAAGCAAACTCACTATTACCATTGCATCTGTCAAATTTCAGAAGCTTTTGGAATTGGTTTACAAGAAGTTAGAAAACTATGGAAAAGTCAGCAGCTTGGAGTATTAGAAGTGGCTTTAATGGCAGTTCTGGCAAGAGCTCGGAATACTGACAAGCCTGTGGACAGTGAAGTTGGTGCTGATGAAACTTCAGATGGAAATGAAAACCGCTGAGGACTGGACTAGAGGCCCCCCATATATAAACTTCAGCGAAGCCTTGACTATGTTTTGTGCATGCTCTACAAGTTTGTATGAGGTTGAACTTAAAAGCGATGGACCAATCAATGGAGAGAAGATTTCCAGGCAGCACAGTACTTTTGGTGGTGTGGATATTACTGACTACCCTAAGCCAGATTCACAGGAAAAATCAGGAACAAAACGGCAAGCAGAGATAAGTTTAAAAAACTTGCAGTTTCATATAAAAATAAATAAATAAAAACTTCACAGGATGAATATATTTAAAGTTATGGTTGAGGGGAGTATAATTAGTGGCCTTCAAAAGAAATCTCCTGCATTTTGTTGGGGCAGCTTGACGGGTGCCTTGATGGTACCACAGGAATTTACAGGATTTCACCCAGCACAAGCCCATAACCTGCAAGGCATAAACTCACTACAAATGTTTCGCTTGAAGAGTGAAAATCCTTGTGTGCCTTGTTTCCACAGATGCAAAGGGAATTATTTTTTCCTGGGCTTCGCTTTTCTGTTTTTAGCTTTAGTGGTATCCAGAGGCCACCGTAGCAGTGGGGCACACACAGGCCATGCAGCAACAGACCATAGCCTCTTCCCCATGATGCTGACATGCAGATTCTCAGACATGCAGAATGTCAGCATTATGGCTCATGATGGTTTTAAAGGCAGGCTTGGGGCTGGGTGCACGCCTCTAATCCCAACCACTCAGGGAGGCAGAGGCAGGCAGATCTCTGTGAGTTCGAGACCAGCCTGGTCTACAAAGCGAGTCCAGGACAGCCAAGGCTACACAGAGAAACCCCATCTTGAAAAAAAACAGAAACAAATAAAGGCAGGCTTGGGAGGCCGGGAAGTATGGGACAGGGTGGAAGTCCCTGTCATCAGTGCAGGACAAAGTGATGTGTGAAGCTTTGTGTTTGAGGCAGATGCTGCAGTAGTGCCTTCAGAGAGTGAGAAATGTCAAGAAAATGGAGCACCCGGGAGTGACTGCAGGTACAAACCAGGGCCAGTCCCAGAGTGCATGTGGGCTCAGCCATCTAGGCCATGGTGTACTCACATCATGCCAACTGGTGCCCTGGATGGTAGACACTGAACTAGAAGGTTGATAATGTGTTGTGCTAGTTTTTGGGCCCGCTTTCCTTCTATGTTCCTACTCTCCCCCTTTGGAATGGAAATTCTTTTCCATGCCACCGTTTGTTGGAATTATGGAAGTTATTTTTGTTGGGGCTTCCAGCTGAGTCACCTTGAGTCTCAGAGAAGAGTTTGATCCTGGACATTTGAGTGATGCTGGAACTGTTAAAAACTTTTGGGCTGATGGGAGATGCTTGAACAGCACACATTTCAGTGTGAGATAGAGGTGGGCCTTTGAGGGAAAATGACAGAATGCTACGGTTTGGATCTGAGCTATATTACCCAAAGGCCCACGTGTTAAAAGCTTGGTCTCCAGGCTGTGATGCTATGGGGAGATGATGAAATCATTAAGAAATAGGACCCAGTTAGAGGATTTTATACCATTAAAGGTAAAACAATGGCTAAAAGACCGAGATCCCAGCCCCTTCCTCTCGCTCTCTCTGTTTCCTGCCCACTGTGAGGTTAACATACATCCTCCACCAAGTGCTTGCTATGATGTCTTAAGATGCTGTAGTCTCAGAGTAATATGACCACATGACAATGGATTCAAACCTCTAAAACTGAAAGCCAACATAACTCTTCTTTATGAGGTGTTTACCTCAGGCATCCTGTCATAATAGAAAACTGACTAAACCACAGGATTAGGGTTTCTTTGTTTTTAAAAGAAACAAAGCTAAGAAATATATAGCTAATGTAGAGCTAAGAAATAATTACATTGTTATATTACTTTACTATATAAAATATTAACAAGTGGTACCAACTTTTTTTTTTACAGAATGAAGAAAAAATCAATTCCTTAAAACTTTCCTACTTAGCCTTTCCTACAGAGAAAATTCACTAAGAAATCCATTAAATATAATTGATTCGAAGAGAAACATGGGATCGATGCATCCCTTTCTGCCTGTTATTCCTGGAAATTAACATTAATCCAAATAAATTGTATACTGAAGGTTCTTTAATGCCAACATAGACATTGACTTCAAGCTTATACCCTACTAGTAATTTACAAAGAAAACATTTTATGGCAGAATTTGCCGTAAGTGTTAGTTCATGAAAAGGAGCCCCAGTTTGGGCAGCTTCTTTGTTTCTGGCTACCATTAAAACACGCCATCATGTGCATTAGTGATAATGCCTTCTAAGACATAGCTAATAATTTTAATTCTCATCATAAGGATTTTTAGTGCTTAATCTCAAAAAATACCTGATGTCTATTCCTAATTGAGAAGATGAATTAAAAAAAATCTTAAAATTTTGTTCTGAGACAGGTTTTGCTGTACAGGCTGGCCTGGCGCTTACTGGTAGCCCAACTGCTGTGACATTTGCCTCACCCTCCAGAGTGTTGACATTATAGGACCATGGCCCTAAAACTGTCAAGCACTTCCTTGATTCTGTGTAAGTTTTTCTCAGATTTAATTACTCTCTATTACAATTGACATCATCTCACCTCAACCATTCATAAGACCAAGCACATTTGTCCATTTGTTTGTCTCTGCCACAGTCTATTGGAAAGTAGCAATAATCAGACACAATAATTCCAGAATGACTAGTACATGAAAACGCAAAGGAGGATTTTAATCCAAAGATATCCAACTCTCCTGTTTGAGGGCTGGTTGTATAGTTTGCAGTTATTCTCACTAGCTACTGGGAATGTCATCAGATTCGTAAAGTTTACAGTTATTATACTACAAATCTTTGTCTGGCAATTAAGACCAATGGCCTTAAGTTTAGTAATCAATTATTTCTAGAAGGATTTAAAGGTAGGAGTAAAGATGGGCATTCATATCTTCTGTGCCCAGCATTCCTTCCCCCACTTATACTATGGTGGATGTCAGCCCATACTTTAAAAAAAAATATTAGCTGTTTTAACTAGACTTCATGCCAATTATTTTATAAAGTTAAGGCTTACTGACTTAGTATTGGCATTAATAAGTTGTAAAACAGTAAAATTCTGATGCATAGTAGTCAAATTTTAGTTTTCTAAGTTAAGAGAGTCATACCCTTGCTTTATCATCTATTGCTCTACTCTCATAAGAAAACAATCTCCCCTATAGATATTTTCTTATCCGAAACACTGCTGAGTGGAGCATTAAGCTGGAAAGAGCCTTAGCAACTGACCCACTCACACATTCCACATCAAGCTAGATAGTGCTATATGCAAATGTGTGGTCCAGTGCATGCTGATGCTAGTCGCCACTCTGGCAACCCCTTAACTCTTTCCTAAACAGACTCAGGTGGAGACAGGAACGAATGTCAAGAAATGCTAGACAAGCGAGTTACTCATCTACTAAAAAGGAATCACCACCTCTCTAAGTAGAAGGTGGAGGTGTCTCCAGCAAAATGGAGGAAACTTCTGTTCCAGCTAGGAAAGTGAAAGAGTTCAACGCGATAATACTGAATTATAAAGCTTTTGGGCAACGGAAGTATAATGGAGCTACTAGGTAGCTCAGAGTTTTGCTAGTTGCAAGAAGCAGCTCCTGCTCCTAGGACTGAGGGAAGAGAGCCGGCGGAGCCGACGGCAGTGTGACAGGAGTCTAGGAGGAAGGCCGGAGGAGGGGTACCAGTGCAGGGGTGGGGCTCATCCAGATGTGCCTCTAAAACTCATTACCAGATTCTGAATCTATATCCACCTCGAGGGAGTGCACACGGGAAAGAGTAGTTCTTCATCTCTTCTGTAGTATTCCACCAGTGAGCCCCATTCCAAAGCCTAAAGGCAGGCAGTCCTGAAGAGGGTCTCAGACATGTGGTCCGCCATGTATAGCTCAGTATCACACAACAGAGTTTACAGTGTAATCCTTGAAGCTGAAAGACACTGATTAAAGCCTGATATGTCTTACTTCTTCATTGCCACTTACGCTGCTTTCTGATGGCTCTCTTGGTGCATTCTTGAGCAAGGATAAGACTGGGGAGGGGGAAGAAGAGACAAGAAATAAAAGATAGAGGGGAGTCTGGGAATAACCGAAAAGAAGCTTCCTCCTTTAGTTCCTACCTGGGGTTAAGTCAACTCTGGTGATTACACCATCATGCTATGACTTCTGTCCAGAGAGTAGACTTTGAGGCAAGAGGAATGTGCCACTAAGATTTTAAAATGAACCAGTAGGGTGGGGACCAAGAAGATGGGATGGTGTTTCTTTCTTCTGTTCACTCCCAGAGAAGAGCCAGTGCTTGAATACCACCTCTGAGAAGATATGAATGCACAGCGTGACTTTGCCAGGGAAACAGCAGCACTTGAAGGAAGATGGCCGTCAAGGGCCCAGTTAAAGAGTGAAAGAGGAATTTTGCCCTTGTCATTCATTCTGTTCTGTCACGATGTGGAAGAATGGAGTGGGGGGGGGAAGGGAGAGGGCTGAAGGACGTCCATTTTGTCACTGTAAGCTGTATACACACCATCTGCTGAGCTGGGAAAGGGAGGAGTGTGAGGGAAAGAGTGAGGCTGGGGTTGTAGACTCATAGTGAGCTTTGTGGGGGACAGGAAATAGATTTGACATTGCACATGGAAAATGGTATCGGAACAAAATCAAAAGCAGTTCATTTCCATCAGTTCTCTGCCAAGTTTAGAAGGTTACATAAGCCAACAACAAAAGTAAAATTTTACTGCGTATTATCTCCAGAATAAGAGGCAACAAATTAATCTGAGAAAAGCACCATTCTTCTGAACTCTACCTAACCACCTTCATCTCCTATTTCTGTATGGCTTGGTCTAGCGTGTGACCATGGCTGGGCTTTTAAAATGACTGCAATTGTCTACCAAAATCTCAGTCCTTCTTCTTTCTCATAGCAATAACTAACGTCAGAGTGGAATTTCCAGTGCCGCTACGTTGCCAGCACCTCTTCCTTTCCTGTAGCCTTTGAACCTCTGTAGAGAAAAAGCACAGACAGAAGGACCAGTTATGCAAACAGTACCTCGTTCCTTGCAGCTTACATAATGCTTTGAAAAAGAGAAACACGTTTTAAAGGACAACTTTTAAAGGTGAAAGGTGCAGAGATATTATTTTAAAATGTTTCCCAAACACAGAATTTTTAATCATCATCTTGGAAATTGTTAGGAATACTATAGGCTTATGTACGTGTGTGTGTGTGTGTGTGTGTGTGTGTGTGTGTGTGTGTGTGTGTG
>NW_026596109.1:5253732-5275168 GCF_907164565.1 Psammomys obesus
GTGTGTGTGTGTGTGTGTGTGTGTGTGTGTGTGTGTGTGTGTGTGTGTGTGTGTTTTCTTGTTTCATGTAGCCCAGGCTGCCCTGTCTTGAACTTGGCATGTAGCTGAGACTGACTTGGAATTACTGATTGTCCTGCCACCACCTTCCAAGTCCTGGCTGGGATTGCATGAATGTGACACCACACTTGCCAAGGACTATGGGAAAAGAGAAAGAGGATGGGATAGAGAGAAAAGGAGATAAGAGCTGGTTATGGGAGTCAAAATGATCAATGTACATTTATATGGACTCATTTTCAAACTCTGTCAGCCCAAATGAGAAGAAACTGACACCAACACCCAATAGCAATATGGTATGTGTGATTTCCTCCTTCACATCACAGTGAAAGCCATTGTTTCTTGCAATTGATACATACTGATAACAATGTCTAAATAAGCAAAATAAGTCTATTCATCTCTCACTGTACGCTGTTTGAATCTCCCTGACAGCATTTCAGAGTGGGACTAATGAAGTGATGCTTTGTTTTCATCTTGGCCAATACTTTAAATGAACATTAAAGAGATCAATTTTGAATATTTTAATATGTTTACTCGTGTAATAACAAAAAGGGTGATTTGGAAAGATTCAGAAATTTTTTACATGCCTCAGATTTAAAGTAAATATTATGAATAACAGGCTGGATTATCTTTACTTGAGGTTATTCTTCCATTATGACACTTACATCTCAATAAACAGACCAATATATGTTCCATAATGTTTCTATCCTTACATTTCTCAGAAAACCACCCATGAGTGAAGACGTGAAACCATTCCTGCTTCCCGAAAGCAACATGAGACAAAGATGCTGAACTAGTCTCAGAAAACTAACTTCACTGTAGAGATAGATTTTGCTCATTTATTTTTTTTTTTTAAAAATATTTGTAAACAGTCTGCCTGTAAACACAGAGTGAGGACTTATACTAGACACAAGGGAACAGGAGGAGATATATTTAAATGTTCCCAGGCCATGTAAAGTTTTGAGAGCAAACCTCTATCAGTCAGGACCCTAGAAGGAAATCAACTCCCAAAGGGAGTACAAGAGAGATAACTGAGAGACTATTTACAAAAGATGTCAAAGTCAAGAACATTAAAGAAGGGCGGGGGCTACCTTGAATCTGGGAACAGTAGGAAGCTGCTTTCAGTTCTATCCTTAGAGCGAAGCCATGGAAGGAGTTCAACAGCTGAGTATTGTGGTCATCACTGCACTGTGGCCAACATAGAGGGACCTCTTTTTCCTTCTTGCCTTGCAGTCTCTGTCCCTGCAACTGCTTTCCACAGGCTTACGGCACCCCAGAGAGTCAGAAGTCCAGAGGGATCGTAGACACCATCCCGAAGAGCAGCCTTCCCTAATGAGAAAGGGAGCAATGGGCCGGGGCAGTAGGATGAGGAGCATGTAACAGATGTTGCCTTTTTTTTTTTTTTTTTTGTAAACTTCCTTGTAATTTGGAATTTTGCTTTTTCCTTGCTAGGATGAGTTCATTGTTAGAGGCATATGAATTTGTACTCTAAACCCTGACATTCGAATAATTTAAATACATAAAAATAATTTCCATGGTGAAGGCCTGACAAAAGGACTCTTGATCTCAGAAAGATTTAATGTTTCCTAAGCATCTGTCCTTCTATCTGTAAGTTTTTTCTTACCATATTTCCATCCATATATGTTATAACTTTGCTATATTAAAGTCCAATTTGTCATCTACATACCTAATCTCTTAATCAGTTATACCCTTTTTATCTTCTATCATCTGTTGATCATTTGTCTTTCATCTATCTAATTATCATGTTTGTATCATCTATGTCTATCTATTTATTACCTATCTGTCAAGCTATCTTTCATTTCATCTCTGTATCTATTTTTCTTTAATATGTCAAGGTGGTGGAGGTTCCTTTATACTTTATATTGTATTGTATTTATACAATACACTGTATTGTTCTGCACTATTTCCATTAAACATATTCTCACATGCAACAGCAAGAAACCCCCCTGTAATTCTTAGCTAGTTCTTACTGTTAGCATTTCACATGGCCCTTTAATACTTTCTGTGTTAACATTTTCACAGACTTAGATTTATTGAGTGTGTATAAGTCCTGTATCCTGCATTTATGCCTACATTTATCTGGGTTAACTTAGGAGTATGAGCTTCTCATTTGTTTCCAAGTAGGACTGTCATATTGACTAACACTCCATGACACAAGACCTTTACTTGCTTCCTTCTGTTCAGCTTCAAGCTGCCTTATAATGAAAACTTTAAACTCCTGCCTGCTGCTGTTTCATCAGCATGAGAGGACCATAGTATTTGTAATTATTCATTATTACACAGAGAACTATTTTCTTTAGCACATTGAATCAAACACCTACGTGTCTATAGGGTTTTCTCCACTGCACACCTACAAAGGCAAAGCTTCTTCTCCCCCCCCCCCCATTTCCTACCAGCTTTGCCAGTTTCACTGCCAACTCCTGCATGATATAGTCAAATTATGTGTTAGGTATACAACTGTGGTTTCCCAGGCGGCTGTACAATACCACTACTTAGTCTTCCAGCTCACGTAGCTGTAGGCTCATCATGCCTTTAACCAATGTTTATCTCTATAGTACAGAAGCCAAATTTTCTGATCAAGCATATATCAAGAGATGAAATACATAGAGTGAACAACAGTCAGAAGGACTTGAGCTCAGCAACAACACGTGGCATTTTGAAGCCAAGATCTCATGATGGGTACTTCCTGGGTTCTGTTTTTCTAACACATCTGCTTCCAGTTAAGTTCTGCAGATTCAGAATTCCTTGTATTCTCTTGTTATCGGTTGTGTGACTGGACTCCATATTTGCGCCTCTTTCAGTAGTTTTGTAAGCCAGTGGCTGTGTCTTCTTCTGGAGCCTGTAAAATGAGGTACTCCCTTAAATGTTGATGATACTGAGGTTCTGTGTTTCTTCCAGTGACTTACGTAAGGTAAATGTCAGCAGCTGAAGCAGGTCTACTATAAATGGTCTGATGCAGTGTAAGCCAGGAAATCCCACTCTTTTCAAGTATGGCTTGCTGAAGTTACCTATAACAAGTATTACCTGTGTGATTTTCATGTGAGGGGCTGAAGTGGTGGTAAAGATGGAAATTAAATTTTCTTCTTTTAGGTGTACATTCCCTCCTGGGCCTTGTTTGTATTAGATCGCTTTTGTAGAAAGTACCAAGGAGTCATTTTTCTTTAAATTCTTAATCTTACATGTTTTTACTATTTTACCCAGGCCAAAATAATTTTTGACCCTCTTATTAGGCAAAAATACATGAGCCAGTCACTTTCTTCCCTTCTTCCTTCCCCATTCTCTTTTTCTCTACCTCTCTCTCTCTCTATTCAGTTGAGGGGGCTTCAGTTATGGGGCTTGATAATAGTCTTCTATACCTTATAGGAATACTATGGATATTTTATAGGAAATTACTTCTTGAATCTTATACAAATACATACTATCATTATGAATATTTTGAGACAAGGCTTTGTTTTGTAGTTCATGCTGTTCTAGAACCTCCTACCTTAGCCTTTAAGAGTTGGGAGTATGGGCATGTACACCGTATCTGGTTATGTAATACTTTCACATTCTTCATGACCATTGGTTACCTGGGAGCATAATTGTTACCTCCTATTCTTATTTTCTTATTAATATTTTTGTGCCACTTTCTTGGCTTCTTGGGTTTTTTTTTTTTTGTTTGTTTTTTTGTCTCTCTTTTCAGAATGTAAAGTTTAGTTGGCTTGCTAAATTGTACTTGCTAATACGTGTGCCCTACATACAACATGTATTTGAAGGAAGGTATCATGTTTTTATTTAGCTGTGCACCCAGAGCTCAATTTCCATGCGCGTTGTTTTTCTTGTAGGTCTAACCGGCAGTGAGCAAGCTGCGGGGAACAGTAGACACCGCCAGAGGAGCTGTTTCCCACATCTACGATGAAGAAGAGCAGGAGTGTGATGACAGTGACCGCAGATGACGTAAGTCGTGGCAGGGAACGTTGCCACATTTCGGCACTTTGTTCAACACGGAAGCCATTCCAGAATGCCACGCAAAGGCAGAGAAGGGTGTTTTATACCATCACTCTGTGATTTTACATTCTGATGACAGAGACATCACCAGGACCTGGACCCAGCATTCTATGAAATGGAAATGCCACTTGTAGTTGGGCTGATTCATCTTTTCACCCTGTTCCAGCTTCCACCATTAATGACTTGCCCATACTTTTAGCCATGTGAAGCAAACTGTGCCAGTAGCACTAAGAAGGTTGTGCTGGGCACACTCAGTAAACTCTGATGCTCATGAGTATTCCTGAGGTCAGCAACATGAGCCTCACCTCAGTGTTTATTGGAAATACAGAGTTTCAGGCCACATCTCTGACCTGCTAATCATACTGTTCAAAAGAGATCCCAGAATGTCCATTATGGTTAATGCCCGACTCCAAGTCATTTGAAGTCTATAAACATACAGTCTTCATAGCTTTGGTTCTGGGCAGCTGATATTATTTATCTCTTTGCTTTCAAGTGACCAACCCTTCACTGGTGTGTCTTTCATGGCACAGTCTTTGTCCAGTTATGCTTTAAAATTGCTATAAAATTATATACCATTAATAAGATGTGCGAAAAGAAAGTAGAGAGAGAGAGGAAAGGAGAAAGACAAGTGACATTATTTGCTTTCTGTAAAAAGCCAGAGGAACAGGAAGTTTGCTGTGATATTGTGACTTATTTAACCTTTGAATTCTTATATGCACCCACCCCCTATGTTTGGTTTTGTTTTGGGTTTTTCAAAACAAGGTTTCTTTGTGTAACGGTAAACCAGACTGGCCTCAAACTCAGAGATCCACCCTGCCTCTGCCTCCCGAGTGCTGGGATAAAACATACGCCACCACCGCCCAGCTTGAACTCTTATTTCATAGATGGAAGGAAAGACTATACAAGAGTTTATTTCTAGTTAGTGTAGCAGTCATATCTGAGGGGACCGCCCAGTCTTTCAGATAACTCTTCATTCTTACTCTTCTTTTAATGACAATGCACGTGAGCAGTGTAGGGAATGCTACGTGTGATATTGGCTTGGTCACTTCTATCCTCTTCACCAGCCCCTCCCATGCTGCAGGGCTCCATTTCCTGGGCCTTTGGCTCTCAGTCACACAAAAATGTTCCCTTCTCATTTCGATTTCTTACAGTGGTGAGGGACAGTTGTGTTTCAGTAGCTGTGCTCTGCTTAGGATGTCTATACAAGGAAACTTACAGAATGGAAAAATATTTTTCTCCCTTAAAAATAAATTTGGCATTGCCTCTTCATACAGTTTACGTTCTGTTTTGGTTTACTTCCACATTCTGATTTATTTTAAAGGTTAAAAATGGAGCAATATTGATTATTGATAGACAAATTATTTGTAATAGTTACTTTCCTTGCTTCAGTAACGGATCTATTTTGGCTCATGACTGTGGTGGGCAAAAATGGCACAATGGCAGAGTTTGAAGCAGCTGGTCACATTGTGTCTGTAATCAGGAAACAGAGATGAAGATTATCTCTGTTTCCTGAGCTGGTGATTATCTAGTCCAGAACTGAAACCCATTTTCAAGGCAGGTCTTTCTACCTCAGCTTTTGTAATTCAGACAATCCCTCCCAGACACACCCAGAGGCTTGTTGGGTGGTGATTCTAGATCCTGTCAAGTTAACTATTATCAACCAGGATTATCTTTCCTTTATCATTGCAGTCTTCAAGAAATAATTCTGATTATTCCATAGGAAAGTTACCACAGTCAATCAAGGGGGAAATCCACTTTGCAAAAATATATATGAAATAAGGCATTTAGTCATTTATTATCAATCCCACCAGAACCACAGAGGATAAATAGTACATAGGTTTTATGTGTCCAATGTGACAGTCTTTAACTATCTGTCACTCGCCTGCTTGGAAGTGAGTTGTAAATAGACTAGATGTCAGATTGTGAATCTATGTATATACAGATATTAGAAAATGAAAAATATTTTATCAATAATTTTTATATAAAATACATATTAAAATGGAAACCCTGTAGATATTTTAAGTTTGGATTTTTGTGGGGGTTTTGTTTGTTTGCTTTTGTTTGTTTGGTTGGTTGGTTGGTTGTTTTGGTTTTGGTTTTTTGAGATATGATTGCTCAACATAGCCTTGGCTGTCCTGGACTCAATTTGTAGACCAGTCTGGTGTAGAACTCACAGAGATCTGCCTGCTTCTGCCTCCCTGAGTGCTGGGATTACAGGCACGTACCACCGCGCCTGGCTGTAAACTGATTTGTTAAAGACAACTCTTATTTCCTTCATTCTCTATGACTTCTAGAAAATTTAGATTTAAATTCTAAGCTGATCTTATCTTTGAAGCTCAATGTCCAACTAACATTTGCCTCTCCATCCAGCCTCTCAACCACAGCACAGATCATGTTGTGTGTTTCCCAGGCTCTCCCACCTCACTGGGAAGACAGAAAGTTATATCTTATTTGCCACAACCTTAAATTAAGCCTTTGTACCGAGTCAGCTAGAGTTTGTTGTATTTTAATTCACTTTAATTCATCAACTTTTTATTCAGTGATTTAAATGCCCCCACTATCATATTCACTACATACACATCGTGTGTCAAATGCAGCTCTAGGTTCTGGAGGGAGATTCAACAATGAGTAGCACAAGTTCCCATCCAAGTGGAAATAAGCTAATAAGTTACAAAACGATCCCAGCTGCGGTAAGGGCTGTCCAGAAATTGACTGTGGGAGCGAAGAATGGCTGTGTGTGAGAGCAGAGAATTTATGGAAGGACCGCATGAGAAGACGTGAAAGCAGTGAAGGAACGGGCTGTAAGGGTATGAGGGAACATTTTTTTTTGAGAAGGGGAAAAGCAAGTGAAAAGACCTCTACTTTAGGCAAGACACTCTGCTTGGAGCTGTGGAAACGCGCACATGACTAAGTACGGTTCCGAATTTATAGTCTCAACATTCACTAGACCTTTAACGAGGTGACAGTAAGACGCGTGTGTGTTCACTGTTTCCTATTTGAAATTTGGCTTATGGAAGTAAGATGTAATTATGTGCAATCTAAGTGCTGGACGTCGTGATTAATTGGGACTGAAAAGATTAAAGGGTGGGAGCGAGCTTCTGGTCATAGGGAGAGGAAAGAGGAAAATACCCAAGACTGAACCTGTAAATATTTGTAGAGGTGAAGAAATGAAGACAGGATAATAGCTTCACAGACACATATAAATACAAATTGTGTAAGATATATAGTTCATTATGTCTGCATCTATGTATTGTGCTCCTCTCTGTCTCTGGCTCTCTCTTTCACACATACATATCTCTCTGTGTGTGGAATAGAACCCAAAGGCAAACATCTACACTGATGCCCCAGTTACAGTTTTGTGCTAACGGACCAGCAAGTTCAAACTTGAAGTTTTGAAGTCATTCTTTGAATTAAATTCACTTCAGAAACCCTTGATGAGTGCGAAACGTATTGCCATAGCAGAACTTAATGAAATAGCTTCTCAGGAAGTAAATTAAATTCTGGAAACACTGTTATTTTCAGAACAATCACCATTATTGGCAGAGTCACTTCTAATTAGCCCAAACTTTACAGACAAATTACTAACAACCTCAAAATTGAATTATTTCTCAATTGATCAACTTGTGATTTGTGTCTGATTTTCCTATTTTTAGCCATCATAATTCTGACCAGCTCTATGCTACTCATAAATCAACTATCTTTAGGGGAAGAAACATTAATTTTAATGATAGTTCTGGTAATCACAATTTTACATTACTTTTCAAAATTCACACTTTCCTAAATTCACCTTATGCCTAAAAAATGTTTGAAGAAATAACCGCTTTCAGATTCTCCTCATATTCCTGAATAATTGTTTAAAAGAAATGACTAAAAAAGTAATCCCAGCATCATTACTAAAGTTGTCACAAAGGAGAAGCTAGTGTAGGCGCCTAAATTGAAAGTCTTCAGGACAGAGGGCAAGGGGCAGATCTGTGTCTTCATCTCATTTCAAAATCAATTCTGAACTGCTGACACCTGGTTACTAATGTTCCTTTTTCTAAAAGAGAATAAAAATATCTACAGTTAATCAGAAAGCCCTGGTGTCTGGTAATTTAACTAAATACTGCCTTCGTTTCTTCACTTCTGAACAGTGTTTCTTATGCATAGTTGAGGCTTTGCCTTCTAGAAAACCGTGATTTTTCTTTGCACGCATATTTGATGCTGAACTCACAATTTCTAGTCTACAGTTTGTATTTATATATTCATTTTTAACATCCACTAATATCATGTATATTCTGTGTCTCTTCAAGGAGTTTTTTTTATTTTGATTTTTTACTATAAGATTATATTTTTATTTTTATTAATTACAGATTATTCACTAAGTATCGCACCATTAGCTTCATCCCTTTTCATCTCCCAATCCTACCCTTCCTCTCTCTTCTCCACCCATACCCCTCCCCAAGTCCACTGATTGGGGAGTTTCTCTCCTCCCCTTACATCTGATCCTAGTCTATCAGGTTCAGGTCTCATCAGGACTGGATGCTTTGTCTTCCTCTGTGGCCTGGTGAGGCCGCTTCCCCCTCAGGGGTAGGTGATCAAAGAGCCAGCCACTAGTTCATGTCAGAGACAGTCCCTGTTCCCTTTATTAGGAAACCCTCTTGGATGCTGAGCTGCCATGGGCAACATCTGAGTAGGGGTTCTAGGTTATCTCCATGCATGGTCCTTATTTGGAGTATCTGTCGCAGAAAAGACCCCTGGACACAGATTTACTTGGTTCTGTTGCTCTCCTTGTGGAGCTCTCTTCAAGGAGTTTTTAAGCATTCTGAAGAAAGAAACATATAGACCAAGTGTTTTCTTCTGTCTCTAATTTTACACATACACACACACACACACACACACATCATCCCAGGATGCAGTAAGTACTGGATCTACAATGTATGCAACTAATTATTAAGCATTAAATCTGATCCTGATATATTCTAGGCTACTTCACACTCTGGAATATTCTAGACTATATCAATTTCCTGTCACCAAGTAGTGCTTATGTTGAATTTTTAAATAGATGGTATTTCAAAACTGTATGCCAAATAAAAGAAAATATGATAATATTCCACTTCTAGGTAGAGGGCTAGAGTTTCTGACTATTGCCCTGCCTTTTCTTGCCCAGATTTCTGTCATCAAAATATGGCTTTATTTATTGGTTCTGATACCACAGTCCCAAAACCTCAAATATTCAAGAAGCTGGGGCAAGATGACAAGTTCAAGGCCAGCCTGGACTAGGCACTGAGTTCAAGAACAGCCTGGGTAACTCAGTGAGACCTTATCTCAAAATGAAATAGGAGACTGCTGAGGCTGCCTCTATTGCTCATTGATTAAGAGTGCTTGCTCCATTTCCAGAAAGGATTCACATTTGGTTTCCAGCACCCCAGCAGGCCACTCACAAACACCTGTAACTCCAGCTCCTGGGGAGCCTTCTGTAATTATGTCCCCTTCTGTAATTATTCTGGTGTGACCAGTGTTTCCAAGATCACAGCGATCATCAGCTGGGCAGCCTTGGCCTGAGGACAGGATCTTCATTAGTCAGTTGAGATATATGTGAAGAGTAAGTTACCAGCGTTTGGACGGCTGGTGGATCTCAGTGGCCCTTGAAATGTGACAGCATTTTCTGTCTTTCCATTTCCAGCAGCACCAAGAACCATAGTCACACAGAGGCATGGGAAGGATGACTCTTACTTGTCATCATGCTTTTGTCGGTCACTTTTGTTCTTTTCATGTCAGCATTCAGCATGGACTTGAATAGGGCTCTTCAGGATTAGATAGTGTGTATCTCTTCTATCTCCGAGCTGTTCCATAATTCAGTAATAACAAAACAGCAACATTACCAGCCATGAGGTTTATATTTAGGAACAGGGACAATCTCCTGACTCTTCTTACCAACCCTCTGTCATCTTCGCACACAAAATATTTTTCTGCTTTAAAAATAAGTAGTTTTATATGTTTATAGTTTATTAGCATATACCAAAATGAAAATTCCAAATTAAAAGAGAGAAATAGGGAAAGCAAACTTTCAACCCATATGCTGCTTGCGGTAAACATTACCTATGAATCTAAAGAGCTCTAAGAAATGTAACTGCTGGGTCGCATTACAAAGCAGCGCCTCTCCACCTCCACTCATTTTGCTTGTTGTCTCAGGATTCTGATGTCAATTTCAGAGTCTGATTGTGAGATAATGAATCAGGGCTGCATGAGTGACCCCTGGATCATTTGGGTTCATATTTAACTCTGTCCCTTAGACATTTGAGTTTCACCCTTTTTCTTGTTTTCTTTCTCTTTGTCTCCTCCAGAATGTTAAGGACTATTTTGAATGCAGCTTGAGTAAATCTTATAGTTCGTCCAGTTATACCCTGGGGATTGACCTCTGGAGAGGCAGAAGGTGCTGTTCTGGAAACTTACAGCTGCCACCATTGTCCCAGAGACAGAGTGAAAGGGCAAGGACCCCCGAGGGAGATGGCATTTCCAGGCCAACCACGCTACCTTTGACAACGCTCCCTAGCATTGCCATAACAACTGTGAGCCAGGAGTGGTGAGTAGCCTCAAAGCCAATGCCAATTCTAAATCTTACCTTCCAGTTATTTCAGATACTATTGTGTTTGCAAAACAGCCATTGATGTCTATGGAATAAACAAGACTGTTGACTTCTTGGGAGTTTCTTTCCCTTGGGTGGCAGGGTGTAAGCTCTTAAACAATGACAAGAGCATCTTCTTCCTAAGATGGGAAGGATTGTGCCTTACACAGAGCCCACTGGGATCCATCTGCAACACTGTTAAGCATAAAGCAGGCGTACAAACTATGATCTATTTCACTGAAAATCTATTCAGTGTATACTGATGCCTTTTAATTCAGAAGAGCAAAATTGTATTCTAGAATGCTACTGGATTAGTCCTTAAATGTATCTCCTGCTCTACTCTATACAGACACCTAGCTTTTAAAGTTAGAATCCAAGTTTACAGATCTTAGGATTTATTTTGATATAAAACTCTCCGTCATGAATCAAAATAAAAATGAGAGTTTTGCTGTGAGCGCTGGGGTGAGGCCTCGGGCTACAGTGCTTGTACCCTCAAGCTTGGGGACTTGAATTTCATCACCAGGACTCACATTAAAAAAAAAAATACTAAGTGTGGTGGCATTGGGATAAGCAGAGACAGGAGGAACTCTGGGTTTAATTGGCCAGTCAGCCTAGCCGAACTGGTAAGCTACAGATGAATGAGATACTCCTATCTCGGAGAACTGAAAAAGGTCCTGAGGATGATAGCAGACATTTTCTTCTTGCCCCCAGAGGCACTCCATATATGAGCATCTGCACATACAAACACACACGCTCACATACACCTACATGCATTAAAAGAAAGAGATGTGTGTCAAGAGCAGCCGTTTTACTGTATTTGTGGAAAAGGCTATTTTAAACTTGTGTTGAAATGGTGACCAAGAAAATTAAATCATAGAACCCTGGATAAAATTGTGCCATAAATTCCCTTTATATATGTTATATATATATATATATATATATATATATATATATATATATATATATGTTTTAGCATGTACTTAGTCATTAATCTTTTTTATTTCAAGTCTTTTCCAATAATGAATTGTTTATTTAAAATGGAGAGTTTCATTAAAATAAAAATGTACCAATTTACATAATTTAAAGTTATAATAATGTACTACTTTTAAAGTAATTTATTGCGGATAACGACTGAGTACAACAAATTATTGCATGACATTATTCTAATAAATCATTAAATTCTGTGACTTCTTATGGTGTGCATTTACCCTCACAGCATGCTGAGCTCTGCCGATGTAGGGAATCTTTGGTCAGTGTTTTATCTAGTAAGAATTAGATTCCTGAAACTTCAGGTGTCCCAGCTTGGTGGCATGAAAGTGCTCACAGAATTGTGTGTGGCAGAAAGAGCACTCTGACATTGTGGGGAAGGTGAGTTTAAACTTGTAAACTCACAGGGGTCCATCTCTTCCTCACCTGAGGTCACATCATAGCCATCACTGTGATAGCTGTTCCCTGAGAACTGTAGAGGACTTGTGTCCCCATAGTTTTCTTAGGCGCATACCTCAGGTTCTAATCGTGTTTGTGTTTCTGCCTAACTGAAGATTAAGAATCCTGAAGCTTTCCAGATTTACTTTACAGTAAGTTGACAATGTGTACTTACTGTTACCCATGAAAGTGCTTCCATGTCATCCAACAAGGATGCATTTCCTGAACTATCTAGCTTCCCTTTATCATCCCAGAGTCTTCCTCAGAAGCCCTCCAAGGTCATCTACCACCAGGCGATGACTGGCAACTGTGAGTGGTTGTCTATATAGCATTTATCAGTTTGAATAACAGGGTAAATACAATGTACTGTGTAAAATAAATTTAAGTTAGAAAACTGAAGCAATGGTAGAATTGCCTTTTTCTTAGAAGTTTCAAAATTTGACTTTTAGTCTTTGGGGAATGCTAACTTATCTCCCCAAGTTCAATAGTTTTGTTTATAACAACAAAAAGGGATATAAGACATACCACATAGGCTATTGAAAAAATTAGATTGGTTACTCAATAAGACACTTAGCTTAGGAAAACGTATTTTTTTTAGGTAGCCAGCAAAGTTTAGTTTCTCTCCTCTTGATCATTAGTCAATAAAAGCTTTTGAAAAATTGTAACCACGTGTGACTTGAATATGTAGACTAATGTGTCTGAACATTTGGTCCCCAGTTGGTAGTGCTGTTTATGAAGACTGTGGGGACTTTGGGAGCTTTACCTTGTCTGGGGGAAGTGCATGGCTGGAGTCAGGCCTTGATGTTTTGCAGCCCAGTGACTCTTCCTGTACATGATGTATGTGCTTCCTAGCTGCAGAGGCAATGCAATGTGACAAGATGTCTCCTGATTCTGCCACCACTTCCCAGTCCCAGGATGGATTTCATCCTTTCTTGAACTGTAAGCCAGAAGACCCCCTTCTTCCCTTAAGCTGTTTCTTTTTTTAACTATCTGGTCACAATGAAACAAGAAGCTAGTACAGAAGAAAAAAAAAAACAACAAGAATTGGGACAGTTGCTGTGGTAACCCTGATCATTTGATTTGCAAAATAAACACAGAGAACCATGGGCTGGTGAAGCCCTGGAATACTGTAAGCAGAACTTAGTGGTCCTTCTGTTAGGGTTTCAGAGGACCAGAATGCCTAGAGAAGTATAGACAGTGAATGTCCATCTCATGAGGCTTCAGAAGGAAACAGACTCTACAGGAAAATGGGAAATGGGCTGAGGCCCTTAAATCCTATTAAATTCTGGCAAAGAATATGACAGTGTTCTCCTTGTGTTCTGAGAACTTGAGTGAGTCTAAACTCAAAAGTAATGGACTTTATGTAGGGTTGAGGCACTATGGGCTTTTCCCTGACTGTGTTGGCATGTTTAATGCTGTTGTCCTTGTTCAGCTCAATTTTGGGCAGTCATGTTGGTGAGACTTTATCAGTGTAGCTTCTCACACAGAACTAAAGACAACTGAGGAAAGCTTGAAGAAGAAGTGGTCTTCCCAGGGAAGATTAGACTGATTTGTTGTGACGTGTCAGATTGTCAGCCCTGAAAATATACAAGCAAGTAGCATTAGCAGACTTGGCAGGTTATATTTAGGAATATTTTTATATACATAAACATACATGCTTGCAGTAACAATTTAAGAAGAGACTGAATTTGAAGGAGAGTGAGAAAGGGTATATTGGAAGGTTTGGAGGGAGGAAAGGAAAGAGAGAAATGTTCTAGTTATAAACTCAAAATAAAAAATAAGAGAAAATAATGGCTTAATAAATTTGATGCCGGATGATGACATTTCAAGACAGGACAATAGTCAGGCTATGTGAAAGTTACTGTTGACTGCTCTTCTGGTGTATAGCAAAAGAAAGAAACAAGGGAGCACAAAGATGTTTAAATGTGCCTTTCTGTAGGGAAAGGTCTGAATTCAAAGTTGTAGACAAGACAGCTGAGAAAGCAGCTGTAATTGTTACAGAGATTAGCACCATTTAAAACAAAACTAATGTGTTTTACACTGAGGAAACAGGAAAGATTCCTTGAAAGCAAGACCCTGCTCACCCAAGAAAATGTACCACAGGTTTGCCCACAGGCCAATCTCGTGGGAGCAGTTTCTCAATTGAGGTTCTCTCTTCCCAAATGACCCTACCTTGTATCAAGTTGATATGAAACTAGCCAGGACAAAGTTATTTGTAATCTCAGAAGAGACTTGGTTCTTGAACAGTATTGGGACTATTAAAGACTATGGAATGATGTTGGAATGAATGCATTTTGCATCATGAGATGTCCGTGAGCCTATGGGTCCAGGGGCGGAATGGTTTAGTCTAAATGTGCAGTGTTTTTGGTGACACTGTTTGGGAAGGTTGTTTAACCTTTAGGAAGCACAGGCTCACTGGAGAAAGTGGGTCACTGGGTCAGGCTTTGGGGGTTTTGTAGCATGGCCCCATTTTCCATTCAGCCTGAGCTTCCTGACTGCAGATACAATGTGCTGAGCCATCTCCAGCTCCTATCTACCATCTTGGCTTGTTTGCCATGCCTTCCTGAACCCCCTTCTTAAACACCTTCTTAACTTGCTTCTTGTTAGGTGTTTGTTCACAGCAATGAAAAAGTAATTACTACACCGTGTCTCAAGTATCGGTAGCTTATGCCGTAGTAGAGAGAGAAATGGATCTGAAAATTATATGCTGTTTGTTTTCCACAGTCACCTAATGCATGGGACTAATTTATTTATAGCATGCTTATTTTCTTTTTAATTAAGTATCTTCTTTATAAAGTAAAAGAAAATTCAATCATTAGCTTTAAATTTATTTTTAAATTTAAGCAAATAAAAGACTGTAGATGCATTCTTTGAAGAGTCTATTGGTATATTGATAGTTGGAGACTGATGGGATTGCTAGCAGAGGACTCTGATTGGAGCACTTGATTAGATGTGAGCCAGTAAGGCTCCAGCTAATATTGCCAAGGCTTGACAAGAGTTCACTGGGTAAGGAAGACAGTCTAGCACCATGTGTGAAAAACAATTATACTTACCTCTCAGAGTACTGGGATTATGGCATCAAGTCCATGTCTAGACCAGCCGTCAGCTAGTATTTGTCGTAAAGTGCCAGGCAGTAAATATTTTCAGTGTTCTGAGGCTCAAGGTTTGTTATAACTGTTCAACACTGCTGTTTTGTCGAAGTAGCTGCAGACAACAGCGTGTAAATGAGCAAGTGCGCTGTGCTCCAATAAAACTGTTTATAGAAATAGGTGGTGCCGTAGATTGGCTTGCATTCAGTTTGCTGATGCCTGTTCCGAACTAAGGGTCTTGAGGACATGATTCCCAGTGCTGTAATTGCTTCAGCAACAATCCAAGGACAGAAACGGACCTTGAATTCCTTACCAGTGTGCTAAATTAGTCATAAAGATGGGCCTGTGGGTGTCATACAGGGTCAATTCCAGAGAAAGAGTATCAAGATAAATATGAAAAACTAATTCATATATATAACCCCTCTGGATGAGAGGCAGGGTAGCTGGCCAAAAGCCTGGATACAAAGAAGTTTTACTTATCAAGGAGAAAGACAGAGTTGGAAGTTTCCTGCTGTGGTTTGGATGAGAAATATCCCTCATTAGGCTCCTGTGTTTGAACGCTTTGGCCCCAGAGGCTGGTGCTGTTTGAGAAGGATGCGGAATGTGTAGCAGAAGCTTTGGTGAAGGACCTATGTCAGTGGGATAGGGTTTGAGGGAGGTTTTGTAGCCTGGCCCCATTCCTGGTCTCTCCTCTGTGCAGACAAAATATAGCTGCTCTTCTCCCTGTCTCTCAGGCCAGCTTCATGATTGACTCCCATGCCTTTCCTACCAAGATGGACTATAGTGCTAGTTCTAAAACTTCTGTAGTATTAGCCAAAGTGAACTTTTTCCTCCTCTGCGTTGCTTTGCCAGGGTGTTCTGTCACATCAGCGGAAAGGTAGCTAATACATCATCAAAGTCCAGTTTTGGAAGGTGACTTCCATCTTCTTGCCTTCTTTCTTCAAATGAACCAACAGTGGGCTAACACTTCCTACTTTTCAGAGCTGTGGCGATAATCACAGAAAATATTCATGTGTATATCGCACAGTAGGTGGCAATTAATGAGTATTTTCATGCCGTTATTATTGTCATGCCATATGTAAATTGTAGATGGAATTACCACTCAGTAGCAGGGGATATTAGATTTGAGGTGCCCTCTACACCCTACATAAATAGGGTTACTCTATATAGCCTGGGTGGGACACTCCAGGGGGGACTTAGAAAGAAGGCTTGTACTCTGCACTGCCAATTTTTTCCCTCCATAAATACCAACAAATATTCAACTTCTCACTGGATGTCAAAGGAGAGGTAAAAGGAGGTCAGGATATAACACTGTGGACATTCCTGACCCTAAGAAGGGACAGCATAGAGAAACAGAAGGATATTCTCTTAATTGCCTCAACTTTTAACCCTAACTTTTAATCTTTCATTTAACATCACAACAGGAGTACAGTTACTCCTCAAAAGAATTGCCAGGATTTCAGCAGGACCTTGCTGCCAGGTCCATTAGACCATTCTCAGCACCAGCTAATTATTTTTTTAAATGCAACAAAAGCGTTTTTCCTTCCTTGTAGCAAAAGTTCAATCTTCTTATCATCTTCTGTCTTTCCTTCTGTGAGTGAATTTCAGTTAGTTGGTTAATTAGTTTATGTTCAAGGATCAAAGAGTTTATTTTGGCTGTAGCTCCATGATGAGTCACATCATGGAGGCATGGCAACAAGTGGCAGACAGGCTGACAGGATCAGGAGGCCGAGTGGTCTCCTCTTCAAACAGGCACAAGGAGCAGAATGAGCAAACTGATGGTGAGAGAGACTCAAACACCCAAGCCAACTGTGACAAGCTCTCTCGAGCAGCAAGGCCACACCCCCTAAACCAACTGTACCACCAACTGGGGAAAGTGTTCAAATATTTTGGCCTAAAAAAGACATTCTCATTCAAACCCATATAAATATCCAGACTATCACTCAAAAACGTACTTTCAAGAAAATTTTTTAAAAAGGCAATTTCACAAATTACTTTTAAGCAAAGTATTATTCATATTTGTTATTTGTTTTTCCTTTTCATTTGAAAGTAGATTTTTTTCTTACACACACACACACACACACACACACACACACACACACACACATCAATTACATTTTTCCCCTCCCTCTACTCCTTCCAGTTCCTCCCCACTTCCCCTCCCACCTGGATCCACTTCCTTTCTGTCTCTCATTAGAAAGCAATATGGCATCTAAGGGATAATAAAAATAAGATAACAATAGCTAAGATAAGATGAAACAAAGCTAACACATTAGTATAGGACAAAACAAACAAAGGGAAGGAAACGAGCAAAATGGAAGGCACAAAAAAACAGAGATCCATTCTTTTGCACACACAAGAATTCCACTAAAACACTAAATGGGAAACCATTGTATGTATGTGAGAGAGAGAGAAATGAGAGAGAGAGAGAGAACACAGTGCATGCAAAGGATCTGTAGGATTAAAAATAGAAGAAAATATATAAGTAAAATAAAATAAAAATAAGAATAAACAAAGGAAAACATTTGACATGACATTATGAGACATGGAAACTTCAGAGATGTCATTGAGTTAATTTTCCATTGGCCATCTCCTGCTGGGCATGCGGCCTACCCTTAAGAGTAGTTTGTTTGCCCAGTGAAACTCTGTTGGAGGAAACTAAATTTTTGTTTATCCATGGTTATCAATTGGAGATAGCTTCTGGGTTAGGGGTGGGGGCATGCAGCCACTTCTTTTCAGCTCTAGGACCCCCTCTGGTACAGACCCAGGCAGGCCCTGTGCATGCTGCCTCAGCCTCTGGGAGTTCATAGGTCTACAGAACATGTTGACTTAAAAGGCCTAGTTTTCTTGGTGTTCTCCATTCCCCACGGCTCATACACTGACTCCTCTTCCTTGGGGTTCCCTGAACCTGAGAAGGATTTGATGGAGATCGTGGATGTTCCAAGGTCTTTTTATAGACAAGAGTTCTAGAATCCCCAAAAGATTTTCTACAGCAAACAAAAGAAAAACACCAAAGAAAGAGACAGAGCAAGAATAGTTAACCTGTGAGATTAGCCCTCACAATTCAGGAACAAGGAGATCCAATCATGACAAGCAAAGCAACTGTGTCCCCTCAAGTAGAATAAGGGCAGAAGTAGGACTGAAATCTGTTAATCTGAAGACAATTAATGACTTCATACTACGCACTCTATGCTCTATGAATCTAGCGGTCTTGATTCCAGGCCATATTTGCTACTGAGCTGTGTGTTTTGCTTGTTGGTTCTAGGGAGAGTCCCCAGAAAAGCCACCTTTGGGATTCTTGCTTCTGCCACTGTGTGTGTATCAGAGATCGGCTTTACCGCAGTGTCCCATCTCTTTCCTCCTTCTAGATTTTGAAAATTAAGCTAAATTAAACTGTTTCCCTTACTGTTGTTAAGTCAGTCTTGGACTCCATCTGAAGCCTGGGTGGGGCTCGTGCTCAGCCCTCTTTTCTCAGGATCCCCAGGCCACTGTTATTTCAGGTCAGCTGGATTCTTCTTCAGTACTAGATGGGAATGCATGATGTAATAGCCCTGTAGACTGTGCCCATCCTTGTGGGTCCACACGTGTGTGTCTTACCTAGAACTGTTCATTCAGCTTCTAACCAGTCAAAACTCTAACCAGCCAGCCATTAGTCTAAATATTAGTGTCTTGAGGACACTTCTAACAGTGGGTTTTAGAGCTGCTCAGTGATGCATTAGCAATTCATTTTTAGTTTGCATACCAAGTTGATTCATCCACAAACAAACTTATTTATCTATCTATCTATCTATCTATCTATCTATCTATCTATCTATCTATCTATCTACTTATTTATTTACCTATTTATTTATTTATTCATCTATCTGTTTATTTATTTATTTATTTTACTTCTTTTTCAGAGGGAAACCTGAAAGAGTCCATGAGTTAGTTAAAAGGTGTGAAATAAGGAAAAACAGTTGTAATAGTGACACACATGGCAAGGGGGTCAGGGGTGTGTGCTGTATTTATTCAGTTTCCTGATACCTTGCAAGCCGCTGAATTTTTTTGACTCAGCCATATCACCTCCATGTTTTGTTAACTTGTTGCTGGAGTCACCTGACTAGGATTTGGTGATTCTGGTAGGATCTGTGGTATGTCGGTAAAAGTTCTGTAATTACCTCTAAAAACATTACCCTAGTTCATATCTCTTGCTGAGCTCTGTATTGTAAATATTTCTACAGTGACTAATGCAAGTGGGCATAGTGTCAAAGGCGTGGGACTGGGAATAGATGTGCTGGCTGGCGCAGACAGCCTCCTGCACATCACCGTGCTAAAGCAGCAATGTATTCTGTGATACAGATGTCATAGCCTTGTTCTGGAGCACTAAAGGTGTATACTGTGTAGAGCAGATTTTGGGCTCTACTTATCATTAACATTTCTCTGTATCATCTATCCCATGGGTCATTTTGATACTTTATTAGATTATATGCAGTGTCTCAAGTTTTAAAACACCTACCAAATACCATGGCTCATTTTCAGAGAGGGACAACTAATAACTAATATTTTACTTTGAAAAAAAAAAAAGATATGTCAGGGTGCTCGCATTAAAACTCCACCTGTAAAATATTCCACCTGTAAGAAAGCCCTGGCTGTCTCTGGATTCTGCTTCGTCCAGTGTAATTAACGTGCCCTTCTCAATAGAGTGAAGTAGTGTGATGTTCTGAAGGGTGTCTTAAGTCGTTCAAGGGTCTTCTGATAGCATTATGACAGACAGCAGGAGAATTAGCCCAGCCTTAGGGCAAGATGGTGACTGTCCATTGCTGTCTGCCCCTGTGAGTGAGAACTTACTCTAGACTCCTTTCTGGTAAGAATGAAAGAGTAAACAGTGGTCGGTGTTCAATGATGACGTGCTGGTAGTCAAGACCAAATTAATCTCTCATAGATCACATATGGTACAGCAGCATTAACTGAAGTGACAGCTTAGTTGGCTTGGGATAGGTTAACTTAATTGCAATTTCCTTCCTTCCTCTATTTCTTTTTTCCTTCCTTCCATCCCTACCTCCTTCCTTCTTTCCCTCCCCCTGTTTCTTCTTTCCTCCTCTTTGCGCCCCCTTCTTTTTTTCTCCCAACAAAGGAGATTAAACCTAGGGTCTTATGCATGCTAACCAAGTGCTCTATTCCTGCATTACATCCCTAACTAGTTTATTGCAATATTCCATGCTCCACTCTCTTTTTTGCAGAGTGGTGCGTTAAATAGGATTATACTAAGGACCACCAGTCCTGTGACAGTTGTGCTATACTTGTTCTATGTTTAAATGTGTTTAAACACACAAGTGCTTATTGTTGCTTCTTAATTGTTTATCGTGTCGCCATAGTGACACGCTGCGCAGGTTTGCAGCCTCGGAGTATTATGCTAGAGCATATGATTTATATGTACAGTAAGGTATGAATGTCTGCCCATACACCGTGCTATGAACCACTCTCATAAATGTCGTGGCTTGATAATTGCTGCTTCGTTCTAAACGCCCTGTGTGTTACAGTCCTGTTCATCTCTCTTCAGTGGGTATGTGCTATTTACTACCAACCTCCGCTGTTCACGGATTATATCACGCCTGTCGGATTGTCCTCTACCTACCGTTATCCCCAGGCTTTTGAGTGACCCAAGTATTCCTCCAGCTTCACTGTTTTAATAAGGGGACTATCTTTTGGGGTTCTTTAGGATTAGCAGCACTGCAAGGTTTTCTGCCTTGCGGAATGGGCCTTTCTTACATGCATGCTCGTTTGAGACTCTAGAGCCCTCATGGAGTGCATCATTTGCTACCGTGATCCTGGCATCTCTACATGCAGACCTTTCCTTTGCCTAAGTTTTGGGGGGTTATGCCAATAGCCTATTATACCCCTTCCCCTGAGATTCTAAATCCTGTATCATGGGGAAGTTTCACTGTAGTAAAAACATACCAAAATATATCTCTTCATTCATGCCCCTCTTGGTCTGGCTCTCCCGGGAACCACTACCGATTACCAAGGTTAGCTTCTTATTCAGACTCTATGTCGGAAACATATCATTTCCCTTTTGCTTAATCTAGCCTAGCATTTCCTGAGTCAAGCTGTACTGAGATTTGACCGTAGTTATGAGTCATAAGAGATGATGATGTAAATCCTAAGAAGGGCAAGAAATGTCATCCAAGGTATTTGCATCAATTGAGCCCTGAGTAATACTCTCTGTATGAGTGTGTGTGTGTGTGTGTGTGTGTGTGTGTGTGTGTGTGTGTGTGTG
>NW_026596109.1:5275178-5309104 GCF_907164565.1 Psammomys obesus
TGTGTGTGTGTGTGTGTGTGTGTGTGTGTGTGTGTGTGTGTGTGTGTTTCTAACTCTCTTCTACTAAGTGAGAGTTCACTACTTCTTTAGGCACATAGGACTCAAGGCAACCTCAGGGTTCTAGCTTTGTAACTGTTTGTCTTCACAAACATCCCATCCAATGATCAGGTCTTCCTCCCTACCGCAGACCAAGGCTTGTACAGGAAACCTGCCCAAACTGAGACTCAGGCTCCCTGAAGTCTCTGCTCAGAACCAGCTTCTACCCCTGCTCTCTGGCTGTAGCTACCATCCACCTGCAGGAGAGGATGTTCCATTTAAATGCTAATGAGGGTATCCTCTCACTCTCACTTTGCTTCAATTTCTTGATGAATATCTTTAACAGGTCATTATTTCTTAATCTATGGTGCTTAGCGACTGCCAGCCAATCCCTCCATTCTTTCACTTGTTATTTTTTTTTTCTTGTCTTTAAAACAACCAGGGTATCTTTCCAGTTATTGCATCCCCTTCCATCAGTATCTCACCTCAGGTCACTGTTGTGGAAAGGCAGCAGTATGGACTGGCATTCCCAGGACAGCCAGGAATCTCCTTGTCATCACTGGTGACAGGCTTCTTACCATAAACTATCTGGGAAATGATAACATTACAGAACACCCCACCATTAAAGTCAGCATCCTAGGAGCACTTGCTGGTACCAGAGTTCTCCAGAGCATAATTAGAGACAAGGATAATTCTCAAGATCAGCGGTTCCGATCTGTGAGTCTCGATCCCTCTGAGTGGTTGAATGACCCTTTCACAGCGGTCACCTAAGACCACCAGAAAACACAGATATTTACACTATGATTCATAATAGTAGCAAAATGACAGTTATGGGGTAGCAGTGAAATAATTTTATGGCTGGGGTCACCACAACATGGCGAACTGTATGAAAGGGCCACAGCATTAGGAAGTTTGAGAACCACTGTTTTAAGTGGGTTTATTGGAGTGTGTTCTAAGATAAAGGAGAGCAGAAAGCAGATTGGAGCAGTGGGAAAACATGAAGCAAGAGTGCGGTAGAGACTGTCTTCATTGTGGCCTAGCATTATAAAGGACAAGTTGCATGACAGCGATAGTCCCACACTGGGACAAAGCCTGTATAAGCCATGCCAGTGGGTTATTGGCAGAATCAGCTCTGGTTAGAAACGGGAGGCAAGGCCTCCCAGACAGGTAGCAGGGCATGTCCCTGGAACAGAGGTGGAATGTTTGCCATCTTCACCACTCCCAGTAAATAGGAGCTGGCAGTAACACCAGCCAGGGCGACCTGGCTGCACGGATGCTTGTAGCACCCATTGCAACAGTTTATGTAGCTAGCCTACCTGCAAGGATCAGGAAATGGTTGGAGTTATTCTGTGTCCTAGAGGGAAAATGCATTCCTCAGAGCTCTTTGGGAATCCCAAGTGATATCAGTAAAACCAAGGTCCCTCTAGGATTCTTAGGGTCATTAACCAACAAACAGAAAGGAGCTTGGATGGCTACTCAGGGTCAATATTATTAGAGTTTAAAAGATTCCAGGTAAGTCGTAAGTCTTAGCAGCTTTCCAGAGAAGGAGAATGGACAGAAAAAAACAAACAGCTATGCTATATGAGCTGTTTGTATGAATATCCAGCACAGGGCAGGGAGCTGAGCTTTAGAGAATGAGCAAGGAAACAAAATACCAGAGTATACCTAAGCTATAGCTGGGTTCAGAAAAAGACAGAGAGAGAGAGAGAGAGAGAGAGAGAGAGAGAGAGAGAGAGAGAGAAAGACAAGTTGAAGCTTTATTAGTTAGAACTCAAAAAGGAGGTCAGACCACACAAGCTTTTAAGGACTGCTGAACTTGAGAGTGTGGTAGAGGATGGGAATTCTGGGAAGGAAAATGATAGTGTCTATTTAAAGGAATAATTATTACACCTATTTCTTTAGCATGCTTAAAGTGAACACACCTTCCCATGGATGTTCCCTTGGGCATTTAATGGCACTGACCAACTGGAATTCTAGGTCTCCACCCAGAATTAATGGATCTTTATTTCTGCTCTAGCACTAGACCTGAACAGAAACTTTGTGTTAACCTTTTCCTCTTTTCAGTTGAACTACTTTCAATCTCTTTGTCTATAAATCCTTCATGCTCACCCATCATCTGGGATGAGGGACCCTCTTGCAAATAAGACCTCATCTCTGGATCTGTTGCCAAGTCTTAGTCTCTAGATTGATAGTATCACTCTCCACTGTGACCTTTGGTAGGCTAATTTTTTTCTCTCATTTGGAATAGAATCATAACAAGACAAAATACACAATGTCTCTGTCCTAATATACATTTCTGAAAGGGGAGCAGAAGGAAAGGAAAGAAAGAAGTGATGATCCAAAAGAAACATTGAAAATAAGATTTTGGTTTTTTATTTTTCTTACTTTTGGTTTAGAAATTAATATTTTATGATCTAGCAAAAAAAAATTATTACCTTGGCTCTGGGTGTCAGTGTTGTTTGGAAAGAAGCCATTGCCTCTAAAACTGACGCTATGGCGAGATCCGTGTTATTCCTCTCTGTTTGCATAAACTCTGGGCACACTTCTCCTTAAACACATGAAAAGTGGTGGTGCGTGTTGAAGTGTTGACACTATGAAAACAAACCCATGTGTTTCCACGTAATTTTCGAGGCATTAGGGTTGCTTTGAACGAACCTCGTACTCTTTCACCTTATATTCTATCCCCGCATACACAAACTGCTTACTTTAACTTAGGTCTTTTCCTTTACTTTGCAATGGAATGAACTTCTCATTTCCTCCTCCCTAGCTGTTAAATTGCACCCAGAATTCTAAGCTTGGGTTGAACTCCAGTAGAAGCATACATGTCTGGATGCTATGTGGATTAGCAACAGATGGGGCAGTTTACCTCTGAGGAAAAATGGTGCCTGAGATGTGTCTTCTTCTTGATCCACTGAGTCTCTTTCTTCTAAGGAACTTCTTGCAGTAGTAGATCAGGGTGCCTGGGGGGTTGTCTTCATGGCCAGTGTATTAATATCATTAGGGAAGTTGCTAAGAAAGAAAATCAAGGGACTGGTGAGATGGCTCAGTGGTTAAGAGCAGAAGACATGGGTTAAATTCCCAGTACCCTCATGGTGGCTAACAACCATCTGAAACTCCAGTTCCAGGAGACCTAGCACCCTCTTATGGTCTCTGTGGGCACAGCACACACCTGGTGCACATAAATACATATATGCAAAATACCCATGCACACGAAATAAAAATAAATAAAACCTTAAAAAAGAAAGTGATTGGCATTGTCTCATATCTAAGATGTCCGATCAGAGTGAATGCTCATCTATAGATGAATGGGATAGAAAATAGACACACACAGTAGGCCATTATTCAGCCATAGAGAAAAGTGAAATTCGTACAATGACGTGGATCCAGAAGAGTATGCTAAGGAAGATGAAGTAGGCACAGAAAGATAAGGATTGTATGACCCTTTTCAGGCATGGAATCTAAAACAGGAAAGAATTGACTTGAGAGCAGAATACTGCCTGGGAGGCATGCTGGGGCAGGAAAGTGGAAGAAGGGTAAATTAATGTGGTCTATATCTGTGGAAATATAATAAATAATCTCACATATGTGCACACGTAGTATGTGTTGATAAAAATAACGCACCCAGAATCCCTTGGGTCTCTAAGTGTGTTCTTGTGTGTACATTTTATTTTTATTTTTCCATATTTTAAGAATCCCACCAGGAGCTTCTGAGGGTGTCTAGTGTCTGTAAGTGCTTTTGGAGGGAATATCTTTTCCTTTACCTCTGAAACCACCTTACTGGCCCTGGGCCATGCTCCCCAACCAGATCAAATCTTCCTAGCATGGCACAGCCGAGTCACCTAAACTTACTCTCCCAATGACCTTCCCCATGTTAAACGGGGGATAAATTCCCAGAGTACTGTATAATTAGATACAGTGATTCATAAGATATGGAAATGTATTCTAGGGGTTAAAAGCACAGATTCTGTAGTCAGCTTGTCACTTAATTAAACTAAGATCAGGGTTCTGCTTCTGTGACATAATGAGCACATAATGACACCCACCTTTTTTTTTTTCTTTGACTGTTGTGCTAGATGATGTGAGCAAAGTGCCTGACTCACAGTAAGTCACTGTCTAATTTAACCATCACCAGTCACAGGTCCTCACAGGTCTCGGTGACTAGTGACTGGAGCTACCCCCCACAGGGCACAGAGCACTCTCTGCCCTAGAAATTCAGAGAAGCGTCATTAAACATTTCTTGGGTCTTTAGAATCCAGACTAAAATGTAGGAATTCTTCCCCACTCCCATCCCCACTACAAGTTTACTTAGTTGAAGTTCTAACTTGTTGCTTTCAAATCTTTTTCACCTCTTAATCCCTGATTTTACAGATTCTGGACCAAAAGCCAAGTTAATAGTCCCACACACCCTGCAAATATATATATATATATACACACACACACATACATATATATGTATGTATATATTTATATAATTTACAGAGCAAGGTAAAAATATCTTACTGTGCTGGGCATGGTGGCACATGCCTATAAGTAATTCTAGTACTCAGGGAAGCAGAGGCTGGAGGATTTCTGTGGGTTTGAGGCCAGCCCGGTCTACAAAGTGAGTCCAGGACAGCCAAGGCTACACTGAGAAACTCTGTCTCGAAAAAACAAAAACCAAAAAAGTCTTATTGTGCTATATTATGCGATATTGTGTAGGCAGCACAATAGCCCCGCAATCTGTGAATGTGTTACCCTCATTCCCATAATAGATAAATGCAGATGTCGTCAGTGGTAAACTGTGATGGACAAATGGCCCTGGATAACACCACACAATGTAATTACCAACTTCCTTATGAGACTGCTCGGGAGAGCTGGGGAAATGGATGTGATGGAGAAAGAAAAGTTTTAAGTGATGCGAGGTTGTGCAAAGAGCTCAAATGGCTTCTGAATGCCAGAAGAAGGCAGGAGAGTGGGTTCTAGCCAAGATCCCTGAAGAAATGTGTGGGGAGCCAAAGAAGCCTTGAGTGAATGTATGAATGGCCACGGCCTGAGTGAAGCGTGAAGAGGAGAGGAAGTCCCGAGTGAACTTGTATTCACAAGGGCACAGCTTTATCAAAGACCCAACACCTCAGACCCGTGGGAATGCCAAAGCCTTCCCCCCACAGGTGAAGTTCAGAGCATGGTAAAGGCTTCTGCTGGCCCGAGTCGGAATGTTCAGAGTGTACACAAACATGAGTGTTTACCAAAGATTGACCTTGACCAGTGTGTGCAAAAAGTAGCGTCTTCAGCTTTCCAGTCCCTGGTTATTTACAGCCCGAGACGGCTGCCTTTCAGAGACCCCCGGCAGAGGTAAGCTACCCCCTCCCCCTGTGCTGCACAGAATAAACACTGAGGTTCTGGTTTATAACATAGCTGCTGCAACTCCAGCAGACATGCTCAGCCGGCCTGACTACAGCTGTTCCGTGGCTGCGTCTGTGTGCCTGCCCTTTCTTCATTCTCTCGCTGCCCCAGTAAGATTTCTAGGACTGTAAAGTGGCAGGGATGTGATACTGCTCACCAATTTTGGGGACTTCTGAAACTCCAAAACTGCCCCACGATGCCTGTATTTGTTGTTTTTAAGCTATCAGATTTGTATAGTTTCTCATGCGGTGTACTCTTGACGAGTTAACAGAATGTCAGTGATGATTGAATTTAATGATTATTTTGTAGAGAAAACTGTTTGGATGATCAGTAATGCTTGAGTGAGTAATGAGAAAAGGTTGTTATTTTTATTCCAGAACATGTATTTTTCTTGCCTTCATTTCAGCACAATTATAAGTTATATTATTAAGAAATACAGGCTTTTTCCTGATTAGTTCATCATTTTTCAGTTATTTTCATTCTTGAGCAATTTCTTTCAAATAATTTCCAGTTAGAGAAATGATTCCAACGAAGCAGTAGCAACTAAATTGTCACAAAATGTAATTATACAACAGTTGGATATATGAATTAATTATTAGTTGATAAGCCATAGTCACAGTTTTAAGGGACCGTGAAAAATAACCATTGTGATCTCTCAGAAAATTTAACAAACATTTAAACAAATCAGACAAATATATTGCTATTTAAAAAGCCCACAAAAGTAGTATCTTAGTTAGGGTTACTGTTGCTGTGATGAAACACCATGACCAAAGCCACTTGGGGAGAAAAGGGTTATTTGGCTTACACTTCCACAGCTCTGCTCATCATTGAAGGAAGTCAGGGCAAGAACCTAGATAGGGCATGAACAGGGCTGATACAGGGCTGATGCAGAGGCCATGGAGGGTGCTGCTTACTGGCTTGCTCAGCCTGCTTTCTTATAGAACCCAGAACCACAGGCCTAGGTGGCCCCACCCACAACGGGCTGGGTCCTCCCCCACCAATCACTAATTAAGAAAATATCCTATAAGCTTGCCTGCAGCATTTTCTTATGAAGGCATTTTCTTAGTTGAGGCTGCCTCTTTTCTGATAACTCTCAACATAAAACTAGCCAGCACAACTGTTGTCTAGATGCATAGAACTATAGTTCTAATCTTGGTTCTGCATTTAAAAAAATATGAGATATTAACGTGCAATTTTTAAAATAGAGGTATTCAAATCTCAGACTCAACATAAAACAAGAGCTCAGTCTACAGTGCCCATGAAGTTGCAATTGTGTGTAAACCTTCTCCTCTACGCTCATGTCAAGACTTTCTACTCTCTTTTTTTTAACTGATGTTTTATTTTCAAGTAACTTAGTTGTATATTTCATATGCAGTTTATTTAATTCAGTAAATAAGTTAAAAGAATAAAAACAAAACTTTTATTATTCTTTTATGGATGTGTATGTATACATGTGTGTTCATGTGTGGGGAGGCGTGTATATATGTGAGCATATATGTGGAAACAACTCTGCATGCCATCCTCAGGAAGGTCTTTCTCCTCCTTGGACACAGAGTCTCTGATTGAACAATTAGTCTAGGAACCAGAACCAGGAAGCCCAAAAGATCCTTCTGCTCAATGGTAGGCTCTTTGACCTCCCCCACCCCAACCCCCGAGGAAGGAACAGCCTTGCTAGGCCACAGAGGAGAATATTGCAGCCAGTCTTGAAGATACCTGATAAGCTAGGGTTAGATGAAAGGGGAGGAGGATCTCCCCCATCAGTGAACTTGGAAAGGGGCAGGGAAGAGATGAGGGAGAGAGGGTAGGATTGGGAGGAAATGAGGGAGGGGCCTCCGGATGGGATACAAAGTAAATAATCTGTAATTAATATAAAAAATGAAAATTAAAAAATAAAAATAAAAGATCCTCCTGCTCTGTGTCCCCAGCCCAGGAGGGAGAAGCACACACTACCATACTTGCTTTGTTTGTGGGTCCCTGGGGATAAAGATCAGGCCCTTGTGCTTACAAGATAATTAGTTTACCCACCACACCATTTTCCTGGCCCCTATTCTTCTTTTAAAGGAGTCAGTTCTAGATTTATTAAACTATCCTCTACCTATCTATATCTATCTATCTATCTGTCTATCTATCTATCTATCTATCTATCTATCTATCTATCTATCTATCTATCTATCTATCTATCTACCTACCTACCTACCTACCTACCTAGCTATTTAATCTGTCACTAAAGTAGCAGCAAGCCAATTCACATTGCTTCAATTCATGTGTACCTTGAAAGGCATAGAGAAATGTAAGAAAAACAGTAATCAACTGGGTTTTTGTTTTTTTGTTCCTGAGCGGACAAATGAGAGTAGTTTTCTTGTTTTTGTCTTTCCTTCCACCTCAGTCCTACCCTATCTATGCTCAGAAGCCATGTCTGTCTCAAATAACTTTTTTTTTTTTTTTTTTTTAGCATGGCTCATAAGCCTTTCAGGATTGACATGCAATGACCTTTCTGTGCCGAGGCCCAAGGCAAACAGTTTTCAGGGAAGTGTTTCCCTGGAATGTAGAGAGTTTATGATATTTGCTCTGATGGGAGGCATGTTTCTGGGGAAAGTATCGTTTTATAGGACAGTACACTGTCCGAAGAAATGTGTCTGCCTCCTCTTACCTTAAAAGATGGCTACCACAACAGTGATGTGTTGCTATTACAGTATAATACAAGGAACAGAGTAGCATGTGCACACAGACCTGTGTGTGTGCACAAAGAATTTGAATGGTTACCTGCATAAGCAGAGAGAAGAAGAAGGAGACTGGACATGGCCAGCAGGCCAGACCTGGCCATGAGAGAAGCAGAAACAGAGCAGAGGGGATGGACACACACACACACACACACACACACACACACACACAGAGAGAGAGAGAGAGAGAGAGAGAGAAAGACCGACAGATACAGACAGAGTGAAAGAGAGAGAGTCCATAGCACAGCTGAGCTAGCAGGGTTATAAGGAAAATGAGTAGCAGGTTGCAGTGACATGAAGGGAGTTTAGGTAGAGGAGGAAGGTCAAAGGGTTGAGACGCTGGCATGAATTTTGAAATGTGTAACAGGTACTTGTGGTACCGAGGGAACGTGAAGGACAATGTGTGCTTTGGCATGTTAGCACCACAGACAGCCACTTGTCCCTTAGGCCAGTGACAAGGGAAATACCTCCCAAGGAAGACTGGCTTTTATCTAACTCCTGTAGTCCTGGGCTGCCTTTGGGGTTTGGGGAATTGGAGTTTCCCTTGGCTCTGACAGTACCCAGATTGCACTGTAATACTCATATTTGTGATTTCAGACGAAGCCTGTTCGACATTGATCGTCTACTACATCAGCTTGCCTCCTCAGCAGGCTTTTATCTTTTCTGTGGTTTAATTAGGAAGCATTTTAGCTGTGTGTTTCTCAAAGCTGGCTCAGGCTTGACTTCTTTTGGGAAGGCCTCCTGACTCTCATTTGAACTTTGTGTGCATGATTCTGGCATTACAAGCGACATCTGATTTAATAATTCATTGAACTACATGGGAGTCTTGAGGATAGGAACCGTTTCACCAATTTCTGTATTTCTGAGGCCTAACAGTATAGGGAGCATGTTCAAAACTGAACACAGTACATGACAAAGCTCTTGATTTTAGGTTAGGAATCCACTATTATCACTAACACAGCAAATAGAAATTGCAAGTGTTGGCCTGGCATTCAGTTGTCGCTCAAATGCTGTTCGGTCCCCAGCTGATATTCAATGGGGTATTCTAAGAGGCGACAAGAAAAGATTCTACAGTCTCCTTCAGGGATGTGTTCACATAGGGACCATTCCAACCTGTCAGCAGATTCCCTCTGTATCTAACCTGAAGGAGAAGCTATAAATGATGCTCTGAGCCCCCAGAGAGGAGCCGTTTTTGTCACTGTGTCATTCCTACTTCTGGGGACAGTTAAGGGCTGGGAAAGACTGAACCCATCGGAACACTATTTTTAGTTTCCTTGGGAATGTGTCTCTGATTTCATTTAGGAAACAAAAGGTGTTGGTTTAAGTAACTGTTTGACAGCACTCCGATCAGTGTTGCAGGGCAGCTGTTCCATCAGTCATTCTTCTCAGACTAACTCACTCAACTCTATGTTCTCAAAGCTGATGTAACAGACATGTATTTTTTGCAGGCATGTGAATACACACTCATCTCTACCCACATGTGCATGCACACACATGAAGACACACATATTCGCATACATGCATGAGCGCGTGCAAACACACACACACACACACAGAAACATGCCCACAGGACCATAATGGCTGTATTTTTTAGATATAAATATCAGAAAAGGTATAGGTCACAGTTTGTGGAGGATTTCCTCTATGTTTCTTTCTAATAACAGCAGATTCTCAGCAGAAGTGTGAACTGTGAGTCATCAATGCCAGAAAGCGCGGTGGAGTTTGACATGCTTCTTTACCGTCGCTTCTATTATTGTAAAGCTGCATTTCCACATCTCCTACCACACATGTGCAAGCTTTTCTCTAAAGGCAAGTGGTGGTGTGTCTGTTGCTGCCTCGAAGGATAAGCACATATCAAAGACGCTGCGCAGAAACTCCCACTTCTTTATGCACTCTGTCTCTTGACACTGTCAGATTTTTATTGTTGTTGTTAATCCTGGACTCTCTTTGTAGACCAGGCTGGCCTCAAACTCACAGATATCCACCTGCCTCTGCCTCCTGAGTGCTGGGATTATAAGCATGCACCACCATGGCCTGCTCAGACTTCTTAGTTTTTACCAGTCAACCCATTATGTAATAGAATCATCCAATGGCTTTCATTTGTGCTTACATACTTACTAACAAATTCCATTAGTTTTCAAAGGTTCATTTGTCATTTTTTTTTTAATTTTGTGTGACCAGAATGGGTGGGTGTTTTGATCAGATTTCCACATATTTCCTCCTTATTGGTGATTTTCAGGCCTTTAAAGAACATACTTGAAAGCTGCTATTTTTCACACATAGGTACTGAACGTACCTTGTCCTGTACAGGCTTCTTTTTATTCTTTTCATGGCTGTATCAGTGAATAAGAGTCTTATCAAAACGCAGTTGTATCTTTTACCAGTCTGTTGCGTGGTCACTGCTTAGCGTTTCAGAAATACTCTTCAAACCCAAGTGTGAAATATTTTGTTTCATCTTTCCCAAAGTGTTTTAAGAGCCTTAAGTTCTGCTTGTTGGCCCATTCTCCATTCAACCACTCACAGTGCCCTCTCTGTCACTCAGAAGGATCCTGGGCATCCAGTAGTCCATTGCTGTGCTCCCCTCTCCTGCCTGTTGGGTCTGTGTGTCTGTCTCTGTACCTAACTGAGAATACACACCTGTGAGCCATCTCCTCACTCTACTGCTCTTCACAGGTGGGTTCTTCTCGGTCCTTTGTTCACTTCCACTCATTTTGAAATCAGTCATATTTTGTGAAAGCGTATAAGTATTGTGATCATATTGACTCTATGGAGTCATGGCCGTGAGCTGGAAATGTAATGGTTTTGAAACTTCTATCCATTAGCATGCATATTCTTTATTATTTAGCTTTTAAAAACATTTACAATGTTAACTATTAGAGCTTGCATGCCTTTTATAACCTCTGCTTCTCGAGACCTTGGCTTTTACTGCTATTTTAAGGAACACCATTCTGGTTCTAGTCTATGGTGATAATGAAAATAAACAAGTTTATATGAAATACCCATATTCTTCTTGCTGCCTTTTTACAATATGTCTAAAATTTCCCTTGTATTTTACAGAAGTATATTTTTTTTCCTGAAGATATTAACACTTTTGTTCCTTCTTTTCTTACTCTTTTGATTGCAATGGCTGACCAATATAATGTTTTCTTTGTACAGAGATTGCCTTCAGTATAAAGAATTACATCCACGCTAGGCCCCAATGTTTGTTCATTCTCTGCTTTGTCTGTAGTCACACTCCTGTATCCATTTCTGACTCTTTTTTTCTTTATGTGCTCTCTTTTTCTGTAAGTCATGTCAAAACTTTGTAAGTCTTTCAGTGAAACAGCCTTGCCTTTGTTGGGCCTCCATACTATATATATATATTTTTTTGTGTGTGTGTTCTGTTTTATTTATCTTGGTCTTTCTCTTTGTAATCACCATTCTGATTTATTCATGCTAATTAACTTCGATCCTTTATAAACTGTACATTAGATATTTGGCTCCTGTGTGCCTGGCCATCTACCTTCTGTAATGTCTGTGATTAAGGATTTAACTTTCTCAGAGAACAACTTTCTGCTATGTTTCTTGTTGTGTGTTTTCAGTAGCATCCAATTTTGAGTATTTAAATTTTTCTATCAGTTTCTTTCTTTGCCTTATAAGTTACTAGAACTGTTTTTTAACTTTCAAATAAATCAGGTTTTTATACTTTTTTAAATTTCTACCTTGTCTTAATGGTTTTTAGCAAACAAGTTCTATGTTATATAAACAATTTCTGTTACGATTTGCTCATTACTACTATGAATACTATTTAACAAATTTGTATGTGTTTGAAGACCATTTCTTTAGCTACTTGTATAGTTATACATATTTGTGTATATATGTGTGTGTTTATTTTATTCTGCATTTCACTTTTTCTTTTCTTGATCAATAAATAATTTACAGGGGTATGTTGGAATTACTATTTCTGATGACTAATAGTGTTTTTGTAATCCTATTAGTTTTAGTAAGATCTGACATCATTTTGTTACTAGAATTATTGCCTATTCTTGATGTATTAAGACTTAATCATTATACAGTATTCCAATGATGGTACTACTATCTTTAAATCCATTATTTTTTTTCTCAGCTTTTATTTCTTTAAAATTTTTTTTACTATATATTTGCTTTCCAGGTTTTTATATCCTTATATTTGAGACATGTCTGTTACAGTGTAGCACTGAAATGAACTTTTCAATGGATTCCACCATTTATCTTCCAAAGACCAAGCTTAATCCATTTATATTCAACATGATTGTTGGTATCTTCGGCCTTTACTGCTAATATATTACTTTTGTTCTATTTCTGTCTTGTTTTCTTGCGTATGTTCTTTCCTTTTGATTTTAATTGATAAAAACCTTTCTCACTTTTATTGTTTGTAATCCCTCCCTAGTGATTACTTTTAAATAATGGTCCCTGAAAAGGTATTACCATCAGACATCTTCTTGATGAAGTCGCAGTCTCGTCTCTGTCTTATTTCTTAAGAAATGACCACAATCTTTTGATGGAATTATTTTATACCTTCTTTTTGTGATTGTTGTACACATTTCCTGTTTTGTTTGCTAACTCTTATTTTTGTCCGCTAAGATCTTTTGCTTTAGGATCGCTGTTCCTACCTGAAGTGTATATCTTTCAAAGAGTTCTTTAGTGGGGGTTGCTTGACTCTCTTGGTTTCCCATCCTTCTGCACCCAACTGGTGAAAATATTAGTTTCCTTTTCAGAGAACTGATTTTATACCAATAGAATCCAGCCGTGTTATTTTGTAACATACCAAATCAACATGCCAGTCTGATTACATTTTGACATTTAGCTTGACAATAGTCTATTGAAGTATTTGTAAAATTGGATAGACTCTACTTTTCAAAGTTTTTATTAGTATATATTGCCTGTATAGAACAATTGGTTTCTTAAGACATTTTAAAATGTACATAATGAAAAAAATTATAATGTAGTTTGAACATATTTACAACCCATTGTGTTTTGTTCTCCTATTTTCTCTGTCTTCCTCTAATGCTGAGCCTTTTAGAACCTTTAAGTTTCTTTTTCCTGCATAATTGAGATTGAGTCACAATGTTCAGATGACTGTATATTTTCTTTACAATTCTGGCCACTCTCCTTGGGTTTTCATGATATTTAGGCGTTTGTTCTTTATCTCCGTGTTGTGTGTGTGTGTGTGTGTGTGTGTGTGTGTGTGTGTGTGTGTGTGTGGTGACCTTTTGAGTCCTAAACTGCTTTGTTTTCTTTCTTTTCAAGGTTAACGTCATTCTTTGATAATGGCATCTGTGTATATAATGTTCCTGGATACTGATCTTTCCACCACCATCTCTCCTCTCCCCACCGCATCTATTTGCCTCCCGTCTTATCTCTTCCCACATTTGTGAGAGTAAAGACTCAATATTGAGTCTGTCTCATGTATAAGTCATTGCAGCTTCTCTGGTTTTCTGATTACGTTGGTTACATCCTGTCCAGTGATTTCACTAGACTGTTTTCTGACTCTTACTTTAATTTCTACCCTCTTCTGCAATGTTCCCTGAGCCTTAGAGTAAGGTAGCATAAATAATCTGTTTAGGGCTAAACCCTCTGTCACCATTTCTTCTGCTTCTTGTTGCCTCAACCGCCTTTTTAAAAAGTGTTACCGTGGTGCTGGACTTTTTGACACCTTTACGTGTGGTCATGGATTGGTCCCCTCTGTCAGTGTCCACTGGACACGCTGCTGTGATAGCGCTGAGAAACACTCTGTCCTCCCTTAACACCACTATTTGCTGGTTCAGTTGCTGCCTATATCAGATTTGTTTGTCTTGCAGTGTAAGGCAGGCTTTGCAAGCTCTGCACTGTACCCACGGGATGGCTGCCGTGCAGGATGTTGGTGAAGTCTCCAGTCTCCATACTGAGGGAAGCAGATGTTCAGGGGAAAAGGTGACCCTGGCTGCAAGTCTTTGTATTGAGCACTAAAATGTTTATAGACTATGAAGTGTATCTTCTTGAGTTGCCACCACCGCTCTGGACCTTCCAGTAGTGAAACATTCTTTTTTTTCTTTTCTTTTTTTTTTTCTAGTTGAGAACATCGAGGCTACCCTCTCTAGCTTGTTTTTGTTTAAAAAGATCCACTTCCCAAGAGGAAGTCTACATTCACTGACCATCAGTATCTCTGCTTATGTGTCTGTGAATCTGGCTATTTCTCAAAGACCAGTTTATGTCTCCTAGAGAGCTGACAGAAGCCATTCACGTGACTGTCATAGCTCACTGGCTCTGAAAACCCTGCTTCCTTTAGTTCTGGGCAGACTGATTTCAGGGATCCCCTTCTGCTCTCATGGAAGTCTATCTCAGAGTTTGCCTTGGAGAGCTTGACCTGAGTCAGTCATGTTAGTCAATCAAACAAATACCACAACCAACCAGAATCAACATGGCTCCTTTCTGCTCACAGAACCACACTTCAGATATTTACACCATGTCACAGATTTTAGTCATTTAGAAATAAGCTATTGTAATTTCATCCTGAAAAAAAAAAAAGCTAACAGTAATGCACATGAGGTCAGCCACTTTCTCTCTTGTCTCATCCTTTCTTCGGAGAGACTGAACTCTGCTCTCTAAGGCTGTGGGCATTGTCGCTGATGTTGTCTGTGGACCTGTGCCTCACAGCACTTGCCAGCCGGGGTACTGCATTCTCTCCTGCATTCTTTGCTTTATATATTTTTATTCTTGCCAGATATTTATGGACTGGGGTCATTAAGATGGTTATGGAAAAGAACACCAATGACGCCGGGACAGAGGACTTAAACGTGTCTTGCTTCTTCTCCCCCAAAGCTCTTTAAACCACTGGATAGAAGGTGGTGCTAGGAATGGTTCTGGGCAGGACCAAGACTCCTGAATTCAAAAGGTCTCAGCTTTGTTGTAATGCTCTGTTGCAACTGAAAATTCACATTTTTTTTTTTTTTACATTAACTTCATCAATAGCGCAGCTGGTTTGGGAGTACAGATTTGTGAGGAGTTGTGTAGCCTAAACTTGGCAGTTTGAAAAGAATAGCACCAATTCCTGCCTGAGTTCCTTATTGCTTATGAACTTCTCTTCTCAACGAAAGCTACTGATATCAGGACCTATAAGTATTTGAAAACTTTGGGTTAAAAAATAAGTAGGAACTATAATTACAGTTACTACCATATGAACCAACAAGAGGCAGTAAGATTCAGACAATGCAGTGGACTGGGGGAGGGTCATGGGAGGAAAAGAGGAAGAGAGGGTGGGATTGGGAGGAGATGAGGGAGTAGGGAGGGGGTTACAGCTGGGATACAAAGTTAATAAGTTGTAATAAATACAAATTAATTAATTGATTAAATTTTTTAAAGATTCAGACAATGAGTTCTGGAATCAAATATCCTAAGTTTAGACTTTACGGCTGTCATTACCAACAGTGACAATTTGCACAAGAAGTTCATTCTTTGTACCCCATCTGAAAATCTGAGAAGCATGAATATTGAATAATTTAACTGTAAGTTCTTGGCACAGAGCCTACGTAGTCATATTACCTTTTCAGATAGGAAGGGCGCCCACGGTTAAAAGGAATGCTTCCACACCCATTTACCTTAGTGAACCAATGAGTATATCGGGATAGGCGTCTCAGATACAACTGTGTCCCTGAAAATCCTGCTCAACCGGAGTGGCTGTGAGAGCGTATCATGGGGATTCCTTAAATAACCTGCAGAGGGCGAATCCACCATAGTCAAGGCACTGGTGACTCCTTCCTGATCTTATGAAATGTGTCAATATGGAAGAAACGGCTATTCAGCAATAGTATCTGTTTACATGTTAACGCTTGCTGTTTTTAGGAAAGGCACAACTGTCCTCTGATTATAATAAAGTCACAGCAAAGAAAGAGTTGGGAAGGAACGTGAATAACACTGGAATACAAATGAGGATGGCTAGAAACCAAGGAAAACTTCATCCAAGACAGAAGCCTCCTTAATGCCCTTCTGGACCCATCAGTGTGTCCTCCAGAAGGGGACTCTCTTATCAGTAGGCTTTAGATAGATACTTCATGTGTGTAGTTTTATATGATTTGGCATAGTTCCCTGTAATGTGTTGATAGTCTCAGTACTGACTCGGAGAGTAGTTACCCCTGCAGTCATAATTTATGGCGTTAGTCATACACCAGGAGTAAGGATAACATGAAATGAGAATCTAAATTCTTGTAAATTTTCTCAGCATGGATCCAGTGTAGAATGTTGTAACAAAGCCAAACCCAGTAAGGCATGTTAAAAATGATATTCAGCTTTGTGTTTCCTTTGGGTTGTCCCATCCCTGATACGGAGCAGATCATGTCCTTCCAATATTGAATGACTAATCCCCACTGTGATGGTTTTACAAGTGAGGCTTTGGGGAGGTAACAAGACATTCCCTGGGTCATGAGGGTCGTGCCCTCATTTTGAGAAAAGGAGGGTGGAGGAGCTGGCCTGTCCATTTACATGTTCATCAGAGAAAGTTCAACTGCAGACACAGTGACAAGACAGCCATCATTAAGACAAGAAGAAGCCCTCACCCAAACTGACCACACTGGCACTTTCTTCTCAAGCTTCCAGGCTATGAAACGGTGGGGGGAAATGTTCTGTGTTGAGCTGCCTAGGGTATGTTACTTTGCTTGGTCAGCCTTAGGTTAGACTATCTGAGGCAATGGTGTCCTTCTGCCGTCAGTGTCCTTATTTAGGATGATGAGCCCTGATCACTGGTAGATGACTCATGAGAGAGATTTAGGTAGAAACAGAAGGGGTCCCCCTTAAAGGTATTGGGTGTTTCCTTGCTGTTGTGGGTTGAACCGTGTCTTTCCAAAAAGACACATCAAAGTTTGATTTCTGATATCACAAATGTGACCTGAAGGTGTAATCAGCTTGAAGTTGTACTGCAGTAGGATAGATTCCCTGATCTGCTAAGGGTCTGAATAAGGAGAGGAAATACCGTGTGGAGGGTCAGACACATGGAAAGCATGTGTTCTGATGATGAAGGCAGAGACTGGAATGGCACATTGTGGAAGTACTATGGAAGGTCCTTGGGCACAGCCAGGAGCTAGGCAGAGGCAATAAAGTCGTCTACAGGATTTCTGGGGTAACCTACTCAATAACATACCCTAGTAACATACCGACAGGGCCCTATGGATACCTTCATTTCAGATGTCTGTCCTCCAGAGTTGTGAGTAGTGTTAGAACACAAACAAATACACCCTTTCCACTCCCGTGGTCCTGTATGTTTTCTTCCGGTTTCTTCAACGACTGCCGTCAGTTGCACTACTCTCAGAGTCAATGAATGAGATGCTAACTGTGAGGGCCCCTCTCATTCTACCCCTCTAGTCTCAGAGATGCGACGGAGAGAAGGATTGCAGTGAGCACCGGATCCGTGCAGCAGAGACGCCCAGTCCTCGTGACCTTTATGCATGCGTTCCCCCTTTTAAGCTAACGCACTGCGTCTGCACCATCAATAAACAGGACATGTACAAGAACTCAGTGGTAGACCAGAGGCAGTTACAAGCTAGCAGCCTTTAAAGACATTATAAAGCCATGCCTGTGGTTAATTAAATGGCTACAGGCTAGTTTGTCTAGGCGTGGGGTGAGGTGTACAAATGAAAGGAAGATAACTCATGTGAAATTCGCGTTACTGATGCTTTCGGCTCATGGCGCTTCCGATTGTGAGCATGCTGGAAAGTTTGTAATTGTGGTAAGCAATGAAAGGGTTTCTCCTGTTCTACTTTTCAACACTAGGGGGCAGCATGGTCGCATTGTTTATTTCCTATAGCCCCAACAACAGCTGTTAAGGTGTGTGTGGCTTTAAATGCACAGGCTGTTTATCTCTTATGTGACATTCATTCGAGTAAGCACTGCCCTCTGATGAGTTTTCATTCGAATTTCAGATTTGCCTCATTGTTCCTGACTGTAACAACCTTCCAGTTCTAAGCTCAGGTGACTGGGAATGCCTGTGTCTTATAGTATTCACTTACAGTATTCACCATTTCAAAAAATGTAAATTTCTTTACATTGCTTTTTTTTTTTTTTTTTTTTTCCAATCATACTTCTGGGAAGTAGAAAGGAGATAGGCCTGCTTGAACATCAAAGATGAGTAACCCACAGGGCAGGTGAGCTTCCTGTCAGAGAAGTCACAAGTGTCAGCAAGAGCTGGAAACTAGAGTCAGATGTTCTGGCAGGTTCCGAGGAAATAGTTCATTTGAAGGTATGGGGTGGGGATTCAATATTCATAATAATAAGTACTGTTGTGGGTTACTCTTCTCCTAGGAGACTCGGCTTTACTTACATTTAAAATTTTCTTGCAAAGTAGCTAGTATTTCCCCCAGTTTTAGGAACAGGAAGGCCGAAACTTGGATTGGTTCATTTAGCCCTTGATCTCAAAGCCTCTGACAGGCAGCACCAGTGACCAAAACCAGGCTTTCCTCACTACGTCACACTGCCTCTCCACCACCAGCAAAGCTCTTAATTCAGTAATTGAGCAAAACAGTAATTTGGTTCATTCAAAAGTCCTCATCTTCTGCCACATCCAGGTCATGTATGTGGCTTCCCTAAGCACAATAACATGCCTCACACATGTCCGTACGTCATGATTGCGTACATTAGTGCTCTGCTTTCATCTGTGCCTCGAGTCCCAGAATCTTGATCTCAGGAGGGGAACCTTGCAGATGATTCCAGAGAACAGCTGCGTCTCCGAGAGCTGTTTCCCTGTACCCATGAATCGAGAACTTGAGGAGGGTTCTCGCTTTCCTCAGGTAACAGAGCAGATTCATACACTCCGGAGAAACCAAAGCCCAGCAACAAGGATGGAAGCTAGAATTTCATCCTAAGCTTTGAGAGAGAGAGAGAGAGAGAAAAAAAAAAAAAACAATTACCACCACCATGGAAGCCATTGCCCCTGACTGCTTGTGCCACACTGAGCCAGCACATCCTTCTGGCCATAGAAGTTATGCCTCGAGTTCTGTATCATTGTAGGAGCCAGGCAGGCTTGAATTTTAGTCCCACGTTACTATTTTCTGGTTTGTGGTATTGAGCAAACTTTCCAAAACTCAGAATCATCATCTGAAAGCAAAGTAAAGGTAAAATAAATGCTGTTTCTCAGGACTGTGAAGGGTGTATATGTATAAATTTTGCACATATATGTACTTGTACAGAGACACCCATACACAGAGACAGACAGACAAATATTTTATGAGTCTGCTGTGCTTTCAACAAAGGGCCCCAAACTCCACTCAAATGCAGACAAGTGGTGACACACGCCTTTAATCCCAGCACTTAAGGAGCAGAGGCAGGCAGATCTCTGTGAGTTCAAGGCCAGCCTGCTCTACAGAGTGAGTTCTAGGACAGCCAGGGCTACACAGAGAAATCCTGTTTCCAACCCCCCAAAACAAAACAAAACAAAACAAAACAAACAACAACAAAAAAAAACAGAAAGAAAGAAAAAGAAAGAAAGAAAGAAAGAAAGAAAGAAAGAAAGAAAGAAAGAAAGAAAGAAAAAGAAGAAAAAAGCCTTCTACAATTTTAAGCAGTGTCCCCAGAGGCCACTAGGTGTCTCTAGAAAGCTTGAAGTTTAGGAGGAATAAAAAAAAAATGCTAGTGAACAGGCTTCACAAACTCTAAAGCTTTTTGAAAACATGAAGGCATCACAGTGGCTTCTCACTCTGAGGGCGACTTTGGGTTCCAAGCTGCCTGCACTTTTGCATTTACTCAGTTAGTGAAAGTCAATAAGCATCTACTGAGCATGTGAAAGTGCTGGGGGAATAGGCACTGTCGTTGAGGGCATACAAAATGCACCATTACAGGCACCACAGACTGGATGATGAGAAAAAGAGACACTAATGCTTTGCCCCGAACCTTCTCTTCGCCAAGATGACATATGTAGAACACACCAGCCCTATGGAGAAAGCTTGATGATTGCCAGAGGAAAAAATAAAGCCTGAGGGTTAGAGATTGGGAAGAGCATCTTCCAGAGAGGTTCAGAAAGCCACCTTTGAGGAGGTAAAAAACGGAGCAGAGATCTGGACGAGGTAATTAAGGAGCCATCAAGAGATTCACAAAAGTAAAAGAGCCCAGAAAGTCAAGGGCCTTGGAATGAAAAGGTATACTTAACGTGTTTGCAAAATGGAGAGGAGGCCAGCACAAACCATGCCAGCAGTAGGGGTTCTATGTAATTTATTGTCTCATTGAGTGATAATATTTATTATAAAATTACAATTTTGTAGTTCTTCTTGAACAGGCATTCATAATCGGGATAATGACGGTAATTAATTCTTCCTGAGTACTAGCTAGCTATCTGCTGTCTCTCTGCTAGGTTAGGCCCTACAGCCTTCACAAATACGTGTAATTAATTGCTTGCTGTCATTCAGAGAGATTCACAGCAGCTCTCTTTCAGCAACACACGCAGTGAGTTGGTTACGCAGCACTTTCCTTTTCCAGCTCAGGTGCAGGGTCATCCCAGGAATTAAAAAAGGGCATAAGCATGTAGTGGGGTACCTCAGAGCTACCAGGGAGATGCTATGCATTGTGTACCATGGAGAAGAGGTACACAGTGATGTCATTTAGGGAAAAGGATGGCAGTGGAGACAGAAAGAGAATCACCTTGCAGAAACAAAGGCTTGGGAGCTCAGTAGAGCATGGAATTCATGGGAAATGTCAAACAGTTAGTTGTGACAGACAGTAGCATAATATGCCCCCTTGCCAGTCCTCAAACCAAGCAAAATGGAAGTTCAAGAAATCATTTGAGAGCCTCTGAAAACTAATTAGGGGGCAATAGAAAAACGGAGGAAGTCAAGAGAGGAGCAAGAGTGGGACACCACTAGGTCTAACAACAACAACAACAGCAAATAAAATAACTGGTGCCTGAGGTCCTTAGGTTCTATCTCATCAGCTTCCATGTTTTTGGTTTCATCCCAGTTTTTTTATTGGCTGTACATCCCCAATAAATGACCAGGATATCACTTGAAGACACATAATGGGCATATCATATAAAGCCATATTTTAGAGTAATATTTGCTACTATGAAAAGATATTAAGAATATGTTACGACCTAGTTAAATCAAGCTATAAAATAAGCTTCTGATAAGACCAGGAGTTCCAAAATTCAAGGGAGAAGCTCCAGAGCCCAGAAGGGGGCTAGACTGACCTAGGATAAGACACAGAAGCACTTGCAACTATAAAACTTGGGGTGCAAGCTGTGGACCCAGAGCACAGTGAAAGACAGCCTTGGGTAAAGAATTTAGGCATAGAGAGCCATCCCTGGGGGAGGGACCAGTCAGAGGTGTGTTGACCTTAGAACCTCATTGCAGGAAGTAGTGGACCCTCAGAGGAAGTCAAGGGGCAGAATTTGTGGCCATAAATATCATTCTTGCCAAGTAAAATGACATCTCAACTCTCCGACACAATTTAGTCCTATCTTGGACATCAGGCAAAGAAAAGCAATTCTAACAACAGCAAAACAAAACAAAACAAAAACCCAACTCAACAAACAAACTTGAGATGTGCATATCCTAAACAGCAAAAACAAAAACAACAGGAAAAAAAAAAAAAAAGGCAAGGCCTTTCCAAAATTAATCTCACAGTAATAGCCCCAATGGAAACAACCTGTGAGGACTCCCAAAGAGGTCAAGATGTTTGCAACTATGTGCAAACAACCTGAAGAAGCCGTGGATACATTCCAAGAGAACAAGAGAAAGCTGAACGAAAAAAGGGAAGTTGATCTATGACATGAAAATAGAATTCGATAAAGAGATGAAATTGCTGAAGCTAAAGGCCAAGCTAAAATGATGTGCAGACGAAAAACCGAAAAAAAGACAAACAAACAAGCGCTCTACGTGACAACAACTAAAGCAAAAGAGGTGCTACCTCTACTTGAAGAGTTATTAGCAGGCGATGGCTGCTGAAGGTGGAAGCTCTTTTCCTTTGGCAGTGTGGTCAGTACAGGCTGCACGTGCTCTTGAAGATGTCCCCACAGCCGTACGCATACAGACAGCACTGCTTGGACCCAGTGGGTTTAAAAAGAGGACATGAAGTGTGGAGGGAGACATTTGGGGCACCCGGGATAGAGCCAGAAGGAGGCAGTTGTGTGGACATGATAAAAACACTGTTTATAAATCGATGACATTTCCCAAGCATGAAAGGGAAACAACAATACTAAGGTCAAAATTGAGTGTGTTGTGAAAGTAGAACCTACCTTCTGTGTGAAATGGCCAGGCTTTCTTAAAATATGAATGGATACTTGGTAATAGTGGTGAAGAAAGGAATAAAGATTTTGTACATTACTCAGGCTAGAAAAATGTTAGAGTGGGACTGGAGAGATGACCTAGAAGTTAAGAACATTCATTTTTACCATGGACCTGGGTTTTGTTCCCAGTGGATTCAGTGCCCTCCTCTGACCTCCAAGGGCACCAGGCACATACATGGCATACATACATAAACACAGGAAAAACATTCATACACATAAAATAATGTTTTAAGTATTATATTTTAATGCACTGTGTATGTGAGATGTAAGACTAGAAAAATAGAGTCTGCTAACAGCCATCATGCAGAGTGGCTGTACCTGGGTAGAATGACTAAAATTCTATTGCTCCATCTATATTTTCAATCGTGTTCTTCTGTTCACAATAGCTTGCTGGGTTTTAAAGGGACAGCCTCACATAACTTTCCACAAAATTATGAGTATATATGCTATATTTTCAGAATAGGGACACAGAAGTTAAGTCATGAAGTTCCTATACTTAGTGTAGGGATAGACTTTGGAAGGGTGAGCAGGGAAGCCAGAAGAATGAGAACACCTCAGGCAACGTGAATTGATGCCTGCTCACAGAGTAAAGGTATCATGACCCTCTGCAGAGCAGGGAGAACAAAGCCTTGATTGTCTGATTAATTGAAATTCAGCTTTGCCTAATCTGTGGTTACCAGACTTAAGAGAGATTGGTGCAGGATCCTTTTTCTCAAAGAGTCACAAAGCACATACTGTTGTCAGAATCAACTCAGTACAGCGGGTGCCTCCTTGGAATAAACACAGACACATTTTATAAAGAGCAGATCACATTAGCCGCTTTCATAGGCTTAAAAAACAAAATAGTGGTGAACAGTTCCAAGGACATTTATCGGGTTTTTCCTTTCTTTCTTTTTCTTTTTTAAAGGAAATGTCCCTTTCCCCAGAAGTCTAAAATTTAATACTCTAAAACAGTTTATCTGGCAAGAAAAAATTCTAACAGTGAAATTTTTCAATTATGATACCTCCCAATTATTAGATCAAGCTTTCCAGAAAGTCATTTCCACTACACAAAAATTATACCTCGATAGCTAGTTACTCCCAGTATTTATCACACTTCCCAACACAGCAGGCATGTATCAAGAGTACACACTCTTGGTAGGGATAGACACTTTTTGCCTGGGAATCTCTCATCTGTTTGCTCATGGACATGAAAATAGTCTGAGCGACTAGTGATCTGGGCTCTAGCCACAGTTGTTTTTGTTGCCTTGACTGTCTGATTAATTAAAATTCAGCTTTGCCTAATCTGTGTATGGCTTCTCCTTTGTGTGGTTTCATTTTACACATTTGATTTTTTTTACACCTTTGTTTATTTATCTCTTTATTTGTTTATTGTACACATGCCATCGCACATGGGTAAACATCAGAGAAGAGCTTTGGAGAATTGGTTCTCTATTTCTTCCAGGTGGGGTCCTGGGATTGAAAGCAGGTCATTGGGCATGACAGCAGGCACCTTTACCCACTGAACCGTATTGCCATTCCCATTTGCACATTTTACAAGAGAAATCAGCCCAGAGTATCTCCAATGGGAGCTTCTCTCAGACCAATAAGAAGTATCCATATTTCAGAGGGGTCCCACACAGTTTCTTTCCTTTCTGTCTTCTTCCTAAAGTTCATGTGCTTATTAAGGTATTCTATGGAGGATTATTGAAGGTCTGCTCAGGATGCCCAGCAGTGTCCTATGTCATTGGAAATAAGTCAACATCCAAGGTAAATAGAGACCCAGGGCTTGAAGTCCCTTCACCTGGTGAGAGAGTTATGACCCTTCTTTTCAACTGCACTCACACACACACACACACACACACACACACACACGCATACTCTCTTTCTGTCTTTTACACATACTCATTGCCTAAAATAAGATTTTTGAGGCATGGAAGGTTGTTCTTGTTAGAGAATCCATTTGCATCATCAAGTATTCTTAGATGAGACAGAAGGATTCAGAAAGACTAAACTAATAATTTGTATTTTCTTGTTGTTACGGCTTGAGTATGAAACGTTCATCATAGATTTGTGTATTGACTATTAGTGCCAAGCTATCAAAACTGATTTGGGAGATTGCAGAAGCTTTGGGGGGTGTTCCCTGGAGAAAGAAAAGATAAATAGCATTAAAAACACACTTGTGGATTTTAAATGTGGATTTTAAAATAGGTTGTTATTTTTTTCTTTCAAATTTTAGTGGCATTGTAAGTATACTTCATATTACATTGTTGATATTTAGTTAACATTTTATTTATACATTATATTTTATAAATAGTCATAATTGTTAGTGTGTGAGGATAAATTGATTTTTCAAAGAATATTTTGATAACATATAATGATTCAGATTCCTTGTGGTTGGTAGCCAAACTATATTTACTTTCTACATAAAATTTTTAAATGTTAACCATCATGAATTATTAATTCAAAGAAGATAATCATATGAACATATTTATAGTTATAATTTGTCACAGGATAGCTGCTCTTATTGCACTGATCTTATAGTGTGGACAAGAGATATATTCAAATACCTTATCTAGTTTTACCTGAGCAGTGTCTCCAAAGAATGGTATACAATAGTCATACTTTCAGTTTTGAAAGACTGAGTTTATTGAGTGAATAGCAAGCCAGAATTTTTTTAAAAAAAGGTAGCAAATAGATGGATGGATAGATAAATAGGTATAAATCATCAAATTGTATTCTCAAAACATCTAAGAAGAATCAGTTACAGCAAAATTGTTGAGGCACTCAACTGGAGTTCCTAATAGAGAGATTACTGGGCAGAGCAAATGTCCCTTTTAGTGAGGCTTCAAAATAAAAGAACAAATAACAACAGAGAGATGAGTTGCTTACAACAAATCAGTTGTTTACAACATCCAGCATAAACCCACCGGGGGAAGAAGCTTTGGCAGTCAGCTGGAGTTTCTGAATAAACTTTCTCTCAGGGGCTGAGCTAGCTTCCCATGGTCATCTTCTGGGTTCTCTTCCCCACTTCAGGCATCACTGTGTGAGATTAAACAATAGTGACTATAGGCTTAGATTTTTCACCAAACCTACTTTATTTAGGGTTCTTAAACACCTTTAGCTCACTTCCTACCTCCTTTTTTCCCCCTGACACTTTAGGTAGGAGATTAATAGGGAAAAGGGCTATAGACTTCTTTTATCTACTACCTGCTGATTAGGATTGTGGGTCTTTAGGGGATTACCAAACACAGTGGTCAGGATACCAGCAGCACAGTCCAAAGGCCAACACCAAGTAGCAACAGGAAGTCAGCAAAAGCCACAAGACTCAGAAGTTCTTTGGAACTCTCTATGAAGTCAAAGCAATATCAATCCAAAAAGCCATATCTCCTCTCCTCAAAGTCCACCCATGAAATGTTCTCAGCTGCCCAGTCATACCCCTCGCACGTGAAAGCTCATAGTAAAACATCACTTGCTCTTTCGCCAGCCAACCTCCAACAAAACATTTCCTGCCTAGCTTGTAGCAAAGCATCACATGACAAAACTGAGTCTTCAAGGAAACCAGCAATTTCCACTTCAAATGACCTCTGTTAGAAATGAGTCACCTTCTAGTTGTTCTCAAGGGTACAATGCTTTAGCTTGTGACTGTTTGCTGTTCTCTAGCCTTCTTGTCACAGAGTTGGGGAGGGGGTAGTACCCGCCCATCCCTAGACACACAAGTCTTGGAAAGCACTTGACACAAACATTTTTTTTTTTTTAATGTTAGGACGGTTGACCTCACATCCAGAGCTAGCTTTTCTGTGAGTTCAAAGAACAGGTGACAATTTACCAATATAATAAACCTTGTAACATCTCATCCTCCCAGTTCATATAAAAAGGTGGCTGTTCGATGTGGTAACAAATAATTTCAGTCTAATAGACACTTAAGACACTGTAGATTTTCTTCTTGCTCACACTACACTATTTTCTTGAGTATGACATGTAGCATAAATTTCATTGAGACAAAGCAAGTCTTATTTACGTCTTAACATGCAATGTAATGAATTATTGAGCAATAAAAGTACAAATTTTATACAATAGAAATACAAAGAGGTTGTGAAAAACCAAACGGGAGGTATCAGTGAGTTCTTCCAAGAGTAGGATAATTAAGTGACATTGGACTGAGGGAGAATTCATTAGTGAGCTGCAGACAGAAGCAGTGCAGATGTACCAGCTACCATGCGTGCTTAAATGTACAAAATAATTAAATGTGGTATGTTTTAATGTGTACACTGGAGGCTGTTTATATAAGGGGTACATAGTACACGTTTCCCACTTGTGCATTTAATCACTCATAGTATAGTTGCTATAGGTCAAATGGAAACTCAGAGAGATGTGGAATGAGGGAGAAGTAAAGAGACCTGGAGGAACATCGGAGTTAAGCCTGCCACGTTCAGCTTAATTCCCCAGTGACTAACCACTGGGCAACTGAGAGAGGTGACTGATTGTTTTGTAACACTCTGAAAATGGCAGCTGGCTCCTTCGTGACTTGATTGCTTTCTCTCCATAAAGCATCACCGTCAACACTGTCTCTGAAGTACCAGCGCATTAATTAGAAAGCAGCAGACGTGTTGACTGTAGTTATGCCTCTCTCGGCTACAAGACTCCACGCAGTGTGGAGCACCTATTCAGATAAATAATAATGGATATTTTGGGAAGAGGCCAAGGGTTCCATTCGTGCAGCATTTTATGGGACTTGAATCACTCATTAGTGAACGTAGAATCATTCCACCTTTGTAGCCTTCGCATCATTTGAAGAATGATGTGTAGCCGAAGCGAAATAGTGCTGAGAGTGATACATAGTCCCACTGCTATAATGTAGAGCATGATGGTTTTTGACAGTGCTTACAGAGAGAGGAGGCTGTTTGCAACAGCAGCAGTTTGGGGGGGGGAGAGGGACAAAACAAAACAAAAATTGAACTGCAATTAATTATTAGCACCCAATTTGATTAATTCTCAGTATTATCTTGACAGCATCTAAGCAGACATTTTGCCGTAACCCTATAAGGAAAATAATACATAATTTGAGCGGTTTCTGAAATGAGCATCACTATGAATAACAAGAACAAAGTAGGTCATACTTTGGTTTTCCTTTCTCTATGCTTCGGAATGTCACATCTTATAGCTCAGAAACATAAATAGTTGCCTTATTCACCCCACATCACTTGGCTTTATTATGAAGTCATACTGGTTTTGCGTTTTAGATTGAAAAGAGGTTCTGTTAGGATTAATAGTTTAATACACTGAGTATTTGTTGGATTTTCGGTCACTTTTTAATAGATACAGCTGTTTTTAAAGTTTCTTGCACTTCCATTTACAGCTGTGTGTAGGGGCAGCTGTGTGTAAGGTTGGATGGCTATTTGGTTTTGGTACCAGTTTGTCATTTAAATTATCAGTTTCCCAAAGGCCAGGAGACCATTCTTTCCATGTGGCCCCCACTGAGCAGGCTCATTAACTTCTCTCAGCTGTATTCCTGATTCTGATTTACTATTTGGGTCATATATCTGTTTGAACTGCTAAATTCTTTAAAAATTCATATAGCTCAGCCTTTTGAATCAGGCTTTTCTTTTTCCCCCCTGCAACTTTTTTTTTTTTTTTTAATGGTTCTTGTTATTTGGAAACATATGTGGGAAAGTTGAATGTGTCCCCAAAGAGAGATAACGTATATTGTAGATTAGTCACCCTGGTGGAGAAGCAGCTTTGGCCAAGAGGTGATTCTTCAGTTGTTCAGTGTGGGGTTTATGAAACAATCACCCTGAAGCGCTTGTCTCTTTACAGGAAAGCAGGCTAAAAGCTGAAGACAAGCCTGTAAAGGATTTTATCCTGTGCAGTGTGCTCTGGCTTAGTGGTCTCTGCATGGCTTTTTGGAAAACTATTTTCATCTCCCTCCTTACTTAGATACAGCCACCCTCTACATTCCCAATGCTGTGACCCTTTAATACAGTTTCTCATGTTGTGGCGACCCCCAATCATAAAATTATTTCATTTCTTTAAATCATAATGTAAATATATGATATGTAGGAGATGAGCCCAGGGGGCTCGCGACCCACAGACTGAGAAATCACTGCATGCAAACCAGCCTTTTCACTAGAAAGAAAGTACTTATAAAATGATTACTTTGTGTCACTCAACATGCATTGTTGTCTTAGAAGAATTCTAGATGAGTGAAAACTTTGTCTTAAATATTCTTCTGATTGCATTCAAGTGAAGTTACAGGAGCAGGGAGTTCTACTGGCTGACAATCTGCTTTCTATTAGGAAAACCCTGGGCTAGCCAGCTCTGAGCACTAGCTAGTTGATGAGTTTAGTAAAAGCATCTCAGCTCCTGTGCCCTTTCCTCATTAACTGGATGTTATACAGAAATCTGCCTTATTGAAGTCCCATCTACACAGGAAATTTACAAAGGTTAATGGTGACAGTGAGATGCTGCAATTCACATGCGGTTATGAACGCCTGATTATTTACATGTGTGTACATATATATGTGCTGTTTCATAATGATATTGGTTTATAGGGATACTGTACTGGTTGGAGAAAGCATCCCTTTTTTGGTTTGGTTTGGTTTGGTTTTTGGTTTTGGTTCTTCGACGCAGGGTTTCTCTTTGCAGCCCTTGCTGTCCTGAAACTCACTTTGTAGTCCAGGCTGGCCTTGAACACATAGAGATCCACCTGCCTCTACCTCTGGAGTATGGGGATTAAAGGTGAGTACCCGGCTAGCTGGAGAAAGAATTTATAGGTGACAGAAATAGGTTTGACTCAAGTCTTCATTTCTTACTAGTTTTCTGGCTTCGAGTCACAGAGAGAGAGAGAGAGAGAGAGCTACATGTTCAGTGGGAGATGAAAATGTACTTTGTGTAAAGTTTGAAAAGCAACTAGAACATGATGGACACCCTGGAATTGGCAGCTTGTTGCTGTTGTTAGTTTATTTATTTACTTTATTTTTTTAAATTTTTATTTCATTTCAGTTTATTTACTTTACATCCCAAGGGCACCCACTTCCTCCTCTCCTCCCAGTCCTCCCCCTCTTTATCCCTTCTGCAGGGAAAAAGGAGCCAGAATCAACCCTCCCCAGCACATCAAGTCACATCAGGACTGAGCATATCCTCATTCACTGAGGCCAAGCAAGGCAGCCCTGCTATGGGAAACTGATCCAAAAGCAGGCCGTAGAGTCCATGTTAGAAACAGGGCCCCACACACTCCTGGCGACCCACATGAAGACCAAGCTGCCCATCAGCCACATATGTGCAGGGGCCTAGGTCCAGACCATGTATTCTGTTTAGTTTATGTCTCAGTCTCTGTAAGCCCCGATGAGTTTAGGTTAGTTGTCTCTGATGGTCTTCTTGTGAGGTTCCTGTCTGGTCCAGGTCATTCTATCTTGTCCCCAACACTTCCACAGGACCCCTGGAGCTCCACCCCATCCTTGGCTGCAAGTCCCAGCATCTGTCTCAATTTGTTGCTGATGAAGCCTCTGAGGGGACAGTCAAGTTAGGCTCCTGTGTGCAAGCACAGCAGAGCATCATCAATAGTGTCAGCGGCTGGCTCTCTACTGTGGGGTGGGTCTCAGGTTGGGACAATCATTGGTTGGACTTTCCCTCAATCTCTCTTCCCTCTTTAACCTTGTGTTTCTTGTAGGCAGGGTAATTTTTGAATTACGGGTTTTGTGAGCGGGCTGTTGAGCCCCTCCCTCCACTAGTCCTGCCTAGCTAGGAGGTGGCAACTTCAATCTTCATGACCCCTCCCCCATTACGAGTCTCAACTAGAGTCACATCCATGTCCTCCCAGGAACCTACCCTGTCTCAGGCCTCCAGCTTGACAAGGAGATTACCGCCTCAGTTTCCCTTCTTGTTCCTAGCCCTATCACCTCCCACCATGTTCTTACTATATCTGATCCTCACCCTTGTCTCCCTCCCCATTCCATCTCCTGTCCAGTTCCTTTTCTTCATCCACTTCTGTTCTCTATTCTATTTCCCATTCTGAGTGACATTCTGGCACCCTCCTTTGGGCCTTCCTCGTTACTTAGCTTCTTTGGGTCTGTGGATTATAGTACGGTTATCCTGTACTATATGGTTAATATCCGCTTATGAGTTAGTATATAGATACACTATATATACATATATATATATAGTATATATATGGAAAGTTGGTATGTAGATACACTACACATATATACATATACACATATATACATATATATAGTGTAGTGTATCTATATACCAACTTTCCATATATATATATATATGGAAAATATCTCACCAACTCTATATCATTCAGAGGGCTAATATCCAAAATATACAAAGAACTTAAGAAATTAAACACCAACAAATCAAATAATCTAATTTTAAAGTGGGGTACAGAGCTAAACCGAGAATTCACTACAGAGGAATCACAAATGACTGAGAAGCACTTAAAGAAATGCTCAATGTCCTTAGTCATCAGAGAAATGCAAATCAAAATGACTCTAAGGTTCCACCTTACACCACTTAGAATAAAAAACTCAAGTAACAACATACTTTGGCAAGGGTGTGCAGAAAGGGGAACACTCCTTCCTTGCTGGTGGGAGTGACAGCTTGTACAAGCTCTCTGGAAATCAATCTGGTTTTTTCTCCGAAAACTGGCAATAATACCTCAAGACCCATTTATACCACTCCCAAGCATGTAGACAAAAGATGCTCTACCGTACAATGAGGACATTTGCTCAACTATGTTTATAGCGGCTTTATTCATAATAGCCAGGAAATGGAAACAACCCAGATGTCCCTCAATGGATGAAGAAATGTGGATAAAGAATGGATACAGAAATTGTGGTACGTTTACACAACGGAATACTACTCAGCTATTAAAAATAAGGAAATCATAAAATTTGCAGGCAAATGGATGGAACTAGAAAAGATCGTCTTGAGTGAAGTGACCCAGACCAAGAAAGATGCACATGGTATGTTAATTTATTTGTTAAAATATTGCTCTCCTGTTATAAGTAAAAGATTGCAGAAAGGTATTGTGGAAGGATCTCCAAAACTTAAGACAAGACAAAACTCTAGACAAGATGGCCACATTTGACAGATGGCCACAGGAGACAGACTTATTCATCTTTCAAGTGGATATGACCAATCCCATGTAAAACATACAAAACAATGGAACAACTGTAAAAGGAAGATATTTAAAAAGGGGGAGACTGATACCACCCAGCTGGAAATTGTGAACATTATTGTCCACTATTCTAATCCTTCTTTAGAGAGCTCCTTCCCAGCAATGTCTGTAATAGGATGCTTTCAAGGAATTCTAAGATGATTTGGAGAGCCTGTACTTGTAGCTACGGGGTACACAACCACAATACACAGGGGCTGTGCATACGATTAGCTTAAACTAGTTGCTTAAACTCATTTCCATATTAAGGTCTTACTGGCATTTCCAACACTATACCTACATTTTCACACTGGCTCCTTGCATAGAAAATAAGCATAACATCACCACAGTGGGCTACTCCATGTTGTGTTGGTGCTACTGTTCCTTTCCATTGCAGTTATTCATCATAACATCCATTCTGCAAGCCTGCAAACTATTATCTTCATTTCAGAACAGTCTGAGAAGAAAGGCACCATTTAGATACCGACTAGTTCAAATTGGCCTGTGGATAAGTCTGTGGGCGATTGTCTTGATAATTAATGAATGTAGGAGGTCTCAGCCAATGGTGGAGAGCACTGTTCTCTAGGCGGGTGGTCTTGGCGTATATAAGAAAGCTAACAGAAGATGAGCTTATAAGTCAGCAAGCAGCATTCCTCCTTGGTTTCTGTTGAACTTTCTTGGCTGTGAGTGAGTCTCTTGGTCAGAGATACTGTCATGTAGAACACCAAACCTTATTTCCATGTTTCAAACCCATTATTGCACTTGGCATGAGAGAACACCCATTGTTTTTCATCTTCACTTTTGCATTTGAAAAGGTCCATGTTCACCTTGTAACTGAAACTACCTTTAGTCCAGTGAGTTTGTATTTAGGAATCTTGATCATTACCTTTTAAAGAAAAAGAATACTTTTTCTTTCAGTATACACTGGAACTTCATAAAATCCACTCCCAAAGCATGGTGGCGCATACTGGTTCACAGATATTGCATGAATCACAAAATCACATGAAAGCTTAACAGAAACAAAGATTTCTAGGTCCTATCCTCCACTTCCCGATTGACAAGGCATCAGGCTTTAAGGATAGGCTGAGAATACCTAAGGAAATATAACTCCTAGCGCCAGCCACAAAATTAACACTTGATGAACCACTGGCATGATACAAAGAATGCAGAATCATGATAGAAAAGCCTTGAAACATCATTAGGGCATTTTGATCCCAAATTCCACGGTCCTCACACTTTCTCTATAAGACAGCTGGTATGCTGTAATTATTTCACCACAACCTAAGGATATACTTCAGAGTTTTAATAAAAATAATCCTTCAGAAAATATTAGTTACCTTTTTGTCCTTTTTTTCTACCTTTAACTAAAAAAAAATGGATATTATTATTTCTACTATTGGGAAATGGAGATAGTGGTTATTCTTTCTCATTCAAGAACTGTTACATATTCAAAATCTTCATAAAATCAAAGTATTTACTGTTCTAGAATGCTTTAATCCTAGGGGTGAAAAGGTATTTAAGTTTGGTAAAGTTAACAAATAGAAATTCAGGAGATAACTACTAGAGTCAGGAGCCATGTTGCTGGAATGTCTTTCTTTACAGATAATACTTAAAAATGAATGTGATAATGTCTATAACACTGTGGATCTTGCAAGCAGTATACCAACCCAAATATATGTACCAGATTGCATTTGAAAATGAAGTGCAATTTAAAATTTAAATTATGATTAGTTCATTTACATAAATTACTCTGTAGAGTACTTGATACGAACATTTATATCTATGGCTGAGAAACTGAGAAACAGAAAGCTTAAAGATATCACCCAAGGGTGATGAAGAAGTTGGCTTAGGTCTGATTTCAAGGCACAGACTCCTGATAAATCATTCATTAAGGCTATGTTCTTTTTTGATAGTGCTTCAATTTATCAGGGTTTAATTTGCTTTCACATGCAGATTCTTTATAGATTGCCATATTTTTTTTGTGCTTAGAAACCTTAATAAAAACACCAGGATTTCTTTTTTAGAAAATATTATCTATGGCAAAATAGTTCTTAATTATAATGCTGTGTTTTTGGACAGTGTAAATGATAGCTTAGAATTAAGAAGAGAATTGCTGTGCTTCCCATAGTCTCCTTGACAACAGGCTCAATGTTTTGAATACTGAATCACTTAGAATTTGTACAGATGTAAGGGTCTTTCACCTTGGCATCTCATTCCCTTTTTATCCAGCTGGGATTTTAGTAGGCATTTTTCAAAATCTCATTAAACATTATCACTAGTTTTTGCCACCTGATAATATTTTTGACTGTTTGGATTCTTTCCCTAGCTTTTGTCATCATCATCATCATCATCATCATCATCATCATCATCATCATCATCATCATCATCATCA
>NW_026596109.1:5309114-5350233 GCF_907164565.1 Psammomys obesus
CATCATCATCATCATCATCATCATCATCATCATCATCATCATCATCACCGTCTCCATCATTGTCTTATCATCTATTTATAGTATGTAAAAATTAAATTCAAATGGAATTTGATTAATTTACTAAAATGAAGCCTTTTCTCCAGTATTAAAAACCCATAAAAAGGAATTCATTGGTGATGAGCCTTTTGCCTGAGGGATATGTGTCACTTGGGCATTTACCTTTCCCCAAACGGCTGTTTTCATTTTGAAATCAAGAGAAAGCCATGTCAGCATGGGCCATTCTGTGCAGATTGCCTTCCTGCCTTTGGCTGAGCTCTGGCTTCTCAGTGAATCATTGCTCAGCACACAGTGTTACCATTGTGCCATCTGAAAGCAAAGCTTGCTGGGTGGTGGGTGCAGCTACTCTACCGGGAAGGTTATAAGTTCATGTTTGCCCTGTCAGTCATCTCATAAGAAGTGTTTCCAGTAAACAAGAGAGAACTGTGCTGTATCTCTGTTTACAGAGGGTCAGGAGTCAATGGAACTTCAGGGGTCACGGCTCAAAGGCCCTAAGGAGTCTTGAATTCAAGTCAAGACTGTGCCTGTGGCTGGTCCTCCTGATGCTGTCTTTCAGCACCTCTTCTCAGTGGCTATAAAAATGATGTTGTCTAAGTACTTGGTTGAAGTGATTGAGAATGGGGCAGATGGTGCTTCCCAGGAGTCCAGAGTGAATACTGTGGGCTGTGATTTTTTTTTTTTAATAAACAGACATTTATTGAATACCCGTATTCCCAGTTCTGTTACAGGGACGGGTCAATATGGCAAGGAAAACAGTAAAAAGTTGTCCATCCTCATAGGATATTTATGCTAATGTGGGTGTTAGGCAATGGTAATTCCAGGAGTGGTAGAAAATGTTAGAAGAATAGAGCTAAGACAGTAAGAAGGAGGGCACTGGTTCACAAACGGGGATTGGGGTAGTCTCTCTGAGGGCAAGACTTGAACAAATTCCCTAAGGACATGAGAAAGGGAACCTTAGAAATATCTAGAGAAAGTCCTGGCCAGTGCCATTTGATGGGTCTCATATATTTAAAATGATGTCTTCATTTATTTAAAATGAGAGTCTATTGTTAATGGTTACATATTCATAAAATACACAGATGCACACACACACATTTGGAAATGTCACATGAAGAAAGAAACACCAAGACTATTTTTAAAGCTATGTGTTACAGTGGAGGCATAAAATAACAGTATTTTCTGTCATAAATATTCTCCTAGCAGAGCTTCACAGGGTTAAAACAATATATTTCAGACATAATGTACTGTAACTGCTTTTTAACAACTGAAAATGTACAGAAAATGGTGTTTTGACTGTCTATCTTTAGTGTTCAGCTGTTGCTGTCACGATTCAGAAATTTGGATCTCTGCCTTAAGAGACATTTTCTTAGCTGTAAAGAATCTGCTGGAATCTACAACTGTAATCAGAGACTGTGATTAGGACTATAAATCTCTCTTTATAAAGGGGGGAAGGGTTGGTGTTTTTTTCTTTTTCTCCTTTTATTTTGGGTTTGTTCACATTTGATGAAGATGATATTTCTTTGGCAGCTTTGTGTAGCAGGCAGTGCCCTTGTCTTTTAAAGGATGCCACACAAAGAAACCTCAAGTGTTAGGAAATCTGGAAACTGAACCCAGAAATGGTAGGTGGAAACAGGAAGAAGGAAGCAGAGAAACATGTTACTTTGGTAGTTGATAGGAACTGGTATCTTACATTCCTCTTCTAAAAATCTCACCTGCATTCAAGAAATGAGAAATGAATGTAAAATGTTTAGAGTACTGTAGTAATGCTAGTAATTTAGTCCCTTGAGTCTAAGACAAGATGAAAATACTGGCTATAGCTAATGGAGCACACAGAAAGCGGTTTCCAGCCCAGGCTAGAGCTTGTAGAGTCAGTGTAGGTTTCAAACCAAGAGCACTGTTTGTGGCAATCATGATCAAGATGCAGAAGTGTCTAATGGAAGTTCTCAGCATCCATGCGAGGGATGTCTTTAGAAGGTAAGGCAGGCTAGAAATAGAGTAAAAAATAATATATATATATATATAATATATATATATATATTACATATATATAATGTTAAGATAGGAGAGAAAGGAATACAAACGAACGGTTTCTAGATCTTTATTAATACACAAAGGCCAAGTAAGTTCTAATTTTGAACAGCCAAAGGAGACAAGCTGAAGCAGATTAGTCCCGTAGCTCTCTTCCATGCTGACTTGGGAGTGATGCAAGCACTCAAACAAAATGGTCTTTTAAAATAACTCATGAGTATAATCAGTTTACTGCATGGGTGGAACTATGCTTTACAGATGAGGGATTGAGGGCAGGATCTTGCACACTCTGAGCAGGTGCCTTCACTGATGAGCCCTAGCTTCAGCCATGGGAACTAATTTTTGTTACATTTATGATGCTTTGTGTTGTCCTGAAATACGACATTTATGGATGTACTTAATTTAGAATTCTAATTTCTAAAAATTCTGTATTAGGATTTCAATTCAGGTTAAGAAATGATTAGAATGAGTGACTTCTATATGTAAGTTAGATTTTTACGTAGGTCATAACCACGTTCTTTTTCCTTTTCCTTTGTAGTGAAATATAGATTAAAGGATGAGTTTGTAAGAGCTCTGGCTTGGTTCTAAATTTTACCAATGGAATATCATGGGTAATTCATTCATCCTTTCAATAACTTGGTTTCTTGATCTCTAAGACACACATTATAAGCTTCAGAGTTATGAAGTTGAGCATGATAATGTGAAAGAAGGCACTGAGGGCATAGTAAACATTTGATTACATACTTGTTTCTTCAACTGCCTCTCTTTTGGCTTCTGACTCTCCTGTCTCACATTTTGAAAAGTGCCTCATGGACTTCAGAAAGAGCCAGTCTTGCTGACCCTTTGGTTGTTAGGCATCTAGCCTATGGAATTGTAGGATAATGAAGCCCTCTTCATCTTGATGCTCAATTTAGCTGGATTTGAAGTGCTTGGCACACAAAGGTCAGATTGCCATGAAGAGACTGGCAAAATATGACCAGGGATGCTTCAGATGAGTTTTCAGATGGAAATGAGAAAAGTGTTATTGGAAACCAGAGGATTTATAAATAGTAAGAAAATCCTTATTATAAAGTGGCAAAGAACTTGGCATAATTATGTTCCTCATTTTCTTCATGGAAAATATAATTTCTACATATGAACTTGGTGTTTAGCTAAGATTTCTAAACAAGATGTTGGAAGTATATCCAAGTTTCGCCATGCTGTTTACAGTGAAATGTGAAAGGAGAAGGATAAATTAAAGAGAAAATTGTTAAATAAAAAATATTCACAATTTGAAAGTTTAGAAGCTTCTCAGCCTATCTGTATCATTTAAAAACAACAACAGCAAAATAGTAAGTCATGTCCTGTAGAGAAAATCAGATATGTGACTTGAAGGATATCTGTACCCTGGATCTGATCTACTGCCAGGAAAATCTAAGAATGGAGATGCAGTTATACAAGATTGACCTGCGGGGTACCCTCTGTGTGATGGCTTCACCTATGCAAACTGCAAAGCAGCCAAGGATTTTGTGAGTTTCATATCAGCAGAAACTTTCTCCAAGCTTCTCCTGAGGGGAAAGGGAGACTGTCAAACAGGGGGAGAGGGAAATGGAAACATCTGGCATCAGAAATGCATGATCTTTTATAGATGGAAGAGTGCTCCAGAAGGTGGCCCACTGCCTAGTGATGTTGCCACTTTCCATACTTAACAAGGGGCACAAGGCTGGGACAATAGAACTCTTTAGTGTCATGTCTGTGACAGCTCAGAGCCCTGGTGTGTAGCACTGCGCTCTAATCTGTCTGGGGTTAAAAAATAAAAACTAAGAGAATACTCAAATCTTAAAACCTGGTGGAATTTGCCCTGTAAGTTTTGAACTTATTTGCAATCTATGAGCTTTTTTTTTTTCTTCCAGGATCTCACTTTGGAAAATGGACTATCATTTTTACGACTGTCTCGTCATATCGGGGAAACAGATAGCTGCTTTTATAACTCGTAGATGGAGAGCAACTTCCTTCCAGCTTTCTTCCATGCATAACTTATTTGGATTATTTAAATGAGGTTTGATTTGAGACTTAGGCCGATGCTGGAATGGTTACATGTGAAAAAGTTGGCAGAGAATGAATGTAGTTTGCCAACGAGGAGGCTATAAATTGGGGAGATCAAAGAACAGATTGTTATAGCTTGAAACACTTTTTCCTCAGATTCATGTGTTGCAGTCTGTCAAATTGTAGATCTTAAGTATCCCCTTAATTCCATCTGGTAAAAGTTAGTTCCTAGTAGGGTGCTGCTGGGAAGTGGTGAGTCTTTGAAAAGAATTTAGTGAGAGGTTCCCATGTCAGTGGGATTGTGTCCTCAAAGGAGCCTTTAGAACCCAGATTGCTCAATCTGTCTTCTACTGTCTAATGACAAGGTGAATGTTTTTTTTTTTTTCCCACACTACATATTCCTACTATGACATGTCTCTGTGAGTTCAAAGCAATGGGCCTAATCAGTCCCCAATGAATATCTCTAAAACTGTCAGCCTAAAATCACTTTTCTCTGCCTTTTAAATTACCTGAGTTTTAGAGTTTGTATTTACTGTCTAGTAAATATTCTGTTGTCAGTTGTTAGACTATGACAAAAATAAGATCAAACCCTAACCGGCAAGGTGGCCTACTTAGGGAAAAGATCTTTACAGGGATTATAAAATTGAAATGAAATCACAATGGTTGGTGTTAAGCTAATGTGGCTGATGTCCTTATAGCAAGAGGTCATTTGGCAGCATAGAAGAAAGACAGCAGGAAGAGGCCGATGGAGAATCTGTTGGTTCCTCATCTACAGGAGGAACCAACCCTTTACTACCTGTCTTTGGACATCTGACTTCCAGAACTATAAAAGAATAAACTTCAGTTGTTTAAGTATTCATTAAAGACTGCATGAGGCCATGACTTTGAAGGAGGGTAGAGAGGGTTATGTGTGAGGGCTTGGAGGGAAGGAAGGAACGGAGAAATGTTGTAATTAAATTATAATCTCAAGTATTCAGAGGGGCAGGTACGTCATGTTCCTTTTGGAGCTAGTGTTCCAAACTTTATGACACCTCACCCAGCAACAGAGACAGGGAACTTTTGCTTGTGAAAGTGGTCCAGGTGTTATGGGGTCCACTTAGATTCACCATAACTCCAACACCAGGTCAATGCCGATGACAATAGTTTATTGTAATCAAGCTGCAAAACAGACTCCAGAGCTAAACTACAACCTAAAAAGGAAGTTTTAAAGGATGAAACCTTCTTGCTTAGCTTCTTCAGGTGTACAGATTTTAGTATGTTTATCCTATAGTATATGTCTAATATCCATGGATAAGTGAGTCTATACCATGTGTGTCTTTCTGATTCTGGGATACCTCACTCAGGATGATCTTTTCTAGTTCCCACCATTTGCCTGCAAATTTCACGATTTCCTTGTTTTTAATTGTGGATTAGTATTCTTTTGTGTAAATGTACCACAATTTCCGTATCCATTTCTCAATTGAGGGACATCTGGGTTGTTTCCAGATTCTGGCTATCATGAATAAAGCTGCCACAAACATGTTTGAGCAAATGTCCTTGTTGTATACTTGAGCATATTTTGGATATATGCCTAGTAGTGGTATAGCTGGATCTTGAGGACAATTCCTAATTGTCTGAGAAAGTGCTAGATTGATTTTCAAAGTGGTTTTACAAGTTGACATTCCCACCAGCAATGGAGGAGGATTCTTTCTCCACATCCTTGCCAGCATGTATTGGCCACTTGAGATTTTGATCTTAGCCATTCTGATGGGTGCAAGGTAAAATCTCAGGGTCATTTTGATTTGCATTTCCCTCATGACTGAGGATGGTGAACATTTCTTTAAGTGTTTCTCTACCATTAGATATTCCTCTAAAGAGAATTATCTGCTTAGCTCTGCACCTTATTTTTTAATTGGATTACTTGGTTTGTTGCTGTTTAACTTCTTGAGTTCTTTATATACTCTGGATATTAGCCCTCTGTCAGATAAAGGGTTGGTGAAGATTCTTTTCCAATCTGTAGTCTGGCATTTTGTTCTGATGACAGTGTCCTTTGCTTTACAGAAGCTTTTCAATTTCATGAGGTCCCATTTATTGTTGATCTTAGAGCCTCTTAATCCTCATTCAGAAAGGCAAATGGGATAGACATAGAAAGAGAGAGAAAACAGGGAACAGGACAGGAGCCTACCACAGAGGGCCTCTGAAAGACGGTTACCCAGCAGGGTATTAAAGCAGATACTGGGACTCATGGCCAAACTCTGGGCAGAGTGCAGGCAATCTTATGAAAGAAGGGGGAGATAGAAAGACCTGGAGGGGACAGGAGCTCCACAAGGAGAGCGACAGAACCAAAATATCTTGGTCAAGAGATCTTTTCTGAGACTGATACTCCAAACAAGGACCATTCTTGGAGATAACCTAGAACCCCTGCACAGATGTAGCCCACTGCAGCTAAGTCTCCAAGTAGGTTCCCTAGTAAGGGGAACAGGGGCTGTTTCTGACATGAACTCAGTGGCTGGCTCTTTGATCACCTCCCACTGAGGGGCAGGGGCAGCCTTTCCAGGCCACAGAGGAGGACAATGTAGACAGTCCTGATGAAACCTGATAAGTTAGGGTCAGATGGAAGGGGAGGAAGACCTCCCCTATCAGTGGGCTGGAGGAGGGGCATGGGAGGAGAAGAGGATGGGAGGGCGGGATTGGGAGGGGCTACAGCTGGGATACAAAGTGAATAAATTGTAATAAATAAAGGAAAAGATATATTTTTTAAAAGGATGAAACCATAAAGTGCAGGGGAGTAGGGTGGGCTATAGCATTGTCCAATAATATGATTGAGTTAAGGGTTAAGCAAAGGAGTTTCCACCAATCAGGACAGCAGTTAGTTCCTAGGCTTGGGAACATGAACTTAGTTTGACCCTGCCAGCAAGATGGAGAAGTTGTCCTTGAAACGGCTGGGTGAAAACAACTGTCTCCTTACAACAGAAGCTGTTCCGCTGTTGGGAAGTCCCTAACTCCCCTAGAGCCTGAGACCTTGAATTTAGTTTCTCCCAGTTATTAAATAGTCTGAAAACAAAATGCCAGAACTTAGAACTTTTGGTTTTTTTTGCTTGTTCCTAGCAAAGACTATCTTTTGAGCTTTCTCATGGTTGGTTGCCCTAGCAAACAACTATGTACTACTTGCCTATTGTTGGTGGATAGCCAATTGGTGTGTGTGTACGTGTGTGTCATTTAAAAATTATATTTATTATTATTATTATCATTGTGTGTATGTGCAAAAACATTTGTGCTTGCAAGTGTGTATGTTATAGTATACATGTAACGGTCCAAAAATAACTTTCAGGAGTTGATTTTTCTCCTTTTATCTTGTTGAGGCAAATCTCTCTTTTCTTGCAGTTTTCTCCATTGGAGTGACACTGAGTATGTCAATCACACTTAGGCAGGCAGGTCCTATGTCCAGGAGTAGTTGACAAACACAAAACAAACTTTGTTTTTTTGTTTTGGGTTTGGGAGGGGGTTGTCTTTTGTTTTTTGTTTGTTCGTTTTTGGTATTTCTTTTTGTCTTACTGGGTTTTTTTTGTTTGTTTTGAGTTTTGGAGGGTTTAATCTTTTGTTTTTGTTGGTTTTTATAAGAACATTAAATAAAATTAGGTTGGTGGGGAGGTGGAGAGAATGTGGGAGTTGAGAGAAAGGAAAGAATATAATCAAAATATATGAAAAAATTTAACTAATAATTTTTAAAAGGAGGAAAATGGACAGAATGTTTGCAGAAGCTAAATGACAGCTCTGAAAAGAGTCATATGGCAGAGGAAGAGCCATATAGAGCACACCTGTACACACACACACCAATTGGCTATCCACCAACAGTAGGCAAGTAGTACATACTTGTTTGCGAGGGCAACCAACCATGACAAAGAGTCCCATAGCAGAGGAAAGACTCAAACTAATTTGAAAATGATGAAAAGTCTTGAGTAGTCACACAGATAAGAGGTCACACAGATAACAAATATTCACAAGAGACAGGGATAAGGAGAAGCCATTAGAGATAGGTGAACCTAATGCAGTATTTTGAACAACTGTATATCTGCTAAAGTCACTAAATCAAATACTGTAGAAGAATTTTAATTCAGAACATAGATGCTCTGGCAAGAGATCACATCCAAACATCTTCTAGGTCTGTGTGATACAGCTGGAATACAGAGACATATTTAATCCCAGGAGAAAGAGGCAAACAGGTCTCTGAGTTCAAGGCCAGCCTGTTAGAGAGCAAGTTTCAGGTAAAGAAAAGCTTAGGATCAGACATGATGGTACACACCTTTAATCCCAGCACTTGGGAGACAGAGGCATGCAGATCTCCAAGTTCTGGTCAGTTCTGTCCAGTCAGTTCAATTGAGTTGGTGAGTTGAGAGGGAGTGCAGTGGGGTCGAGTTCATGGCAGTTCAGTTTGTAGAATTCAGTGGCAGTTTTTACTGGGAGGTTGAAGAAAGAACGAGCTAAACACAGATGAAGACAGAATGAGCCAGAGAATGAGAAGGAGCCAAAAGATTAGACTAGATTGTTAGAGTTAGTTTGAGGCCGAGAAAAGCAATTCAGTAAGAAACTGAGAGAAGCCAGATTTAATCAGTCAGCTAGGGAAGGAGTTGGAGTCAGAACAGCTGAGTAAAACCAGCCATCCAGAGTTCAGAACGAACTAGAAAGGGTGAGCTCATTCAGCAGTAAGTCTCAGAGGATGAAAACATTCTAGGCCTAGATTAGATTGTACAGAGGCTAGAAGCTCCCAGAACTAGGTCTAGGTTAGGAGGCGAAGGCAATAAGCCTCTAAGATGACAATTAACATCAGAAGAATGAAAGTTACTTTTACAAAATACACAGTGACAGGTGCTAATGAGCATGTGGAGCAACTGGGATGCTCATGCATTCCTCATGGGAACAAAAAGTGATAGACTCATTCTGGATAACAGGTTGACATTTTGTTATATCAATATATATTTACCATATGACCAAAGATTCCCATTTTATACATGCTGTGTGTCTACCACACAGCGTGAAATGTGAATATTCATGCAGAACTTGCCCATGCATCTTTGTAGAAATTCTATTCCTATTTGCATCAAGCTAAAAACAGCCCAAATATCTTTTGTAGATAATGAATAAACAAATTATGGTGCACTGAGACAATCGAATCCTATTAGGAAGTAAAAAAATGAATGGACTATTAATAAATCTTGGCTCCCTTTTGAAGACACTATGCCAACCATGGGGAGCTGGTCTCAAGGGTTGAACATGATTCCATTTGTAGAACTTTGCCAAAAAAGATAACACCTTAATGATAGAGAACAGATCAGAGATGCCAGGGATTAGAGATGTGAGGGAAATATGAACATAAAGCTGTAAGATGAAGCAGTTGATAAGTGATAGAACTATTTCAGGTCCTGTCTATAGCAACCACGTGAATGTAGAGTCTCTTGAAATCTTTGCTGTAAGGCTCAGCATGCTCATGTATAAAAGGTGCAGAGTCTTTCATTTTTATATATGCTAATATGCTTTTATGATATAAATTAAATTTGAGTTACTTCTAAATTCTGAGATCTCATAGTCCTGTTAACCAACTTCCATTTTCTTCATTATCAAATAGCAAACCTCATTGTTGTAGATTCTAAGGAATTTTCAACATGTGCAAATATAAAATGAAAAGTCTGTAGTGATTAAGCTTACCTTAAAATTTTAGTGAGGTTGTTTCATTGTTACTCCCTATTGTTTATTTTTATGTTCTTGTTTGTGGTACTGGAGATTTAATGTAGGGTTTTGTGTATCTAGTCAAGGCCTCTAGGATGGGGTTAAAGCCCCAGCCCTCTAACTACCCATTTGTTAATCATTTTCTTGGTGTATATTCTTGTATCCTTTCAAAGTTCACTAAACCTTGACTAGGAAAATACTGTTTTGTAAAATAGATTGAGAATATAAACAAATCGGGCATGGCCCTTTTAGTACTATTCTTTCTCTAAGAAAAATGCCGTGGATTTGATGTTGTATTTTGATTTCTGCTTTGCTCTGCTGTGGATCTCTGTGCTATCAGAGATGGACTTTCAGAAATAATTATCATACTCTTTAACTATATACACATTGAGGCTATATCACTTTTTCTTACCTCTTCACAGAATATGGCCAAAGGGGTAGGGCATAAGCAAAAGTTACAAACTGATTTTAGAGAAAAAGGCCTTCCCAAATGTACCTTTGAGTCCATAATACCAATGTGTGATCACTTTTCTAGGCCATTTGTTGGCAAGTTGGAATGATCTTTGGCACCTGGAGTATATTCTCTTTGAATAGCTATCAAATACCTACCCTGAGAACACATTCTGTCCTTGAGTTTTGGGTATCTGACTCATCATTACTAATGTAACTTAATGGTACAGTGACTGAGGAAACAAAGAAACTTCTTCAGCATTTTTCTTCTATGCTATCTACTACCACAGAAACACCTAGTTCAAGAGGCACATACACCGTCAGCCCAGAAAGCATGGTGCAGATAGCACTTGGCAAGTGTGTGCCACCAGGCAGCGCCCAACCAGCACAATGTTTTAGGATTCTTCATTTACAATGAAGTGAGAATGTGAATAATAATGATAAATTTAAAAGAGGAAATTTTAAAAAAGAAATAGCAACTAGCTAAAAAAAGACTGTAGGTATCAAAAGACAAAATGCAACTTAGGCAACAAAAAAATAAAATACCTGGGTAATATAATAATTCCCTCGGGATTGCTTATAAATCCTGACCCTCCCTTTGCTGTATTAAGCATTTTCTTTAACTCTTAAAAAACAAATAAGCAACTAGAGGGATTCTGGGGACTAATCACTTATTGCTAAAATCATACTCTAAAGAATCCATTAATTGTTCAACCACTATCTCAGAAGATAAGCAAGGCCAACCAGATGCCATATGATCAGGCCTAGAAGAAGAATGCATCTATGAGAGAAGTGTCAATCACAAAGAGGAACCCAGGAATCAGCTGCCCACAGGCAAGGTAAAGCAGACATAGGAAAAGGCTGGAATATAAGTCAGACTTTAAATTTTGAGAAAACAAAGGAGACAAAGTTGGTGATATGGCTCCTGGTAGGTTACCCACAATCCAGTGGATTGATCCCACAGCCATGGTATATAAGCAGCACAAATTGGATTCCATTGGTTATAAAACAAAAGAAGAGAGAACAAGAAGTTGGTACAGGGTGAGGGTTGGATCTGGGAACAGTTGGGTAATGAGGAATAAATATGATCAAAGTTCATTGCCTTAATGTAAGAAATTCTCAACAAATTCATAAAAATTTCATTTTTAAAAAATAAAAATCATTAAAATGGTAAAATGATAACTCATATTTAAGAGCAATAGTTTCTCCCATTTTTCTTTGACTGCACTTCCTTCACTTTATTCTGCGCTGAGAAGACAAATAATTTTCTCATTCAATTAGTATTTATGGAATACTTGCCATGTGGTAGGCACTCTTCCCAGACAGGGATTATAGGAATGGAAAAAAAAAAGTAATTTCTTTCACAAACTTAAATTCTAGGGAGATTAGCAAGTAAATACTGAATTACATACTAACAAACAGAAGAAGGTAAAATATTGTAGGCATAGTAGTGTCAAACAGGATGACTGTGGAAGCCTTCAGGCAGGTGCTATGTGCTATGTTAGGAGGCAAGGAAGTAAGCCATGTAGACTTGCCACGGAAGGGAAGCTTGCCGAGTGAGGCCAGAGGGCAGTATCCAGAGATGAGCCCAGAGAGGAACTGCAGAGGACAGGGCAGAGATGCGTATAGAGCCCTTCAGCTGCTGTGGGTTTTCTTCTGGGTTGTGAGAAGCTACTGGAGAGCATTGAACAGGCAGTTGTCTCTTAATAATAACCTCTAGGAACCATATAATTGTCCCAGTATCTGTGATGTAACCTCCCATCTTGCTCCTCAGGATACAAGTTGCACAGGTGAAAACTGATCTTTTCTGAACACCACTTTACGAATGATGAGGAATTAAATGTGCACCTATGGATAACAAACAAATCTTAAGATATCATCTTAAGATAACACACTACAGACACTTCAGACTTAAGACATTTAGTACTTGAGAAGATAAAACTCCTGAAATGTGACCAGACCCACCCTGGGAACAAGCATTTCATCTTCTATTCTAATAGTTGTATTCCCAAAAATCTCTTCAGTAGCATTTGGTACCGTATAATCATCAGTGCTATAGAGTTTGAAGACCTATGTTTACCTATTGAACCAATTCTTTAACTATGTAGTTTTGTGTTCTGATTCTCTAATTTGAAAATGGACAAAATAGTGTATATTCAGTGAACAGATATCATGTACCATCTATTGAACATTCTAGAAATGGAAGGTAATAAGCCTCAAAGGTATTTGGAACTTAGTACATTATAACTGTATCTTGTTTGGTGCTGGGTACCAAATTCACAGTCAAATGCATACAAAGCAAAGTCTTCACCCTGTGAGCTACACCTCCAGGGCCCTACAATTCTTAAATCCTTTCCCCCATTTTTATTTCACTTGGAAAAGTTTATAATGTAGCACAATGAAACTGAATTCCAGAGACAATGGATGCCAATGGTTTTGATGTTACCAGTTTATCATGAAAGGGAGGCATGAAACTGTTCACATGTTGAAACATACCAGCACTTGAGTGGAATGGGAAGTTTCCTGTGATGCCATTTTGATGGCAGTTTCTTTATATGTATCCGTGAATTGTACTTTCCCAAGATGAATACAAGTTATTTTTGTATTCCATTGTGCATTATGCTTCTTTCAATCATACTGGAATGAGTCTCCAGCTCTATTTCTTAGCACTGAAATTGTAATTTGCACTGATACTGTTGCATAAAAGCACACTGACTATTTGTTGGCTAGAAGGGGCTACAGTCCTTTGTTGGCATTATTCCTTCTCATTACCTTGCCTTGGACGGAAGAAAAGGAATTTATGTGTCTTTCATTGAATGGAATCTAGTGGCAGTACTCAGAGAGTGTATTGTTTTGGCAAGAAGGAGCTAGATGGTGAAATAGATAAAGACTTAAGAATTAAACTGTTAATATTGTTAGCTTTAACTACACTCTTTAAAAAAAACACCTATGAATGTGTTCTTTTATTTCAGATCTCCAGTTTTGTATTCATAGTAAATTATAATCAGTGTTATTTTGAATTCAGTGTTGTGCTAAGATGGATACAGCAAGTTCGGTTCTGTGTCTTTAAAACTGTTTAGTTTTTCAAAGGTCAGCTGAAAACAATACTCAGAGAAATTTTGCTCAATGACAACTGTAATTTTATATAAAATCATGCTACTAAAAAGGTAGTGGCTTTTTAAAACATTTTAAACTGTTATGTTTGTATTATAAACACTATTTATTGCTGGTAATTAATTGGTCTTTCTTTACAGCTCAGAAAAAAACTAAAATGTTACAATGTTCAATACTTACAAGAAATAATTGTCTGTTACTAAGTAATTTTATTCTTCACTCTCTTGCTCTGACAGGATATTGATACCAGAGTTTATTTATCCAATACTAAAATATACTATAGGTGGAATTTTCAAGAACTTACAAGGATATATACACATCTGTAAACTGATGAATTGGGATTACTCATTGCTCCTGTTGAGGTACCAACGGCTAAGACTTACATATGGCAGGAAGGTTTACATTTTGCTCATTAGATTCCTTTTTAGCACAGGATGCCAGTGTCTGAATCTTTAACACTGCACACAAGGCTTGGTCCCCACCTTGTGTTTCTCTTGGGGAACTGAAGTTCAAGGCAAGAAAGTTGCCACTGGGGACATGGCCTTGAGACCCCAGAACCTCCTTTATCTCCATTGATTAATATACACAATAAATATGAAGAACGCAAGGAATTCAAGCATCCAGACAGTCTGATTATCTTTTAAATTCTGCATTTTAGTTAACCTTTTTCTGATTATCTTTTTTAAATTTTTTTCTTTATTACTATTTATTACAATTTATTCACTCTGTATCCCAACTCTAGCCCCCTCCCTCATACCTCCTGTTCCCCCCTTCCTTCCTCTTCTCCCCTTATGTTTCTCCCCTAGTTCACTGATAGGGGAGATTCTCCTCCCCTACTATCTGATTCTAACCTATCAGGTCTCATCAGGAGTGGCTGCATTGTCTTCCTCTGTGGCCTGGTAAAGCCACCTCACCAGCAGGAAGTGATCAAAGAGCAGGCAACCGAGTTCACACCAGTGACTGCCCCTGCTCCCCTTACTACAGAACCCACTTAGAGACTGGGATGTCCATGGGCTACATCTGAGCAGGTTGTCTAGGTCCTCTCCATGCATGTTCTTTGGTTGATTCATCAGTCTCTGCAAGATGCCCTGAGATGAGATTTTTGTTGTTCTGTTGGTCCCCTTGTGGAGCTCCTGTCCCTTCCAGTTCTTTCTAGCTCTCCCTTCTTCCACACGATTCCCTGTACTCTGCCCAAAGTTTGGCTATGTATCTCAGCATTTGCTTCAATACCCTGCTGGATAGAATGTTTCAAAGGTCCTCTGTGGAAGGCTCCTGTCCTGTTCCCTGTCTTCTCCTACTTCCAATGTCTATCCTGTTGGCCCTTCTGAATGAGGATTAAACCTCTTCCCTAGGGTCTTCCTTGTTGTTTAGCCTCTTTAGGACTATAGATTTTAGTATGTTCATCCTATATTATAGGTCTTATATCCACTTATAAGTGAGTATATACCATGTGTGTCTTTCTGCTTTTGGGTTACCTCACTCAGGATGATCTTTTTCTAGTTCCATTCATTTGCCTGCAAATTTCATGATTTCCTTGTTTTTAATTGCTGACTAGTACTCCATTGTGTAAATGTGCCACAACATCTGTATCCATTCTTCGGTTGAGGGACATCTAGGTTGTTTACACATGCTGGCTATTATGAATAAAGCTGCTATGAACATGGTTGAGCAAATGTCCTTGTGGTATATTTGGATATATGCCTAGGAGTTATATAGTTATATAGGATCTTGAGGAAGCACTATTCCTAATTGTCTGAGAAAGTGCCAGATTGATTTCCAAAGTGGTTGTACAAGTTTACATTCCCACCAGCAATGGAGCAGGTTTCACCTTTCTCCACATCCTTGCCAGCACATATTGGTCACTTGAGTTTTTGATCTTAGCTATTCTGATAGGTATAATGTATACTCTCAGGGATGTTTTGATTCACATTTCCCGGATGACGAAGGACATTGCATTTCAGTTAATGCTTTTGGTGACCCTGGTTTCTCCCTGGAGTGGGTAAGGTTAGCAGTTTTGTACAGCTTTGAGACTTATGGCAGACTGAACGAGATGTGGAATGCTGTCAGGTAGTGTCATGATCAGCATTTTCCTATCAGTACCTCAATTTATACTTAGCCATGTTAGGACTACAAAATTTGCCACTATCTTGTCTGAGAAGAAATTCCTAAAATGCTTATTTATTTTGTCAGCTTTGAAAATTAAATATGATTAATAGCTTTAATGAGTTGAACTTGCTATTTTATTTTTGCTAATAGGTCTCTGTGAACCATGGTAGTATCATATCTCCAATCCCAGTTTTAAACCGTATTATTTTGGGTAAAATAATTTAAATAAAATTTCAGATTTAGCCAGATGTGTTGTTGCATGACTTTAATTACAGTAGGCTAGCCTGGTCTACAAAGCAAGTCCAGGACAGTCAGGGCTGTCACACAGAGAAACCCTGTCTCAGAAAGAAAAAAAAAAGCTCAGATTTGTTGCATAGTTTGGCAAATAGTAGGTAGTGTTAAGCACATTTTCTTCATGTTACCAACAATTTGTCATCCCAAGACACTCAAAATGCCTTCATATTCCAAAAAGCATGCACAGAGGCCCACCTGGACAAAAGCACACTTTATAAGGACTTAAACAGTACTCACCAGGAGTTGGGAAACTGGACTTGGGGAGTTAGTGATGACATCAACCATCCCAATGGACTCTGATGAGTCCTTTCAGTCCCCTGGCTCTGTCTCCTTATTTTCGGAATGATTTGCTGAGCAAGGGGCATTTAGTACAATCTAAAATTTCATGATCATGCATTTGTTTGTTTGTTTTTTTAGACTGCTTTGTCACATTTGCTTGAGATCAACCTGGCTCCAGTGACCATCATTGTTGTTACAGATTGCACAGCATACGGTGATCCTCTTTATACTTCAGTGTACCTTTCAATGTATAAAAGCTGTGTTCCCATTTCCCCCCCCCCAAAAAAAAAAAAAACCACGTTGAAGACACACTCTGAGTACGTGTCTGAGTTGCGCTCCTGACCAACAGTGTAAAAACTCACTCTCTGGTGCCCAGAGCCACGTACACACACACCCTGTGCACCTCTCTGCACACACACACACAGACACGCCCACAGTGCCTAATTAGGGGTACATGCTTCCCCCAGATGTCGTTTGCATTTTAGATTAGGGGTGCTTTGTCTATCACAAGAGGCTGTGCATTCAATATAGAGCGGCTTCTGTGGGCAAATCCCAAACAATGAGCTTAAACAGAAGAAGGAGGGAAATGTTTATTGAAATAAAAATAAGGTTTTAAATTCCTTGGGGGAATAAACCAAAGCCAATGTTTTCCTGTTCAGTGACATTTCTTTTCTTTTTTTTTTTTTTTTTATACTGATGCTGTTTTGGATCTTCTGATGAAGGGAGGGGAAGATAAAAAACTTCAGCAAATCAGCTCTTTGATTCAGAAATGGAATCTGAAAAGCTGTTTTATTGAGGCTTTTGGCAAGCTCTGACTTAACCAGTTTTGACTGTTACGAAGACAGTAGCCTCACAAATTTAGTGCAAGTCTGAGCAGTAGAGGGTATTTTTAAGGGGGAGATAGCACAGTTGTTTAAAGAATCCTGGGCCAATAGCATTTGATAGGCGGAGTTACTGCTGTGTGCATTGCCTGCCGAGCAAGATAATTCTGAATGAAGACTTTTAACAGCACATGCTGGACGGACTCCGGTTCCGCCCTTTGTGCAGACAAAAGTGACTGGGTGGCCAGGCTTTGCTTTCTGTCTGAGTTAATGCAGCTTGTTTGATAAGGTTTTTCTTCAATAATAATAATTATACATGTAAAGCATGTAAAGGATTTATCAAGAGCCCTCATGAATATTTTATGAGTTGATATATCCAGCTGAATGGATTCAGTGAGTCTCAGTGTGTAACTTGCAGACAAACCTCATCCACAAGGAGGCTAGTGACAGAGGAAGCACTTTGGCGCATTTTCAGAGGCGAAGGCAGCCTGATAAAGCTCCTTGTGACAGGCTGACTTGCCATTCTCCCAGTATGCTGCTCTTGCTCTGAAACGGCTCCAGGATTGGAAAGCAGAGCTTCCCAAATTAGCCTGGGAAGAGTGTGTGGACGCAGCAGTCTTTTAACCTGCGGCAGTGTCTTTGCTAGGTTGCTCCCCACGAGACATGACAGCAAAAAATTCTCCCAAGGAACTTACTGCTTCTGAACCCGAGGTTTGCATAAAGACTTTCAAGGAACAGATGCGCTTAGAACTTGAGCTTCCCAAGCAACCGGGAAACAGACCTACATCTCCCAAAATTTCTCCACGCAGTTCACCAAGGAATTCACCGTGCTTTTTCAGAAAGTTGCTGGTGAATAAAAGCATCCGACAGCGTCGTCGCTTCACTGTGGCTCATACATGGTAAGAGGGGATCTAAAGGCATCCCCAGGGCTTGGAAGGTTCTTGGGTTCTCGGCAGTGATTGAGAAAGGTTGAATATGGAGCGTCTGGGTTTTGTTCTGAATGCACAGCACAAGTATGAGTTAAAGGGAGACAGCAGGTCAGCCAAGAATGCACAAACAGTGTGCTTAAAGTATCGTTGTAGTACCTGACGTTTCCAGTTAAAATAACCCTCTGGCTGTAGAGATGCTCTGAAATCACAGATTCTAAAAATGTATATCAGAAAATGGGGAATTGGGGGAGTTTTCAAAAGTAAGATTCTTGTTTCATCTCTGTTCTGTGGTAGATTATTTTTAGTAGTATGTTTTTGGTACAAGAATAGGTATTTTCATCTAAATTCAAATCTATTTCTTGAGATAACATATAAAAAGCCTAACTGAATGCATCGTCTTGTCATGCATAAGCCAGTGAGCTTTATACTTACTAACTTTTATCTTTACACTACTCAAGGGTAGGGAAATTAAGTTCCTACTTAAAGTTTCACTGGTAAGCACTTTTACTTATGATTCTAAATTGCTTAACTTAACTTAACACTTGTATGCATTTTAGGTATGCCATGTATAAGAATTTAATAACCCCCTGTGGAAATTGACTTAAGCCTGCCACCTCTAGCATATATTTTCCATGGGCTGTAAAAACACTAGGATGGCCTTCTTAAAGCAGTGCAGTTGAGGAAACACAAGGAGAAGCCCCCTCAACATTAAGTCACTTTAACCTGAAAAACATGGGCCACTTCAGGTTTCTTTGAAGGAATGTGTCCTTTTAATTTAAGGTAGCCTGCCAAACTGGTATTTGCAGTTCAGTGTTGTTTAATAGGGAGCATGACAATAAAGGCAGGAAATGTTTTTTTTTTTTTTTTAGGGTAATCCCCACCGTGATATTGTACCTGCATGCTAGAGTGCCAACTAACGTAATAAACCAAAGCTTCTGAATATCTGAGAATTAATACTCACTGAGTTGCTTCCTCCTCACCAGAAAATGTCTTTGCTTGCTTTGTGCACAATGGGTTGATTAATCCATAGAAAGATGTGGCTGACGTCAATGAATTGCTAGCGTTCAGCCAACATGTACTTCACATAGTTTAACGTGATATGGATATTCTTACTTCTGACTGATGCGGTGTGCTTGGCTGGAGAACTGTTTGGTCCTTTCGGTGAATCATGGTGCTGCTCTTTCATTGCACTCTGTTGCTTGTATGACATGTGTGGTTACATTTTCAAATTCAACCAATGGTGATAGCATTTGTAGAAAGAGGGTGCTCATGTAAAAGTACATGACTTTAAAAAGTCCTCTTCTCGGTCTTTGCCCCTCCTCCAACACATAGGACTTCACATCTAATCTGCTGAGTCCTGTAACTAAATACGGGAAGAGAAGTGTGTGTATAGTTCTTATTAAAGGAACATATGTAGGAAAACACCCAATTAATGAATAGATGTGTATGTCTTACTAGTTAAAAAGATATTAAAGCCTTTAATTTTAAATAGATAATTTTCAAAGACTGGAAAATCTTAAAATTCTGGTAATATTTTTATTAACGTGGAGTTTTGGGGGTTCTTGAGTATAACAATGTGACCTTTTTCTTCTTCTTAGAATAGATTCTTGATTTGATAGAAGCATAGAGCTATAAATACTAGTGGTGCTTTTCCTTTCAAAAGAATGAAGTTTTAGAATGATTAAAGAGCCAGCTTTACTCATGCATTATACAAATTTTCTTGCAGAAAGTTGGAAAAAGAACAATTTAATGATATGTGAGGTTACTTATGCTAATAAAATGATATTTTAGTTAAGCTAAAACAAAACTTTGCGCAATTGCCAAAAAAAAAAAAAAAGAAAAAAGAAAAAAAAACCCAAGACATTGGCATAATGTAATACAATATAGGCTTATTCATTAATCATCCGACTCCTGAAACATCTTTAGGTATGGCTACGATTTGTGTTCAACTTACCTCCCTCTTCTCCTTCTCTTCTTTTTATGATTTTTAGTAAAATTGATTTAGTAAAGCTCCTGACTAAATCTGCATTGATGCTAATTTCTGCTGTTGTATCCGCTGTGAGATGCTTAACATTTTTCAAACCCATTGTCTTGAAATAGGCAAGGAAAAGCTCTTCTTGGAAAAGAGACATACCTCATATATTTGAGCGACTTTTCCACAAATCTTAAAAGCGCTGTGCTGTTTCATTTTCTCACTATATGAAATAGTTACCCAAGGAGGCACAAGCATACCCACCTTAGTTTTGCCCCTTTGTCAGGATGAAACGTAACTAGCTTTTTTCCCCATCAGTGACTGGCATGGTACAGACCAGGAATTTAACTTAGAAACCCTAAGACATACACTCAGAAGTCCCTAAAAACACGTTATTACTTTACGGCAGACTGTAGGCTCCTGTCAAGAGGGCTGGATTGTTTTGATCCCAGCAACAAAATCAAAGTACTTTTCACGATGACGCAAACAATGCAGAGGGTACAGTTCACATCTTAACCCTTTGGACATTGGCCTTTCTTTAGTTATTCGTAGATTTCGTACTTTGATGGAACGGACAGGCAGCTCTGGCTCTTGAGACCTGAGTGTGCAGTTGAGCTCGCTCATGACAAGATTTACTACACATTTGTACAGCTTTGACTCAGGAATTATTTTTGAAATATCTGAAGAAAAGTAGATGTTCGGTGTGTTGTCGTTGTTAATCATCATGTTTACACAATCCCAAACCTGGAAGGAATTTGACTAATTATCTTACTGCTTCCTCCTACCCTTGGGCAGAACCACATTGCTCCATCTTTGACATATGGACATCTGGCCTAAAACTGAAGAGGAAAATATCCTCACTTAGTTTCATAAGTACTTTATCATTTCATACTACAGATATTGAAAAAATATTTCCTCTGACTGAACTGATTGAATTCTTTCATAGCATATAATTCTTTTTCCTTCTCACTGGCTATTTAGAAAAGTCTGGTGATTATATGCGTGAATGGGTGGATTATCAACTGGTTCTTTGCTTTAGATTTTACTCACTCAACATATAAAAATGAACATAGATAAATAGCTATGAAGAAAAGAAAAACAATTCTGGTTCAACCTATATTTTCCCTCTTCTACTATATTTTAAGTTCTTTATGCTGATGTTTACATATTATCTTATTTAAGTTCTTGATTTGCAGTCTTTTCAGGGTTACATGTTATACATATGAAAGACTTCTGATCTTTTCTCTTCTTCTAAGTATTTTTGTTCCATTATTCATTCTTTGACTCTGATTAACACCCCAAATTTCGAGCTCTTTGAATTATGACTCCCCAAATGGATATGAACATTATTGTTAGATGATGTGGTGTGGTATGGTGTGGTTGGTGTGGTGTAATGTGGTGTGTGGGGTGTGTGTGTAAGTATTAAGCACTGCTCAGCCTTTCTGGGTACAGAATGTGACAGTATTATTTTCAGTTAGTGTATTATTCCTCCTTGGCCTCAAATCTGAGATAACAGTTTCTGAAGCACAGTGTTCCTATGTAAAGTATCTGACTGTGAAACTGTCAAGATACTTTTTTGCCTGGCACTTTCTGCATTCTGTCTTAATTTTTTTGCTTTCTTCTCTCTCTCTTTGTCTAACTTTTCAACCTTCTCTTCCTGGCTGGGACCATTCCTGCCACTAGTTCTCCTTGAGGAAGATGGGTGCTGGTGCTGATTCCCAGTAAATCCTGGATGCCTCCTAAAATGCTGCCTTCTAGGAAGCAAATGTATCAGTGGGCACCACTGCCTATCTATCCATGCTTACATGCAATAACATGCTTTTAGTTGTGAAATGCTATGGGGAAAATTGTATTCCTCTTCACCCCATTTTGGTTTTTTCCTTTCTATTGAAAGACTTCCTTATTAAGGTTCTTAGTGAAGGTTTTTATTGTTGTGATAAACATCATGACCCAAATACATCACGTTTGCACAATCTCAAATATGGAATGAATTTGAATAATTATCTTAGTATTCAATAATGAGTTTGTTTCATCTTTCAACTTTTGGGACATACTCGATTACTCAGGGAAGTCAAGGCAGGAAACCAAAGGGAGGAGTTGATGTCATTGAGAAGTGCTGCCTACTAGCTTGCTCCCCATGGCTTGCTCAGCCTGTTTTGTTTTTGTTTTTGTTTTGTTTTTAACAACCCAGGACCACCTGCCTAGGGGTGATACTGCTCACAATGGGATGGCCCTCCCACATCTATCATTAACCAAGAAAATGCCCATGGGCCAGTCTCGTGGAAGTTGTTCTGATGCTTTATTTTGATGCTGGTTGCTGGCCAAGATCTGGTTAACTCTCCGATACACCTATCCTTGTTGTGTAAACCTGCCTAAGACATTATACCTGATTAAATAGTCAATACCTGGGCAGGGCAGAATGGGGTAGGCGTGGCTAAGGTTCCCGAGCTTTGGGTTTAAGAGACTCTTGGGAGACTGACAGATGGCAAGAGAGGAGGAAGAGGAGAGGAGGAAGAAGGATGGGTTAGCATGGAGAAGGAATCACGTGAGCCAGGAAGAAGGACTCTGAGAATGGCGTGGATGAAAACACAAAGATGAAAATATAAGCAATATTTATAAGATTATGAATGGAAGGTAGTCCAAATGAAGTCGGTTAAGGTGGATGGCATTGGATTGGGGCTGGGAGGTGAATAGTGAGGTTATTTGAGGCTATGTAGGTAGAAATATCTGCCCGGCCCAAGATAATAAGGCAGTTATAAAATATGACAGGGGTCTGTGTCTTATCATTTGTGAGAGTGGGTCAAATAAAACCACTGCCATAATTATAGAGCTAAAAATAAATATTATATAGCCCAACACTCTTTTTATTTACAACACTCAGCGTGTTCTCTCTTCCCAAGTGACTTTGTCAAGTTGCCCATACAATAACTAGAATACTTATTTAACCAATGTTTATAAAATGTGTTATTTATGTCTAACGCATAAGCATAAAAGTAATCAAAGCCAAAATTTATATTCTAATGACAAAGCGAGACAAGTAGAGAGCAAAAGGAAAACAACAATACATACCTGGGTTTTCTCTGAACTTCTAACATGCTTTCTGTAGAATGCTTGTTGGCCCTACTTTCTTAAATAAATCCACCGAATCTCTATAGAGTGTTTCATTCCATTCGGTTACTTTCTAGTAATACTAGAAACATTTAAGATATGTCTAACTTTGAACATGTTTGTTGATTGAAGAGAAATATTCACTAAGTACCCTAATCTGGGTATAAAAGACATAAGCTTAGAAGGTTTTCTTTTCTTTTCTTTTTTTCTTTTTTTTTTTTTTTTTTTTTTTTTTTATAGATGGTTGTGAGCCACTATGTGGTTGCCGGGAACTGAATTCAGGACCTTTGGAAGAGCAGCCAGTGCTCTTAACCTCTGAGCCATCTCTCCAGCTCCACTTTTTTTTTTTTTTTACCTTTAAAGTATTCATGTAGCTGGTAAATGAACACATGCATTAATAAATAATCAGTGAATCATGAAAAATGCCCCTGGAAGTGCACTGTTCGTTGTCATGGAAATCATTAGAAAACATTCCATGTGTTAGAGTTCACGTAGAGAAGAGATGCTGTTAAAGTGGGGTCCTAAGAAGGAACAGGAGCTTTTCTGGCAAAGAATGAGCAGAAAGAACCTTTATCTGTCCAAAAAAGCAACAATAAGGAAACAAAAGTGAAGTGCTTGTATGTTTTGGGGGACAGTAAAGAAACTGCTTGTATGACCACTCCATGAAATGATTAAGATTTTTATGGTACATGGGAGAGAGAGTAAAAGAGAGGGAGCAGATGAGAGAGAGTTAGTTGGTTAGTTGGAGTTAGTTGGAGGCACACTGGGTCCTCCCCGACATGATCAAGGCTTGGTGGCTTTAGCCCACAGTCAGCAGGAGTCCCTGCGAAGCGGGGAGGAGGTGACTGCTGTGTGTGAGTTCTGTTTCCGAGAGGTACTTTGCAGGCAGGATAAAGGATGAGTTGAAGGGTAGGATCAGAGGTAAAAGAGAAAGGGGAATGTGCGTTATATGAGAGATAATGGATTCTGATTATATTGGAAGCTGAGCTTATGACATTCTTTATGGCTTAACCAATTATTGCTTATGGTAAATGGAAGGAGAGTACACGAACTTTCGTTATCACTTGCATTTATCACCTACAACATAATGTGATGCAGAGCACTGGCTGGCGTGCTACACTGGCAAGCATTAAGGAATCCTAGCCAAGGTGTACGTGAGCGTGTGTCTGTAAAGGCCCACTAGCTCTGTCCTAATATACCTAAAGTCACCTAATTTATTGTGCTGTGCTTTAAGTGCAAACTTCTGTGTTGTCTGTTCAGAAACTGCCCTAGTCCAGAACTTGAATAAAATGCCAGTGGAAACTCATACCTTTTAAGCTGGAGTCTCTTTCATCAGAACAAGCATTTTGCCAATAAGTTTATAAATGGAGTTCTTCCTCTACTTTCACGGTCTCCAAGACTTCAATATATTAGACTTTTAAAGTACTTACTGTAAAAGGAGCTTGTAAAGCAACAGTGAAGTGCCCTTACTAGAAGGGGACTTTGGAAACTTGGCTCTTGCCTGCATGCTGAAACCTAAGCCTCATTTGTGGAATCTCATTTGCTTTCTGCTTCTGTTAATCTCTCTGTGATTATCTGTCATTTTTTTCACACTAGGTTTTGTAGTGTTTCTTTCAATAACCCCACTGTGAGGCTACAACAGCATTGTGCTAAGAGAATTACACAGTTCTTAGGAAAAATTCGGGAAGGCTAAGCACTGTTTAGAAGGGTTATACTACCTGGACACCACTGACCATGGCTGCACCTCTTACCCTCTAACCATCTGAACCTCTCTGACTCCTGACGAGCCAAGCATGTCTCCATCTCTGGGTCTCTGCACTTGGTTTTCTTTTGCCTTGAAGGTTAGTTCTGAAGATGTTGACATGGCTCGCTCTTCCATTCTGGCTTCTCCTCAAGAATCAATCCAGAAAGGCCTTGACACCCCACCTGAATTCTAAAATTGCATGCTTCCCACTTTCTAGCTCCTTTTTGGCTTTGTTTCTCTTCTTGACACCTATCATTACTTAAGCATACATTACAGACTGCTTCTTTGTTACATTGTTGCTTTTTCCTCTCATTGTCTGCCACCCCTGCTAAGATGAGTGAGGGCAGATCTGAAATTTGCTGTATCTCAGAAACTTATAAGAAAGATTTTCCTTTCCTTTCCTTTCCTTTCCTTTCCTTTCCTTTCCTTTCCTTTTCCTTTTCCTTTCCTTTCCTTTTCCTGTCCTTTTCTTTCCTGCCCTGTCCTTTCCTTTCCTTCTTTCCTGACCTTTCTTTTCCTTTCCTGTCCTGTCCTCTCCTTTCCTGTCCTTTCTTCTTTCCCTTCTTTCCTCTCTCCCTGTCTCCCCCCTGCCTGTTTCCTTCCTTCCTTCCTTCCTTCCTTCCTTCCTTCCTTCCTTCCTTCCCTCCCTCCCTCCCTCCCTCCCTCCCTCCCTCCCTCCCTCCCTCCTTCCTTCCTTCCTTCCTTCCTTCCTTCCTTCCTTCCTCCTTTCGGAGGCAGGTTCTGATGGAACCCACCTTGCTTTGAGCTAGCTATGTAGCTTAGGAAGATCACAAATTTCTCCTCTTCCTACCTCTACCTCCAGGGTGTTGTATCACCCTACCCATTTTCTGCAGCCCTGGAATCCAACCCAGGTCTTCTTTCTAGTACTTGCAACCCAGAGGACTAGTCAGGCACTTTATAGCTCAAGAAAGGCTAACTTTTCATTAAAGAATGCATAAGTATGGTCCCTGCTTTCTGCTCCTATTCATAGATCATGTTTCTGTTAGCCTGGTAGGAATATGAGGTAGAGGAGACAAGAGTTTGGATGATAAGTATCCTACAAGCGTCTTCACTCTGCTCGCCTCTCAATAGCTGTGGTCCCTTTCTGCCAGTGCTGCAGCTCTGCTTGCTTCCTGATTTGTGCTCTATGATATTGAAGCTGAAGTTTTCATTGTAGCACCTCATTAAAAGATAAATATTTCACGTATGGACCATTTCATTAAGCCACTGGACACAAGTCACACTACCTAGGATGTAGTACTGTAAAGCCATGCTTCTCTGTAACACCAAACAATCAATGCCTATTTACTTGGTTATTCTTCATGCCAAGATTGTACCAGACAGCACAATTTGTGCTTTAGCTTAGGAATGCTTGGGATCTCAACCATTAACTGTCCAGAAGTGGGAAAGTAGCCATCTTCTGTGATGTTATCATCCATGTGTTTACATCTTCTGTAATGAGAATTTTAATTACCTACAGGTTGTACTTAAGTAACATTATGGCACTCAAGCAGTCTGAGCTCTTTATAAGATCTCCCCAAAGGGCTTGGAAGTCAGAACCCATGACATACAAGGTAAAGAATGTGTCAACCTTGTCCTCCAGTGAAGGCCTTACCCTTACCTGGATGGTGTTCTCTCTCTCTCTCTCTCTCTCTCTCTCTCTCTCTCTCTCTCTCTTCTGACCTGGGACTTGGGGAATACTAAGAATGCTTCTTGGATCTCGTGAGAAAGGGAATGCCTGTGACACTGGGTCCCCTGGGAGAGTTGAGCTTGATCTCCTCTTCCCAACTCACTCCTTACAGCCCTGGAAATGAAGGGGAAGATGAGGTGGCTTCAAAAAAATTTTCTTGAGCACTGTATTTACTGCAAGGTTAGAATGCCAGGAGCCATTGGGGTTTTCCTCAGATGGAGAACAAGAATGATACATTTTTTTCCCCTGGTGCTGTTCCAAGCAAACAGCATAGGTAAGTATGGTCTGGACAACTTTAGGGTGATTCTCAACCAGATACTATTGTCTCCAAGTGTTTCAAACCACCCTCCCTGATCCAGTTTAATAAGTGAGTAAAGAAGAACAGAGATTTGTGTCTCTGTGCTTGATAAAGGTATTGAAATGCCTAATTTGTAACATTAGGATCACACGCATCTGCTATGAGCATCAATATCAGTAGAAAAAGTGGAGAGGCTGGAAACATCTTTGGGACAGGAAGAGGCCTGTGGGAAGAAAAAGGTTCAATTGAAAGAGTGAGTGATGAGGTTAACACATTGTGTCATTTTGCTAACTTTCTGCCAAGCAAAGCACACATTTTTTGCCCCATCTTAAAGCTAAAGTAATGAAACAGTTACAGTAGAAGGTTAAAAGTATTTCAAAGAGTTTATAAAGTTCCCTAGTGATAAAGTTTTCTTTGGAGTGCTTGAAACAGTTTCTAAGAGGATGTTTACAGAATTCAAATTTCTCCTCTATCCCCAGAAAGTCTGAGACTTTTTGCTAAGACTGTTACTCTTGTAGAACTAGAATATGATGTCTCATGCCACACTTGAGCTTTAGCAGTGTAAACTTGATTTTTTTTTTTTTTTTGGTAATGAATCTTTGTGGCATGCTAATTCAGCTAGTCAAAGAAGCTAGTTGGAGTATCACTATTTCTTCTTAAATTCTTGATATAGCCATATGCTAATGTAGTTTAAATTATAATTTAACTTTAAGAATTTATGTGTCTAACATGATAGACATCTCTCTATTGCATTAAAGTATGTATTATGTCACGTAGGCGATGTTTGTGCTTAGTTATCTTACTTAATCTCTAAGCATACACAAACACATATGTTATAGTCAGACTTGATTGGTAAAAACAGAAAATATTTTTTCTTTTCCTCTTTTAAATTAAAGCTTTAAAATTAAAATATAATCATCACTTAGATGTCCTTCCCTGTCCTCCCTCCAACCTCTTCCATGTCCCTCCTTTCCCTCTCAACTTGATAGTTTCCCTACATGTATCAATATGTGAAAATACAACCTGCTTTGGTACAGCTTGTACATATATGCTTTCAGAACTGACCACTTTGTGTTAGATAACAAATTGGAGACACATCCCTGAATAGGCTAATTCTCCATTTCTCAGCAGTCATTTTTTAAATTTAATTTTATTTTATTAATTACACTTTATTCACTTTGTATCCCCCCCATAAGCCCTTCCTTCCTCCCCTCCCGGTCCCACCTTTCCCTTCCCCTTCTTCACTCATGCCCCTCCCCAAGTCCACTGATAGGGGAGGTCCTCCTCTCCTTCCTTCTGATCTTAGTCTATCAGATCACATCAGGAGTGGCTGCGTTGTCATCTTCTGTGGCCTGGTAAGGCTGCTCCCCCCTCAGGGGGAGGTGATCAAAGAGCAGGTCAATCAGATTATGTCAGAGGCAGTCTCTCTTCCCATTACTATGTAACCCACTTGGACACTAAACTGCCATGGGCTACATCTGTGCAGGGGTTCTAGGTTATCTCCATGCCTGGTACTTGGTTGGAATATGAGTCTCTGGGAAGAACCCTGTGTTCAAATTTTCTGGTGCTGTTGCTCTCCTTGTGGAGTTCCTGTCCTCTCCAGATCTTGTGTGTAGTTCTTTGTCAAGGGATGAGGACCCATGACATTTCCCCTTCTGTTTTAGCACATCTATAGAGATTATCACTATTAAGGGTTTGTTTTGTTTAGGCAGCCATATTCTTGAGGTGTCATGGTGTAGCTTTCTTGTCATTCCTAGGAGACATGATTTCACAGCAAAATATCTGGTCCTCCAGCTCTGACAATCTTTCCAGGCCTTTTCAGGATCTTTCCTGATCCTTAGTTCCAGGAGTTGAGTTGTGGACGTATCGAGTGGCACTGGGCTCCACACAATCCCTTGATATCAAAAGCATTTCTGAGCAGGGTATGGTAGCACATGCCTGAAATCCCTAATCTTGGTAGGAGGCACAAAGATTGCCGTTAGTTCCAGGCTACCCAGGGCTATATAATGAGCTTTAGGCCAGCTTAGGCTACAGGAGTAAGACCCTGTTTCAACAAACAAAAACAAACCAAATAATAATAATAAGCAAATAGCACTTCCATGTTTGGAGTGGCCCATTATAGAGATAAAATACACAGGAGTTTTATAAAGAAATACACTATAATATCCACACCATGACCATTTAATATACTGAAAAATAAAATAAACTAGTATTCATTTACTGTCATGTAATAGTAAAACACTAATGAACCAAACTAAATTGCACGAAATTGAGCTAATCTGAAGATTCAGAGGGAATTGCTTATAGCTCTGACAAGAAATTTCATTGCTTGATTTGCCTCATCAGTCCGTTTTATCAAGCCACTTGTATCATTTGCTGGGAGGGAGGGAAGGAGAGGACCACTTTGACGTCATCTCATCCACTTGCTCCAGTAAGCTTGAGAGCAAAAAGGGAAAACAAGACACGGGAAGGAAGATGCTTTGTCCATTTCAGGATCCTGTATCTAAAAAGCCAATATCGGGTACTGAACAAATTGCCTGGGAAGAATTCCAGTGTCATCAGAAAAAAAAAAAAAAAAAAAAAAAAAAAAAAAAAAACCAAACCCTCATTTATTTCAAAATGTTTCCTGGCTACCCTTTCTATTCCTCTCTAAAATTAATACGCTCAGAAAGGTTGTCATAATCTAGGGCATCGGAGAGTGCTTCTGTGGCTTACTTGAGCCATAATTACCTCAGCACTTTATCCACAAGTCTCATCTCTGGAACTATTTTTGCCTCCTGAAGAGAGGTCATAAAGGAGAGTGAAACAGTCCATGAGACCTAACAATTGCTTGCAACTGTCCAAGGCACCTCTGCTGGGATTTTACCGTTGAAACCCATAAATGTAGTTTTAACTATACGTGGATATTTTTGGCCTTTGACCTTACCCACAGCCTACAGATCCTGGGGTAGGCACATCTACAAACATAACTGTTCCTCTAATATGCTCTTATTTATCAGAATAACATGGAGACCAGTTGCAAAGCTTCAAAGGGCATAACTTCCACGTTTCAACTTGATCTTTCCCCGGACATTGGGTTTGGGGCACCTCCTTCCACCTAGCTTCTTTCTTCTTTCCACATCTGCAAACCTGGACCATTTTTCTTTGCATCTCATTAGGACCCTATGATAATGAGAAATGTGGGTAAAGTAATTAGTGTAACATTGGGCTAAACACAGGTAGCAAGCAGGGTCTAGAGCCTGTGTAATTTTAGGTTCAGGTTTATAGAAAATTTACCATAATATAAATTATTGAATATTCTATGGTATAGTTTCATTAAGTGATTTTTTTTTGTTAGCCACTTGTAGTGCATCTTAAACCCACTCTTTCTATCCCTTAGATAGTACTTATTTTCACATGACATTGCTTTATTGGAAGAGCCTATATTAAGTGTCTTTACCCCGATAAAATGTTTTTTAAAGTGTAAAATATCACTATTCGTTCTGAGGCACAATCACTCTCCCTGTTCACACAGATGACTGTAAATGATCTCCCATTATTAAAATTCCAGTTGTCTTTTTTTTTTTAAATCTGATACTTGTTTCCACTAGTGAAAATAGATTTCAGCAAAACACTATTTTTTTAGGCTGATAACAGAATTATATTCTAAATTTTAAAAAAGTTATTTTCAAAGTACAAGAATGTCTCTGAGACTGTTCTGCCTGGTTTTTCGAATCTCACCCCCTGGTGACCTGTTTATACAAGACCATTTACCCCAAGAGACAGTGGGAGAGAGCCTCAGATTCTGAGTCAGAGCTCTAGACGCACACACTGGCGCCTCCACTCGAAAACTGTCTTTTATTTATTTATGTCGAGTGGAAAGAAAGTGGTGAATTAATGTTTAGAAGCCTCGGCTTCCTAATCAACGCATTATAGATACAGTGCAATTACTATTTCCATTCTTAATGTTTACAATATTAATATTTACAATATTCACGAGCGCTGTTGAGTAGGAGGAGAAACGGACATTCACTGGACAGAAGATGATGAGCTCACACTAACGCTTACCATATGCTTGACATCAGTGTCACAGCTGTGTGTGGGGGTGAGTATTTAGTTAACAAACATAAGAGCCTTAGACATGGCGCCAGCCCCTCTTTTTATAAAGATGGGTAGGGTTGCTGCCTCGGGGAGAGACGGTGTGGATACAGAGACTGGAGTAAGTGGTATGTTTGGATGTCATCTACTCCATGCTTCCTGCCGAGAGATAATAACAGCTCATGTGACTAATAGGCACTGCAGTGAGAGTTGTAGTTAACCTTTATTGGGATGACTTTACAACATTTAAATCAAATTGCTCTTTATTTCCTGGTCATTCCCAAGAATACTTAAGAAAGCAGAAGTAAAGGTTACTGCCTCTATCTTGACGAAGACTTCCTTCTCTCATTATCTTTGATCAAATGAGTTCTGTCTCCTACTGATTTAAAGGCAGGTAAAGGTTAGAACAAAGGGTTGTATTTATATGCAGCAGCACGTCATTGGAAAGGGGCCACTCAGACACTCAGATTAACCGAAATCTTTTTTTTTTTCAAGACAGGGTTTCTCTGTGTAGACTTGACTGTCCTGGACTCCCTTTGTAGACTAGGCTGGCCTCACAGAGATCCGCCTGCCTCTGCCTCCCCCCCCCCCCGTGCTTGGATTAAGGGCATGTACCACCATGCCCAGCTATAAACTGAAATCTTAGTGACAGGAAAAAAATAAAATAGACCAAAATAAAACACTTTGGGGGCTTCTCAGAGCTTGTCAAGCTTCTTATTCTATATAAATTAATAAAATATGATTTTTAGGATTCTGTCTGGAACTTATGGTGTTTTGTGCTCAGTGTATTTTTTTTCTAATGTCTCAGCTTTAAAATTAACTACTCAAAATGTGTCTGTCAATTGTCCATTTTATGTCATATTTTTAAAATTAGTTTTTAATATTGCATGTATGTGGTGAATGTCTAAGTGTATGTATTTGCCCTACCTGTGTGCATGTGCCTATAGAGTCCAAAAGAAGGACTTGGATCTCATGCGGCTAGTGTTACAGATGGTTGTGAGAAGCTCAGTGTGAGTGAGGCTGAGAGGAACCAAACCATGATCCTCTTCAGTTGCGCAGCCATCTCTCCAACCCCCATTTTATTATGGGATGCTTTGAAAATGCCTTTGCCAAGCACTTAGTACTTTGGAAGTCTCTCTCTCTCTCTCTCTCTCTCTCTCTCTCTCTCTCTCTCTCTCTCTTTGTTTTGTGTATATGAGTATTTTTTTCCTTTGCCTATTTGTGTAAGCACCATGTGTACCCATGTTGGTTAGAAGAGGCTAGGAATTGAACCTGGGTCCTTTGGAAGAACAACTAGTGCCCTTAACCACTGAGCTATCTCCCTGGCCCTTCTTCAAAACTCTTATGGGATTGCTGAATTTGTGCATGTTTGACATTTTTTTAAATGGTGTTGTCACTTTCATTTCTCTCTTTTAAATTCGAATCTGCTCCTGGTAGGGTAAATATTGTCTTGGGCAATTAATCACTCTGGAATCTGGAGCAGTAGCAGGAGGCCAGGTCCTCTGCTACTGTGGGTAGATGGGGAGTCTTTCCCAAGGCAGAGGACGAGAATAACAGGATGTAAACTATTCCGCGTTCAAAAGGGGGCAAGAGTGGGAGAATTACGTCACATTTAGTTTAGCTGTGTTCTCTATGTACAGATGGGGATACCAGGCTTCTTGATATTAGGAAACTATAATATTAAGCAACAAACTAAGAGTTAGTCTGTGCATTTCGATGTAGAGTTAGACATTTCTAGCAACTGACCACACCCACTTTACCCTTTCTTTGCAACCAAACTCTAGCATAATCACATGTCTCCTTGTCTGGAGGCTCCTTAGAGTGAGGGCCTGGCAAATTTATTTCTAGTTAAGCATAAATGATTCATGGGACTCAGTGTAGGGAGCCTATTTGGGGGGGGAGGAGAGGGAGGATAAACATCGTAGAGGAAACATTAATCTCTACATAGAGAGTCCGACATATTGGAAAGCAGAGGTAAAGGGGAAGGTGTTGGAAGATGAAGAAGAACATTTTCCACTCCCTTCCCTTCTGTACAGGGAAATGGAAGATGTATGGCTGTCCCAGGCCTGGAGCTGTGTCAGTTGTCCACCGTTTATTCCCCAAGTCAATCACCCACCTGCCCAATGCCCAGGTTTCCTGGTTTTGCTTCTGTTTCCGAGTGTAGGTCCCTGTATCTGGAGCATGCCCACCCTCCTACATTCCGCATCTTATCCTCTTACCACACACTCCTCTTTGTTTTTCCGTATTGGAAAATATCTACTGTCTGCTCGAAGCCTCAGGCTCCCTGTCTCCTGCTAGTACTCCAGAGTCCCCCGTGATTAATTGCTCAAGAAAATCAGTCCCCTAACAAGGTTAGCTTTTGTCCCTGATATCCCCACACCACCAGTGTTTCATCCTGCTACTGACTTGTCTCAGCCCACAGATCTGCTACCCCTGTGTTCTGTAAAGCATTCTCTGTGGCTTCCTGCACTCCTCCATCAGATTCCTTAGTTCCTTTACCTCCTAATTTCCCACACTTCTCTCCTATTCCCTCTCCTGTGTACATGAATGTCTGTGTACTGCATAAGTCAGTCAGTCCTGTCAGAAATTTCTAAACAGTTTTTTTTTTCTTTCCCTCCTGTTGCTACTGTAAGCAGAGAGGTTTCAGTCTCTGTGTACCAGCTGTCTTGGCTAGCTTTTTCACTATATGGAGCTCCACCCACAGCTGAGGTACAGGGATCACCCCCTTTGCTGTTTACTGCCCTGGCTTGTTTTCCAGGGTATCAGTGTCAATACTAAACAGACTGGCTGCTCATTCTGTCTTCCCATCTGACTTGCCCTTGTCTCAAGGCTCTGTATGTTGGAATATCATGAAGAGTGTAGCTCACTTTTTGGTTAATTGTTTTCTGCACTTTATCCTTAGATGATAACATAGACACATGACTTAAACAGCATTTGATGATTCCCAAAGTTCTAGCTCTAGCCACAGCCTTCCTCTGAAACTAGTACAGTAGGTTCTGCACAGCTAAAATTCAGTACTTCCAAATTCATATCATGGGTTTTGCCCCTCAGCAAACTCTGTTGCAATCTGATCCCAGGGTCCCCATCTCAGTGAGATGCAATTTCATATTTTTCTAATTTTTAAGGCTAGGAATCCTGAAATCTTGCATGACTCTGTATTCTCTGTTATCTCACACTGCATATACATAAAAGTATCTTATTAATTCTACATTTTCAATTTAGAATCTGATCATCTCTTTCTAAAAGGGTTTTTTTCAAGATTTTTAAATTTTATGTGTGTGGGTGTTTCCTTCTGTATGTATGTCTGTGTCCTGCATATGCCTGTGTACTGTAGAGGCCAGAAGAGGACATCAGATCCCCTGGGACTGGATTTTATAGATGGTTGTGAACAGATGTAGGCACTGGGTATCAAACCCAAGTCCTCTGGAAGAGAAGCCAAGGCTCTTAACATCTGAACGGTCTCTCCAGCAACTTGATTGCTTATCACCAACTTCTACTTGAGCACTCAGTCCCTGTGTTCTTAATCTCATGCTTGTCCTCAGCTTTCAAATGTGCTTTTTGCGGTCTATCCAGTGGCCACACTGCCCTTTGAATAGTTGTAGCAACCTCCCCCCCCCACCTCATTTCAGCGACCTGTAGCTCATTTTCTCACTCAGAGCTTGAGTCTGCTGGTTTGTACGAGGCCTCATGACCTCAATGGTCTCAACCTACTCTCCGGCAACTCCCTTTCTGATCCCTCCCCCACCCCTCCCCATCCCCGACCACCTGCTGCCAACTCTGCTTTTGTACCACTGCAGTCACAGCTCTCAGCTTGTTGCCCTTCTGTCAGCAGCACCCATGTCTAGCCATCGGCCTTGTCTTGGTGTGGAGAAGCCATTTCTTCCCATACCTGCACGATCTTTTCTTTCTCTTCTGCTTTTTTGTTTGTTTGTTTGTTTGTTTGTTTTCTGATCCTAATATGGAACATCTTTCTCACCCTGGCGTTCCAGTTGTCCTTAAGCCTGGTTTAACTTCTGGATAGCTTTTATCACTACCTGATGTATACAGCCACATAGTTACACGTTCATATTTCTATATCTGCATCATGTGATGTATATCTGTCTCATTTGTTTCCTTCTATCAATAAACTTCCTGAAGACAGAGACTTCATTCATTTTGTTCATTGCTCAATGTCTAAGATGTGTTTATATGTTAACAATATATGTTATTATGTTTGCTGAGTAAATAAAGACACAAATAAATTACCAATTATTTGGATACCTTATGTTTTCAATTGCTGAGTACCCATGTTTAATGAGAAAATGAGAATTTAAGATACATTATGACAGATAAAATGGTAAATGTTAGTATACCATTCCCAAAGAGGTGATTTTTATGTGTGAAATTAACATATGTATGTATGACACACACATACATATGAGTGACAGGAAGGCACAGATAGTGACCTTATAGGAAAAGGACTTCAGTGCACATCGATTATGCTACATGTAAGTTGTGGGATTCCTAGGCAAATGCTGCTTCTTCCTCCCACTGTACTCACTATGCTACTATGTGTTTGTGAAACTCATCTTAGATAACTGACATAGAGAACAAACTAGACATTAATTTGTTTTCTTCACAAGTCAACCGCTATGACCCATTTACTGTGTGACTTTGCTAAGGGTATTGAGGAACAGAGTAAGAAACAATGCTAGAGAAGATGGGAGAACAGAGGAAATTTTAATGAATACTAACAGTCTAATAATAATGCAAAATGAAAGAAGTTCTAAGTTTCCCATTGTTCAGCAGTGGCACAGGCCTACACTGAAAGTATTTTAAACAGTAAGGAAAATATACTGAAGAAAAGAAAAAGAAAAAGAAAGAAAAAAATCACCTTTTAATTCACCACTTACAGATGCCATTTTTAACATTCATCAGGCACTTTTAAAAAACTTTATTCATGTTTATGAGTGTTTTGCCTGCCTGTGTATATGTGTACCATGTTCGTGTGTGATGTCTGCCATGGTCAGAAGAGGGCTCAGGTCCCTGGAGCTGGAGTTTATGAGCTGCCCTGTAGACCCTTGTAAAAACAGTAAGAGCTTGACAACTTCCTAGATTCTCATTCGTTAGAAGATACATTTTGTACACATTTTCATTATATGAACCCTTGACATCATGCTGTAATTATCCTCACCATCCTCTAGAGAGAAATCCCTTCTCTCCCCTTTGTTCAGTAATGGCATGTACTAGAAGAGACACGGAAGCCTTTCTGTCGATAGAAAGCTGGGCCAGCCTTTTACATGGGAGGGTAGTAGCAAGTAAGTATTTGTAGCTTTAATTCATAGCTGTGTCTCTTTGACTCACACTGAAACACTGGTACTTATCAAGTCCTCAACATGGTGATGAAAACAATACCCTCTGTGTAAGTGTACAGAGAATTGAAAAAAACAAACAAACAAACAACAAAACCAAAACCATGAATATCTTTTTGTGTGCTACAGCCAGGTTACCGAAACAATAGCAACAACATGGATATATATATATTTTTTACCATGTGTAAATGTCATTTGAAGGGCGTTGTGTGGCAATAAATATCAGGCATCATTTTATTAAGCTAACCTCTTTGAGGGCAGAGGCTATTTATTTTCCATATCTCATGAAAACTGGCAAGCAGATGCTGAACTGGGGTTCTCAAACATCTCAGTGCTGAGATAGCTAGCTGCCTTTTCATGGCACCTGGGATACACTAATTTTGGTCCTGACTTTCCCATTCAGATATTGGCAGTCAGAGAGCGATCTAATAATATAGCATCAGAAATTATAGGCTGTGAGGGAGCCCACACATATACTATTTGTCAAACAATTAGGATATTTCTGAAGTGTGAACAGATGTAAAATGAAAATTAGCAAATGAAAAGCAACCCAATTTAAAAACATTTCTGATACGAACATAATTAATTTATATGTGGCTTTCCAGCTTATACTAATTAACACCTCTAGGGTCTTCATTTGAGACCTAGAACTCACAATTGTTTTCTTTCTTGTATTGAAACAATGATAAATATCAAGTATTATGTCTTATCAAATTTTGCTCAGGTCAAGCTTCTGTCATCTAAACTTCTGTGCCAGCGATTTGTAGCCAAATTGTCACCAGTTGGGAGCTCTTAAGGGCTGTTTAGTTTTCAATGAAAAACAATCTCCTGGTGAGCTTATGTGCTAAATATTTTCTGGTTTTGCAGTAGCACACATCAGGCATAGTTATTGTGTGTGGATGGGGAGTTTCGTTTTTAACATGCTCTCAAATTCTCTGGATATTTACTGTTTCCATCTGGTCCTCATTAAAAAAAAAAAAAAAAAAATTCCGATTTGTAATGCAGCTCAGGTTCCTGCCCAGAGCATCATTGTGATTCTACACATGACTGCAGTTTGATAGAGGAGATGCTCCTAAACTTCAGATTTGTGCTTGATTTTGCCTTTCTATCATCTATCTATCAACTGTCTTTCTAAATCTGGGAATAAAATTTGATTGAAATACTGCATTTATTTCCAAAAATAAAACAATCATAGCATGCACACCATGACAACAGGCACACTTCCCACTTGCTTCCGTGCAATTTAAAGCTGCGGGAGAAGTAACTGCATTGAGCCCAGGCCAAGGGAACTGCATTGAGCCCAGGCCAAGGGAACTGAGCAGTCGTCATAGTTTCTCTTCAGTTCACAATCTGTTCTCCGTCACCACACATGGAGGAGTATTTTCAAGGATTTGAACATTTTCTTAAAGTAGCCAAACAAGCCGGATTCTCTTTGCTGAGTTTGGTAGGACCCCCAGGAGCAGTGTAGCCCTAAGGTCCTAGTTCCTAGAAAGTCCTTTGCTATGGTATTAGATGCACAGTACACTGAGCATCACTGAGCTCCTTGTTTATACCAGGTTGTGTGGCCCCAACTTCATAAACTCAATTCAATGATTTTAGACACCATCAGCTTCCCCACTTAAGGATGAGGAAATCGAGACAGGAAGGCAAAAAAAGATCACAGCACGCAGACAGTGAACCCAGACTTTAAACCAAGTGTCTAGGGTTGGCTTTGGAATTGTTCAATTCTAGAACGGTTTTGAACTGTTCAGTTCTTTGGGACTGCACATTCTAGAACATTTTATTCTTAGACTTCATTCATAACTGCACCTCCTTGAGTGTTTGCTTATTTTAGACTTTAATCAAAGATGAATGCAATAATAATTTGAAATGAGCAGAAGCAAAGTTCATGAATTAGAACAGTAGTCAGTAGAGAGAGTGTTCTCCTTTAGGAGGCCTAGCTATAATTTACCAGGACCCAAGGGAAAAGCCAAGAAACACTCAAGTGTTTTTTTTTTTGTTTGTTTGTTTGTTTGTTTGTTTGTTTTTGTTGTTGTTTTCACTTTCCAGCCTGGAAGAGCTGTCTTCGTTTAATTTATTGCTCTTTAATGATACAAGTATTTGAAAGTCACAATTGTGGCAGAATACAAATAATATGATTGACCACCTTAACCGTCTCTAAGTACACAGCCCTCGCGGTAATGTCACATACATCCATCTTGTTCAGGGAACCTCCAGTTTAGTCCAGTCTTTTCATCTTTCAGAACCAAAATTTGGTATCATGTAAGCAGCTCCCACTTTCTTCTCCCCTCTGGCTTCTGGTAACCAGAGTATTTTGTTTTGTTTCTTTTGCCTATGGATGTCAGGATTGCTGTCATCTTTTTGGCTTTTGTGACTAATACTGTTTTAAAGATGAACGTTCAAATATCTGAGACCTTACTTTCACTTCTTTGGGGCATGTATCTGGAAGTAGAGTTGCTGGATCATATCACAATTCTACTTTTAATTTTGTGAGGCACCGACATACTGTTTTCCATAACAGCTGCACCAATGGACAATTGACAATTGACAATTGCACCAGGGCTCTGATTTCTCCACATTCCTGCCAGTATGTGCTGTTTTCTCTCTCGCTTTTTTTTCTTTCTGTAATTGTTTCAATAAAAATGTGAGGACATATTTTTGTGGTTTTGATTTGCATTCCCATAAACAAAAATGACATTATATCCTTTTCTACATGCTTCTTAATTTGTTTTTGTTGTTTTTCAGTTTTGAGATTTCTTTGTCTATTATAAACATTGACCCTATTCATATACACAATTTGCAAATATCTTTCTACTGTATACTTACATTTTTACTCTCTTGATTATGCCTGTTGATACACAGAAGTTTTAAACTTTGGCATTGTATTATTTATTTTAGTATCACTGATAACAAATATAGACAAAAATCTTACAGGAAAAAGGATGAATTACATTCCACATTTTCAGAAATGTTCATCATAGCTGGAAGGGTGTGGCATAGAAGAATAGTTCCCACGAGAGTGTTTAGGAAGCATACAGAAGGGGAATGTAAGGAAAGGGCCTAGGTAGGATAGAGCCATCAAGTACACACTTGCACTGAGCCACCTATTACCTTTCTTCACCATCGGTAATGCCATCACATTATACGTTTTAAGGCATCCATTCATTGGTTAAGCCAAAGACCCCTATCTAGCTGTCTGTGGAAGCACCTTTACAAACACACCAGGGTGTCCTTTACTAGTCTAGGTCTTTCTCAGTCCAGTTAAGTTGATGATTATGATTAACTATGAAGGAGTTTTCTAATTTATTTGTATTTACCTCAGAAGTCATTATCCACAAATCACTGTCAAGTCCAAAAGTCATGAAACTTTCCCCCATGGTTCCTTATAAGATTTTATAGTTTTGGATAGACTTTTTTGATCCATTTTGACTTGATTTTTTTAAGAATAGTAAACCATAAAGAAATCTAAGATAATTAACTAGTATATGTATAATTTTACCAAACTTGTAGACTGAAATGGATATGCTTTTTGTTGCATAAAAATTATATTTGGGATAATATTTGCTGTGACAGTAAATGCAGAAAATCTTCAACATAGTTCAGAGTTGTTCATTATTTGTATTTTACAGTCATCAAAGCCTGAATTCTGCTTTACATAAATGTGTAGACTAAAATCACATATGTGTGTTGAGAACAATTCCTGATATCTGGAAACTGTGGTTCTAATTCCAACCCAAAATTTATTTAGCAACTTTCTATAAAACTCAAGTGAGCAATACAAACAGAAAATTTAAAAATCAAACTCCATGATAAAATGCAATCCAAAGCTATGCACAGGGTAGAAAAGTCACCTTTGTTTCCTTCCTGTGGATATCCAGCTTTCACAAGACCGTTTGTTGAAAAGGTGAATACAAATTAAAATGAAATTCAAACTAGCCATAAGTTCCCCTTTCACTTTAGTACAGACTCTAAGGGAGTTAAAGCAATCATTTTCAGAGCCCTGAACTTGGAGTTTTGTCTCCGAAGGACACTTGGCAACACCTGGAGTCAGTCTTGCTTGTTCTATTGTGATGGGGGTGGGTAGAAGTGGTCCTAGCTATTAGCAGCCAGTGGGCTGAGGGCAGGGATGCAGCTAAAATGCCTGCAGTACACATGGAAACTCCCAGAGCAAAGGGTTTCCTTTGCCCTTTGGCTCAGCAGTGCTAAGGCTGAGGAACTGTGGCCTTAAGTAGATTCAGAGCAATGCTGTAGGACTGAAATACTGAGAAGCCTGTTCATTGTCTCTGGTGGTTGTTTTAGTTTTGCCACCCGAAGGCTTGTCAACGGTGGTTGCAGGGATGACTACCCAAGGGCTCAGCCATTTGCCCGAGTGATTTTAAAGAGACCCCAATTCCATAACACTCTGTTAGGTTTTCACTTCAGAACAGCTCTTGGCATTTTATTTTTGCTTTCAAGTGTGCATTTTCTTAACCTCTTACCACGACTTCCCATGTATACTTTCATTTTCTGTATTTAGTCAGAAAGCAGATAAATAATTGATGGGTTGATTGTGGGCTTATGGATCACATTGCATTTTATAATGGCCATAGATGACAAGAATGCCCACAGTCTACTTGATCCAGCTACCGCTTCTAGTTCTGAGCTACTCAAAATTCCTAAAGAATAATATGAACAGGAAGAACATTGTTTGACGATAATAAGTGAGTTTATAGTAGCTAGACCTTCATTTTCAGCTCCTGATCTGGGCAGAAGCGCAAATTCATTCTGTATTGGCTTATCATAGTCTAGAAAACTTATTAAGGATGCTGTAACTTAGTTGAGACTTGCCTGGCTAAAAATCATAAATTATTAAATAATATTTCTGTTTTGGGCTGGAGAGATGGCTCGGCCAACTGAGAACTTGCTTACTCTTCCAGAGGACCCAACACTGGCTTCCAATCACCCAACCAGGTGATTAACAACCAACTATAACCTCAGATCCAGGGAATACAATGCCTTTGTCTGGCTACTAAACACCCCCAGCCACACACACACACACACACACACACACACACACACACACACACACACACA
>NW_026596109.1:5350243-5438234 GCF_907164565.1 Psammomys obesus
ACACACACACACACACACACACACACACACACACACACACACACACAAACAAATAAGTAAATAAATGAATGAGTAAATAAAATAGACTATTTCCACCTGAAACAATAGAAAAAACTATAGATCCAAAGGTCTTAAGGTGAGGATAGGCTTGGCATGTTTTAGAAATGGAAACAAGACCAGCAAAACTGACCATCTGAAAGAGTATAACACCACCACTACATAACAGAGGTCAAGCAATGTTCCTTGTTTCGGAAGGAAAACGAGAAAAAGTGAAGAGAACTTCCTCTGGAAAGGGATATCTAAGAGATCTCCCAGTTGTGGAGGTCTCCAGTTGCATTAATCTGAATTCTGACGCTGATGAGAATAAACCTGGACTAACCTGCTGCTAAACAGGGAAATTCATCTGGGATCTCAGTTTTGTAGCCTTCAGGTCCTAACTGACTCACTTCCTTGCCTTGGTTCTGTTGTGGCAAAATGCATTATGGGAGGAGGGTATGGCATGGGAATCTATCGCTTTTATTAGAAAAAGTGGAAGAGAACAAGGGAAGAATAGAGCTTCCACAACTTCCTTTAAAGTCGTGTCCCCTTTGACCCAAAGTCTTCCAGCAGTTGCTGCCACCCACATCTTCCATCACCTTTCAATACTGAGGAATAAGCAATTAACAATTAGCCTTTGAGGTAGTGTCCAAGCAGCAAGTATATAAAAAATTGGCCTTTGTGTTCAACATTAACCATATTATTATTGTTGATAATTTTATTCTTTTATCCTTAATTACCAAGTCCTTTATATATTCCATGCATCATTTTCAGAGTAGAAAAATCAAGATAAATATGAAAAATGTTTCTGTCAAGAAACTCATGTTTTCAGAGGGGCAGTTGTCTAAACTCCTGTAGTTATTGCCTGTGTGGCCAACAGTATGTTACTTAACCTCTCTGTGTCTGGGTATACTTGCCTATGAAATGAAGTGTAGCTTCCTCATAGACTAGTGAGGATTAAGGAAGGAAAGCTCTGGAAAGCAGAACATGAGTCATAATGAAGCCATAGGAACAATTACCCATTGATTATCTTGTATAGAGACAAAAATATTAGTTTATTTGAGTATAAGGTTTCAGTTTAAAAGACAGTGAAGCCTGAGCACATCCCTCACCATCATTTACTAATAGTCTATACCCAGAATGCACTGTGTCCCAGTTACTGCTCTTCTGCATGTGCATGTATCTACTTCTTGCTGCCTGGATTGCATAAAAAAAAAGCACATAAACTACACAGATAAACATTTAGTTATAACTGTGAACAACACCAAGTATAATACAATTGGTGAATAAATGATACAAGGAATGAAAGAAAGGAAGAGTGTTCTAGCTAAGATATGAGAGATAGGAATCACAGGCTATCATACAAAGAAATGGGTTACTTGATACTGTTGTGGACTCACTATTCTCTCCGTGTTTCATGTCTTTATCTTCTAATAGCCTGACAATGAAAAGCACCAAGCGGGCTTTGAGCCCGTTTGTGTCATCATTAAAAAGATAAGGTCCAAGAAAACACAGCTTACTTTCAACTCTCTCAGACCTGACATGGGAGATGCATGGAAAGGTTAAGATATTCCAAAGGGCAGAGATATCTGAAAGGGAGAAATCTTCTCCTTTGGCTATTTCTACAGAAAACAAAGGCAAGCAGGTAGGGGTAGATGGTGGTATGTGAATTCTCTGGTATTACAGGATTCCAATTATAGAATTGGTATTGTGCAATACATTTGGATTTCACATCGCTTATTTAAATGCCCTGCAAAAATGTATAAGGTCATTTTTTTTAATGGAAAATGGGTTTCAACAGATCTTGCCGTCTCCACATTATAGCAAGCCAGCATTTCATGGGTGTTCCTTTGCAACATAAAACAAAACAAAACAAAAACCAATGCTTTATACTTATGATTATATTCTTTCTTGTTTAGCCCTTTACACATTGCTAAAGATGGAAGCTGTCCAGATTCAGCTTTGGGAATTATGAAGTAGACCCTGCCCTCAGACAAAGTCAGGAGTTTAGAGTGTATTTCTGCTTCGTTTCTAGGCTTTCTTCAAGACTTATGGGTAGATTTTCCGTTTAGGCCAGCAAGTAAACAGAAATTCATTAAACAGTCACTCATAAAAACTTATACTTGACTGTTAAAGATAAACCAAATGATCACCAGAAGCAAGTAGTCACTGATTCACAGAGATATAATTTCTACAACATTTTCAGTAAGGGCTGAGGATATTTGATATGTATATTTTAAAATTCACTTGAAAAATTTGTTGTTCCTCAATAGCATGGCTTGGCCTCTTGCTAGAATGGTACGATTCTGGTTAAGGCAGGTATCTGGGAAACATCATAGTGGATGTGAGGGAGTTAGTGCATGGTGTCATTTAAAGAACACTTAGAACAGGACACTGATTTATGAGTGGGGAGACCAAGGAGTGGCACATTGGAGACTCCCAATGATGTCTAAGTTTGCTGCTGGAACCTTCGTTTTTCTGGCCAAGGACTTCATGGTGACCTCTATCATCCTGGTGGAAATAGAAAACCATTAAAGCAGTTGTACTCCAGTCTACCTCCCATTAGACTGCAGTGCTAAGACATCTTCCTCATCCCACATATTCCTTTGCCTTTGTACTGGATCATGGGTGGTACTTTCAAGCCCTGCAAAGGTTCTCAGGCACTGATGAAAGCCCATAGTCTCGTGAAGAGTTCACATACTGGCAATAGCTCTCTTTCTAGGGAAGGAACATTTTTTGGCTGAGACAGGAGAAACATTGCCAAGGATAAGTTGGCATATGCTCAGTTCCAATTAGTGCAATTCATAAAAGTTGAGGGAAGGAAGTTGTTACTGAAGGCTCCAGAAATAAAGATTCCACTCAGTAGCTGGCCCTATAGGGACAAAAAGCACCAGACAGAACGGAGAGGGAGTCCCAGGTGGAGAATGGGTAGATAGATGTTCTACTGACTTCAGAGGAAGACAATTATAAGACATTGCCTCCATCTTTAAATAGCCTGTAATCCACTGAAAGAAGAGAAGAAACGTGCAAACAAAAGCCAACATTAGAATAATTGCCACTTACGTAGTAATAGAAGTAATGAGGCATAGTACAAACTTAATAATGATGCTTAGGAAATAAAGTTGTAGCAATAGCTCATCAGTCCTGTATAGGGCTGGTTAGCCGCTGTGTAGAGTTTTGCCATGTAATATGATTTCCTGTATTCTGTTTCTTTTCTTAAACTTCAAGAGTACACTTCATCTACGCTTAACTGAAGACTTGAACTCAGGAGGGAAATATCCCACAAAGTAGAAGGGAAAGTGGTCGGACCCTGGTTACACATATTTTGATAGTTAATTATCGGGATTCTTTGAGACTGAGTTTATTCTCCTTTTCATCATTGTTGCATGGCTTTTCCTGGGGAGATGTGACAAATATGTACATACAGACCAAGGAAATAATTCCACTCAAGCACAGCCTGGTGAACCAATGAGTTTACAGGGTTATTTACAAGAACATTGGTGTGGAGTTACTTACCCATACACATGGGTGACCCATAACCCATTATAACACTAAAGAAGAGTACCCTACCCAGCAATTACAACTGCTTACATATCCTCAGATTGGGATGGGGCTTTGTGCATTTCTTGAGCCTTTCATGCGCTGCCTAGCTTCATGAACCCACCCCCTCTTCAACAAGGGATGTTAGTGGGCCAATTTTGAAAGGCTTTCATGAATGTAGTCACAGCTGCTCTGATTTCAAAATGGCGGGTTTTACATCCTACATGGAAGACAGCATTCCACAGCAACTATTAGTGGGCAAACTCTTGACATACAGATGAATTCCTTAATATATATAAAATGTGAAACAGAGCATATTTGTATCTTAATGATCTTAAGAATATCAATATAAGTAATAAAGATACTTTATCATTGGAAAAAAACTGAGACATATCCAATCCTCACATATTTTTCAATGTCTAAATGTGAATTACTGAACCGAAATTATTATATATAAACTAAATATATTCTGACATGTTTTGTGCATATATTGTAATAGCTTATGTTAATATCTTATATCATGAATATACATTTTGAAGATCACAAAGAAGGTGAAATTAATATCTTTGTTAGCTAGTTAAATCCATAGCCTCTCTTGAGAGCCAGAATTTTAATTGTCCGCTGTGACTTTGCTCTTCATAGCTGGAGTCAAGTTATTGCAATATGGTAGCATTTAAAATTTGGCTTACAAACATATTAGAACTTACCAAATTTAAAAAATAGGCTTTGAGACAATATGGAGAAACTTCAAGTACTTTCAGGAAGGGCATGAAGTAAGTAATACTTGAAAAAACAAGTAATTTAAAAGAAGGTTGTGTACTTTCACAATAAAAGTGCTATATGTAAAAATTTCACCATCGTGGTAGAGGAGTATATATTTACAATGGTGTCACATGAGCTAAAATATTTATCTTTTTAGTTGCCAAATCACTCTGTAGTAATATTCCCTACTGTAGTTTTATTGAAAATAGTTTTAAGGAACATAGTTATGCAGAGGAAAATTTTAAGCCACAGAAGGAAAATAAGGCTTCTTTCCCTTTCTTTCTCACTATCTGCTAGGCCAGTCAGTCACAGCTATAAACTTGCAAAGGTCCGAAGTGCACCTGACACTCAATTCTCACACTGCTACTGGCAGTGGGTTTCCTAGCTCTGTTTATGAAGTCACTATTTTCTAAGTTTCCCAGGCCCCGGTGTTTAACTCAACTGCTTCTTTCCCAGGGTACGATAAATTGGTTACTTTCTTTTTTCTTTCTTTCTTTCTTTTTTTTTTTTTTTTTTTTTTTGATTCTCTGTAGTATTTTCCAAACAGATTATCCTGTCTGCTCAGGCAAAATATACTCTGAAGTTTTCTGCCAGTTCTAGAAGTCTGTGCTTCTCCCCCACTTCCAAGCTCTGAGTTTTATAGCGTAAATCTGAAGGTTATGGTAAGCTCATTATCTAATCTTTAATTTTGTTTTGGAGAATCTTATCAGATGTTCATGTTACAGAAAATAATCCTGCAATAATGTCTTTTTTGGTCTGAATGATCAATGAAATGTTGTCTTTCCACTGCCCCTCTTAGGCTTCCGATTCTTATAAAGAATGTTAACAGATACAATTAGGTTCCTATTGCTTTATAAACAAAAGCATAAACACAACTAGCTCATTATGTTTACAAAGCTAGGAAATGACCTTGAAATATCAAGGGGTGTATATCATATTACAGTAGGAGGGGCCAAGGTCGGACTTATGAATACACTCTCTGCTTTGATCTAACTTGGTTTGGGATTGTGGGTGAGTGATAGCCTCACTCAGAGTATAGTTAGGACTTGATAATTATCATCAACTTTTTTTTTTTTGAGATCTAATATCATGTTTTAAGTCCTTTCTTTCCTCCTGTAGTCCTAGTTAGCTGAGTCAACCGCCTGCAGGACAGAATCAAAATTGAGCTCTCAACCTTGGAGTCAGATGACCTGGGCAAACGTCCTGTTTCTGCTGTGACAACAGGAAACTAGTATTAAATTTCCTTTGTTTATTGGTCTGTAAAGTGGGATTACTAACAGCACAAAGGTTGAATCTCGCGAGTCAATACATAAAAAGTACTTTGGACCTCAGTGAGCGTGCCACTGCAACACATTTGCTGTCATTGATGCGCATATAAATACTTAGCATATGCCTGGCAAATAGTATGTGCTCATTAAGTGTTAGCTGTTATTCTTTCTCACCAGAACTACATTTCAAATTGCATAACCCCTACTACGGACATTGGTTGCAAAGTAAAACAAATATGCACACTTCAGCTTCATATAATCCCATGATATTCACTTCAATGAACAAGCCAACCAAATAGGTTTGGCAAATGGCCTCTCTGGAAGGGTGTGCATTCCACCTTAGGAGTCCCTTGACATTACTATACAATGCACGTCAGAGGAAACTTACCTTTTCCTTTTCACAGCTGCAAATCAAATTAGGTCTGAATAATCCTATTACTGTGTTTTCAGTGTTACTGAGCACTGAAAATGCAGTTGAGTTCTTGGCCCTTACTTTACCTATTAGTTTGAATGCATTTCCAGTTTAGTATTGCCATCTTCCAAATTAAAAAAAAAAAAATCACCTGGTAGTAAGCCAGCTCTGAATGGGTAGAAGGCAATTTGATGCCACAGGGTTTGAGCCACAGCGTTGTAAGAGAAGTATAATTTACATTATAAAAATTTATATTTTCCTAACTATGCATTGTTTTAAAAACTATTTTAGATTGAAGATGTTAAGTTCATTGTTTCTTCTTTCTAGCAGGGAAGCCCAATATTGATGTAGAGTCAACATTCATGAAGCCACCTTTGCTTTATAATATGAATCATATTACTGTAGTGATAAGAGCCTGTCTTAATTGGGTTCACTACAACACAATGAAATAAATTCTCTTCACTTAGTCATGGAATTGTGAACTACTTTACATTTAACTTGGGATTCCTTTGACTTCAAAGTATCTTAAATCTGAAATGCCCTCCTTCCAATTCCTCCCTCGGTGTTCCTGATGATAAATGCCAGCTCAACAAACAAAAATATTATTAAGCGGTTTTGTTTGTGTTGGTCATCACAAAATATTAAGCCTAAGATTTTGAGACACTGAGAGACAGACCCAAATGTTATCACATAATTGCTGTTCAGATTGGAATTTTGATGCTACATTGGGAGGTTTGTAAACAGACTGACAAAGTATTGGGAAGTCGTAAGTTAAGTTATAGAATTCTCTATTCCTGGACTAGTGAAAAGGAAATAACATTCCTTTTAAAAAGTTGCCTGGCATGAGGTTGAACAGCCAGATTGTAGAGAGGGTCAGGGGGAAGGCAGATGTGACCAAGGAAGAAAAAAAAGGTTGAGTTGATGGACTGTTTTGCATGGAGGGTAATGAATTCTTATTGGTCAACATTTGGTGCTGTACACCACCATAAAATCAAATTCATATTTTTATAAATTAAAAAACTGAGTGAATAAGAGGAAAATGAAACGTTGAAATCACACATACATTTATTTTCACGAGTGTATGTGTGGTATGGGTTTTTCCCCCTTCTATTATTACAGAGCTGGGCTATAGCTTGCAAGCAAATTAGAGGACACTTGTTTTCATTTTTAATTATTGATCAGCTGCCTGTAAAGTTCATTAGCTATTAATGCAGAGATGGAATTGTGTGGATTTTTTTCCCCTTGCTCTTTAGCCCTTGATGAACCCTATATGCTTGTGGTGCTCAAACCTCTTCAATTATTCAAATCTACCCTGGAAAAAAAAAATCAAGTTTTGAGAACCTAGATGAGTTGTTCTCAAAGGTTCTTTTATTCTTCCTTTCGAACAGCAGGGACATTTCTTCAAATTATAACCTAGGCTCAAACTTTAAAATCTAGACAAGCAGGTTGCCTGATTTGCATAGAAGAAAGAATGTTTCTCGTTCACGTAGACTTTAACAGCCCTTGACAAGACTCCATAAAATTCTGCGGCTCAGGGCTGGAGAGGTGATGTACAGCAGTGGCGATCACTGGGCTGCTCCTGCAGAGGACCCACCCATGTGCGGTTTCCAGCACCCATGTGGCGGCTTACAGCTGTCTGTAACCCCAGTTCCAGAGGATCTGATGCCCTTTTCTGGACTTCGAGGGCCCTTCAGACACATGGTGCACAGACATACATGGCAAGTAAAACACCCATACACATAAAATAAAAAGAAATAAACCTGTAACAATAACTCTGTTGCTCTCTCAATAGACTCAGGATGTGGGTGGTAAAATGACTGTAGATAGAGTAAAAAATGGGCTACTCCCTGAGGAAGAACTGCTTTGCATATCGACTGTGCCTTTGGCCCTGTTCCCCCTGGGAAGTAGCTCATCTTCCTGATCTTAGTCTCCACTCAGTAAAGCTGTGGTTAAGTAGTGCCCACCTCAGAAACCTGATCTATGGACTGAAGTAATCCGTGAACAATGCTTGGCTTTAGTGTTACTGGTTTCACTCTATAACAATCTCTTTTGAGCTGTGCTCTTGATAACCATAGTGTCACAGTAATAGCAGTGTGATGGCAGACATAACGTCACATATAGTATGTGTGATGTTCTGGATGGAAGACCTGAGTATTTCCAGGTATAGGGCATGAGGCACAGTTCTGCTTCATTTATAGGTATGTTTTTACAGTAATAAATTATAAACGATTCCATAAGAGACTATGCTGGTGAGAGTCCTTAGGATTCTGTACAGTGGCCTTTGGCAACCAGCTCTAAAAACTTAAAATAATTCTACAAATTTGCAAATCTAATCTTTGCATGTTGCAATAAATAAAAATCCTATTTTGTCCAGAGTTTCTAAAGCAGAATTTTGTAATGCCATGGCATTGTTTATTTAATTCCTAATCCCATTTTTCTTTCCACCAACCCCCTTTTTTTTCCTGCTTCTTTTGTTTTTACTTGTTGTCAAATGCTATGCTTTATCTGGGATGTGAAAAGTAAACTGGGTGTTCCAGCCTCTAATGTACTAGGTGGCCAGTGCTAGTATGCCTTTCATCGCTTTAATGTCTACATGAAATGACCACGTTTTCTGGTACAGATGCCAGGTGGAAACTGTAGGGGAGGATGGTAGACAGTGTGAGCGGTGTAAGGCAAGTTCAGATTCTGTCCTTTGTCCACAAGGCCTTCTTGTTTTCCATGCATTTACCATGTTTCCAGCCAGGTTCTGCTTTTTACCCCGTAATACTGTCTTCCTTGGGCACTCCTCTGAACTCAGAGTAATGGCTTTGCTGCACCAACTCTCAGGCCTGTTGTGTAAGATGCTTCCATTTATTTAATGCATTAAAGGGCCTTTTTTTTACAAGAAGAAAAAGAAGGAGGAGGAGGACAAGAAGAACAAAAAAGAAGAAGAAACTACAGGATGTAGTATACTTGAAAATACACTTTAGTTCTCTTCAGAACTTAGCTTCAATGTGTTAGCAGCCAGCTGAAAGCAAGACTAACTCAGGATGGAAGCCAGGGAAACGGCAACTGTGTTAGACAGTAGCCCAGGGACCTCAGAGAAACCGGGGGAGGCTGTTCTCTCTGTCTCTCCTTTTCCCTTCTCTCCCTCTCCCTTTGTTCCCAACCCTCTATCATTTTGTCTTAAGGTTTCCATTCAAATCATCTTGTTCATCATCTACTTCTCAGATTAGCTTTTGGTGTTAGACTGGGGATAATTAGCATTTCAAAGAGATAGAGACAGTGGGTGAGGATTCTGAGTCACTCATTCAGATGAATGGCAGCTTGATTAACCTGGTGGCACAGGTGCCACCTAGGATCTTGCTCTTCCTATGAGTCTCTCTCATCCCAGGTTACAGATCTCCTTTGCCACCTGTCTTCTGTTTCCTAACCTTCCCTCCTGCCTCTTCTGTGTTTAGATGTTGGCTTTTCTCTTTTTGTGCAAAGTAGCTTTTGTCTTATTTTACTTTTTTTAAAGTCTGACCTAGATAGGTCATGGATTTTGAACTATGTGTTAAAGATTAGTTGTAGTTTTTTTTTTTAACATTTATTTGCTATATTTTCATTGGTGTTTAGTTATAGTTATTTAATAAAGATCTACAAGCCTTAATTTTTCTCTTAATGAGGAAGCCAGAAATATAATTTTATATTTCAAAGGAGAGGAAAAAGGGTTTTCTTTGCTGCTGTTCTCTGTGTGTGTGTATGTGTGTAGGAGAGTATCCACGTGTGTGTGTGTGTGTGTGTGTGTGTGTGTGTGTGTGTGTGTGTGTGTGTGTTGGTTAAGAAAGGTGAAGGTAACCCAGTTCCACCTTTGGATTCGAATTCAGAGCATTTCAGCAGATGAAGAACCAGCAGCTCTAATCTAAGCTGTTACTTTAATATTATTAAACAGCAACTTGCATTTATACGTAGTATCATGGAATATTGCTGGGTTTGGCTGGCCCTGTACTGTGTGACACAAAGCTTCATGAGCTAACCTAACTATAGAAACATACCAAACACCAAAAGAATCAGGAAACAGAAACCCCATCTAGACGCTCACTATAAAGTCCTGCACAAACCAGCTCTGCAAGCCTCTGAATTGACTCAAAACCTTGTTCTTTTTCCGTCTCTATTTTTCTGTTCAGACCCATAGCATGGCTAGAAGCTTGCTCTGTGTTGCTGACTCTGGAAAAAAGACACTATTTCCTTTTTATCTCTACCTCTCTTCAGCTCCCTGTGTTCTAGATTTTTCTATCTGTCTATTAAGTTCTGAATCTTACCATTCATCTCCCAGGAAGCCCTGGACTGGATCAGCTTTGTCTTTTCTGTCTGCAAAAGCACCCATCCTACACCCTGATGAAATGGGCAGTTGAGGTTTCTTAAACCCTTCTACCTTTAGGCTGTCATCTCATCTGCTTAGTATGAGTTTTCTACCTGCTAAAGATTAGCTTTCCAGTGGATGTGGGTCCTCTTTTAATATTGAGATCCAGTTAATGTTGCTTTTATCACTGGGTAGAAGATGATGGATAAGGAAAAAATATTGCTGAAAAGGAAAAATATCAAACATCTTCCTGTTATCTTTATTTCATCCATCTATCTATCTATCTATCTATCTATCTAATCTATCTATCTATACTTATATATATGTATATCTATCTATTTATCATCTATCTCTATCCTTTATCTCATTAGCCACACATAAACAGAAAATATTGGTTTAAATATATGTACATATACATACACATACATTATATACATATGCCCTGCATGTGGTTTCTGGATTACCACATATTTGTACTTTTTTTTCCCTGGTGTACATTTAATGGCATTACATATGAGTATCCTAAAAGAAATATCTTGCTATGTTCTCTTAGGAGGAGTTATAGATGCTCCTTCAAAGTCCCACAGAATTCTATTTTTACTGCTGTTAGCGTGCACTCTATAAAACAATTATTTATTTATGAATGTCCTCATTTGCTGGATAAAAATGTTAACTCTCCATGGGCTGTGAGAACTGTTGTTTATTTTACATAGAGCAGGTAGGGCAGACTTTAGAAAACAGTGGCCATCTGTGGATATTGCAATTCACTCATTATCTACATTAATAGATACTTACACTTAAAATATTTTTTCTACATGTTATCTTTCGTGATGCTTAGCTTCTTCATGTGTCTTCAGGTAAAGATTTTAGAATTTGTAAAATGCCAGTATCAATTTAGTTGAAATCAGTTGCATGTCTAAGCAAAAAGATCAGTAGTTTTACAAGATAGAGAGTGAATGACAGATTTAGTTTTCAGAGTGATACATACCAAGACATTTGTTGTTACTTCATTCTTAGGTTCAGAATTGCCCCAATGCTGGGCAGGGCCTGGATCGGTCGGTCGGTCGGTCTGTCTGTCTGTCTATCTATCTATCTATCTATCTATCTATCTATCTATCTATCTATCTATCTATCTGTCATCTATCTATCTATCTTTTATCTTTATCCTTTATGTAGCTTCTTAACCACATATAAATGGAAAAGATTGGTTTACATATTGTTTGATTCATGTAGCTATGACCAGGAAGTTTCAAAGCTCAATGTCATTGAGCTTTTGTTTTTGCATCTAAAAATCTAAAACGATTTTCTTTTATCCTACTTAGCTCTCTATTGATGTGTTAAAACACTGACCAAAAACAGCTTGATGATGGAATGGTTCATTTCACCTAGCACATCACAGTTCACCATGAAGGGAAGACAGGGCAGGAACTCACAGGAGGAACAAGGAGGCAGGAACTGAAGAAGAGCCAGTGGGAGAATGCTACTTACTGGCTTCTTCTCCATGGCTTGCTCAGCTTGTTATTTTATGTACCTCGGGACCTGCCCATTACTGGTACTGCCCATGGTAAGTGGGGCCCTTATACACCTATCATTAATCAAGCTACAGGCTTGCCTATGAGCCAACTTAATGGAGGAATTTTCTCTCTTTAGGCTCTCTCTTCCCAGATAATTCTAGCTTGTGTAAATAGATAACCAAAACAACTAACCATCACACCTTATCTTGCAAAGTTTATGAAAAGAATTAAAATTGCATCTGTTAAGCATTTAACAATTTATACACAATTCAAAGTGACTGTTTTGTGAGTTTTTACACCTTTGTTACCTAAATGTTAACAGCTATAAATGGTCGTTGCTTTCCATAACTGATTTAACGTTTTCTGAGCAATCTGGTAGAACTCTGAGGAAAATGCCTGACTCCTGACTCTTCCCCTTTATGAATGGAGGCTTGTGGGAGGGAAAGCTGGGGTTTTAAACTTTTCTTTCTCCCTGAGCATCTAAGCTAGTATTTTCAGAGCAAAACATGGTGGACGCCACTGTTAGGGGAATTATCAGCACTATCTTGCCTTGGATTGTTCCCACAACCATATGTCCATCTGTCTGCCTTCCCAGTTAAGATGGCTGTTGTAGAGGAAGAATGATCTTGATGCGAGTTTGTGTGTAAGCCCAGTGGCTAATATAGAAACCTCTTAGCAGAGGGCACCCAGGGTGCTCAAGACCTGACTATCTTTGAATGAGGAAACTTAACACAGTTTTATTTTTTCCAGAGGACTATCAGGGTCTCTCATACCGATACTCAGTTCTCTGTCCTTTCTCAGCTCACAGGATGCAGGAGGCTGGAGGCACAAATGGGTGTCTCTTCTTCCCACTTCCAAGTAGAAGGGCTAGGAGGGAGAGTAGGCTGGTTGTTACAATTCATTGTTGCATCAAGAAGTTAAAATGACAGGTGACACTTTCTCTTTTATAAGCCAGGCAATCAGGGAGAAAGTTGCTTGCTTTGAGCTTCTTCTTAATAATAAGAAATGCTGAGGTATGGAGTGTTGGAAAATAAAGAGTGGGTAAGAGCTCTGATTAAAAAAAAAAAAAAAGCTAAGAACAAAAGTAGCTGCAAAAATATACTCTTCTGGTGTTTGAGACATTTTTAGATTCAGTTTTAAGGAAGCAACTTTACTGTGAAATAAACAATTTGACCAGGGAGAACCCAAGAAAAGAAGGACTTTTCATTTATGGATCTATTCATGGGGAGGACCTCGAGTGATGTTCTCTAGGGTCTGTTTGGGAAGTTTGCTCTCAACCCAAAGTGTGGGGGAAGCAGAGAAAGCAGAAAAACAATGAAAGGATAGTACGGGCAAAGCCGACCTTTCTCACTTGATAGTATCATTTACCCCTTCTTGCTTTTATGCCCCCCCCACTTCGTTCAATAATTTCAGCTCATCTTTTCTGTTCCTGGTGAGACTGGAATTAGATGGAGGCTGAGGGTATCCCATGTTAGAGCACTGTAAACAGGAGGAATCACTGGTGCTAGTTAAGTATTTCCTGCTTCCTTGAAATATCATTTAGCATGATGCTATGGTAGTAGCTGATGCCGTGCCCAATAGTCCAATGTTCTCAGGAAGTCTCTTCTTGCCTTATCTGCCAAATCCTTTTCCTCAGTATGTCCCTACCCTGACCATGCCATGTACTTAATTTGCTATTGTCTCTCTAATCCAGTAAGCAAGTCTCTCACTTGAGAACTTATTTCATAAACATGACAAGAATTATTGACAATCTGCATGAATTAATGAGCCAGCATATTAACTATGCTAGGCTTCAAATCTTCCTTTGTTTAGATAAGTAAACAAATATTTTAGATATTTGTTTATATTTAGATATGTTTTATATTTAGAGAGTTAGATGTAAATATTTAATTTATGTATTTAAATGTATAAATTAAATCTTAGTAGTGTGACTTTATTTTTAAAAATATATGATTGAAGAAAACATGCTACTTGGGTCCTAAAATGCTGTTATTTAAACTTAGGGGATGAGGAGATGATTCTGTTGGCAAAGTGCCTGCCATGCAAGCATGAGGTCCTAAGTTCAGATATCTAGACCTGTGAAATTGTGGGCATGATTGTATGCTCACATAACTTTGTTGCTGGGTCAGGGAAATGGAAAACAGAGGATTTCTGGTCCTTGCTGTCCAGGCAGCTTAGTAGATAACAGGACACTCCAGGCCCAATGAGAGACCTTGCCTCAAAAAATAAGGTGGTGATAAACTGAGGAAGATGCCCAAGGTTAAAATCCAGGCTGCACTAGGGCACACAGACACACACACACACACACACACATGCGCACACGTAACATGAACACGGACATGTGAAACTACTTTAGCATAGAGATAGAAGATTATAACATTATTGTAACAGGCATGCAAGTAACTTTAGTATCTGTTTAAAGTGACGATTTTAGGGCAAATGATCATCAGCAGTTGACTTAAAAAGGAATGACTCCAGGATTAGTGACCTGACCTCTACTTGTACCAGTTTCTTCTAAATGTCTAGTGAATGCTGCTCATGCTGGCACACACCTTGAGCACTCTCAGCACTTGGGAGACTGATGCAGGCAGTTCTCTGTGAGTTCCAGGCCAGCCACGACTACTTGGTGAGACCCTGCTTCAAAAAAAAACAACAAAAAGAAACAAATGCCTAATTAAAGAAAGCATCTGACTCAGGTGGTCCAGGTGTGCTACCTCATGCATATCTAATAATTGAGTGTTAAAGATTTTCAGTTTTAGTCAGAGAGTTCAAATATCGAATCAGTCAATTAAGCATTATTTCTTCCAAGGCATAGTTCTGAAGGCAGTACCTTGCAGGGGGGTTGGGTGAGTCTGGGTTTAGGAAGACATTTTAACTGATGTTAGAAAGTATTTGATATGTTAATGGGAGTGTTTTCTTTAAGATTCATTTATTTATTTATTTATTTATTTATTTATTTATTTATTTGTTTGTTTGTTTATTTATTTATTTAATATGTATACAGTGTTCTGTCTGCATGCACATCAGAAGAGGGCACCAGATCTCATTACAGATGTTTGTGAGCACCATGTGATTGCTGGGAATTGAAAATAGGACCTTTGGCTCTTAACCTCTGAGCCATCTCTCCAGCCCAACAACAATGTTTTTGTTGTTGTTGTTTGTTTGTTTGTTTCGTTTTTAATTATTAAAGAGAGTGGATTTTGATAGCAAAGATAGATGAATTTGTCTTCAATATAAAATAAACTTTGTCACGCATTTACCTAATATCATCGACTATCTAATCCCTTTCTAGTTTTTCCAATGTGGAAAGTAGGACGGGCCCAGAAGCAGTGAAGCAAACCAAGCTGAATGTCTTAGTTCTGCATCGTATCATCCATGCTGACTGTTTTCTTCCTGTGAAATTCCTGTGTGGAAGTATAAAAAGTCTGACGCCATTTGCTGTTTAAGGATCTAAATCCAGCTTTACGGAGCTCCCCTGAAGGAAAAACAACAGGGGACAGGTCAATACGTGTGCCCGCTGTGTTGCTCTAGAGCCTGCTGGGTGCTTTGATAACAAGAAGATGAATACTTTGGGCTTTTTGGAGCCCTCAGAAGAAGGGAAGAAAATCTCTGTGAATTTTTGATCAGTTATGAAATAAAATAAAGTAGAATGTAGAAAGCAGAGATTGGATTTGTTTCCCTAGCACCATCAATCTCTGTTGAATCTCTGGGCAAAACTGGTCAAGCAGCTTACATGACAGTTATTCAAGCAAATGGAAAATTTCCCAAGCTCCTGCTGGCTCAGAAACAGAGGCCTCTTTTTAAACAGTACAGAACTCGGCAGTTTGGGTTTCATTGAACTGGTTTTGTGGTTTCAACTTCCATAACTTCCATATGGACCCTTGAAGGGGACGCAGGATTCAAGCCTCTTATTGTCCACCTGAGAGAAGCTCACATTTCAGGGTCTATGTTGGGTTACCCACAGTCCTAGAGAATTTTTCCCCCTGAAAACTTTGGACTTCTTTCCAAAGACCAACAAAACTGTTAAAGTCGCATTTGTGAAAACCAATTTTTAATGGGTGTGAGAGCAGGAAATCAAGTTTAATCCCGTGCTTAATATGCAATGGTATTTGGCATGCCTCACCCACCCATCAGCACGGAGCCTGAGCAGAATGAATACCAAGCAAGCAATAGAAGTGCATTTTGTAGGGAACTGTGACTGGTGCAAGGACATTTTCCTTATGAAATAAACTCTGAGGCAAGTCAGACAAATAGGGTGAACACTGCAAATTATGGATAGCTAGAGACAATGATTGGTAGTGACTGAAGAACAATTTATTTTTTAATCTTATTTCATGTTGTTCAAATATAATTTCATCATTTTTCTCCATCTCTCTCCTCCCTTTAAGCCCTCACATGCTTCCTCCCAAATTCAAAACTTCTGGGGTTTTGTTTTAAATTATATATTCATGCCTCTCTCTCTCTCTCTCTCTCTCTCTCTCTCTCTCTGTGTGTGTGTGTGTGTGTGTGTGTGTGTGTGTGTATGAGAGAGACAGAGACAAAGAGAGGTCATTAATTGCTCCTGGTCATTAATTGCTTCATCTAGGGTAGGGCACTTCTGAAACTAAAAAATAACAAAAAACAAAAAAACAAACAAACAAACAAAAAAACTTCGTTATGAGGAGCTGATGAGCATCACAAAGGATCTAGCAAATACCTTACTTACTGATGGTCAGCTTTAAATTTTCTTTATGCCTTCCTGGGTTGTACTTTTTTTCTAGCCTCTCTTAAGTTTCTAAAGGCCACATGACTAAGAAGGGGTATATCCAAAATCAAAACCAGTCATGTCTTTATTTGTTTTGAATATACCACACTACATTTGAATGCTAATTTATCTTTCAGTTGTGTGGATTTACAGATAATATGACTAGGTTGAACCGTCTTCAAAATATTGGTAGATGGTTTTTCAAAACAAATTATTGCAGAAGTCTTTATACGTCTAAACATTTTGATCATTCCTTTGAGTAAGTTTCTACATAACTGGATATCCATTTTGTGATGAAAAAAAATGTTTTAAAAGAGAAAAATAATAAAGTCTTTGGAGATTTCCCAGTACTTTTATCTGGTGATTTAAACTTGTATGGCTTTCTATTTGGATAGCTTTTGATCACAAACTCGTAGTTTTTCAATATGCATGTGAAATATTGGATGTCTTTATCAGATAACATTTCTTGGATTCATAATGAGAAGACTAATTTTGCAAATCAGAATAGTGAAAAGTCGTATGTCCAGCAAAATTGCATTACTCTTCTTTCATACTTAATGAGATGCAAATAAGCAATGCATCTAACCAAAACTGAACTTTAACACTGAGGGAAAGATTTTAGTTTTAGAACATTAAATAAACACTTCTCTAAAATGTTCTAAATTACCTTGCCTTTAGTTATTATTTCCTGAGTGGGGAGAAAAGATTACTTTTCATGGAATACAGGAGCGCCATCACAAACATGAGTTATTGAACTATTCTGATAATCAGTACTGATGCAATTTTATGAAATATGAACTTGGTAATGGCTGTTATTAGCTAAACACCCAAAACTAAAACTAACTCATCTGACTTGCCATGATTAATAATAAGTTTAAATTTTTTTATTGTGTGTACGCATCTCTGGAGTGTGCACCTGTGTGATGTGTGTATACGCACAGGGAGGACAGAGGAGGCCACTGGGTTTCATCCTTTCTTGCTCTCTACCTTATTCACTTGGGACAGGGTCGCTCGCTGAACCTACAACTCTTGTTCTTTCTTGGAGGCTGTTGTTTTGGTTAGGCTGGCTGGTCAACAAGCCTTATCAAGTCTCCTCTGTTTGGTACCTCAGCCCCAGCACTGGGGTCACAAGTATGCATGACCATATCTAGCTTTTTGCATAGATGCTGGGGATCAGACCTCAGGTCTTTTTTGCTTAAGTGCTAAGCATTCTTAACCACTGAACTTCTTCCCAGCCCCTTAATGACATCATGTTTGTCTATGGCTGTAGGAAAGTAACAGCCAAAGTAACAGTTACTCTTGGCCTATTTATATTCCAGTTTAAGTCATGTGGCACACCAAATCTTCTGCTGTCTCGGGCTTACAGCAGAGCTTGTCAGAACTCACCCATCTCTTCAGGCTGATTCATTTCTTCCTTGATTCTTTGTCTTCATTGTAAACTCTCAAAGTAGTACTAGATTGCTGTGTTTCTGTTGTTAACATTTGAAGCCTAATCTAAATCCTCTAACTGCCCAGAGGTAATGCTCCTTTCCCAAAAGAAGTCATTTTGAGTCAAATTTAGAGTTGTGGTCAAAGTCTGAAAGATACTCTGAAATGTCTCCTCCTAGTATGCATTACTGAAATTATTCTTAGCACCAATTTCTCCTGACAATATATTTCCCTGACGTCCACCTCCTATTTTTAGTCAATAATGTAACCCGAAGTTCATGAAGCATTGATGAGGTGCCTACTCTACTTTTTTTAGTGCTCAGCAGGCAGAGATGGCTCCGACACCAGCTCAGCCCCTAAGAAACTAATATTAGTGTAGGGATAGAGACAGGATAATATCGTGTGAGGGAACTATTATTGAGATACATGTATAAGTTCTGGCCAAAGAAATATTCTTGAAAAATGACCCTTGAAGAGTAGTTAGAATCTGAACAAGCATGACCAATATTACTGTAAAAGAGCAGAATGGAAATAAATACTGTGTTTCATGACTGTTCACAGTTAGGCGATGTGGACTATGGAAATGAAGGAGACAGGAGAGTCTGTATGTGTCTTTGAAGTATGTACATGTATGATGTACATATATACATGTGAAGGCCAGAAGAAGCCAATGTATGTTGTTTTCTGTTGCTCTCTGCCTTGTTCCTTTGTGGCAGGGCCTCCCACTGAACACAAAACTTCTGGTTTTGTTTTGTTCTGGTGGTGGTGGTGGTGGTTGTATGTGTGTATGTGCATGTATGTTGGGACAGAACCCCTAATGAGTCTGTGCCACTGTCTTCTTTTCATTTCCTGTTGCTGTGAGAAAACATCCCAACAAAAGCAACCAAGGGAGATGGGGGGGGGTTATTAGCTTAAATTTCCTGGTTATAGTCCAGTAAGGTTGTCAGTAAGGTCACAGTAGCCGGAGCTTGAGGGAGCTGGTTACATTGCATTGGAATGTAACCAAGAATCAAGAAAGAAAAATTATCTTCTCTTGTTTTCATTCCTTCCAGGTTCTTCTCATGAAATGGAAACAGCTCCATCCCATGTAGGTCTTCCCACTCAGTCAACCCAATTAAGATTATCTCTCACAGGAATACTCGCTGGTCAACCTAGTCTAAACAAGGCCCTCTTTGACTCCTTGGCCAGACAATTTCAGATCCTATAGAGGCTAGAATTGACATTAACATGGAGAACTAGCCTTGACTGGATCTGCAGTAGACTCCTGAAGTGTGTCATAGTTAAATTGTTATCTCTAGATTTTAAATGTAGAGAATATATTTAAAAGCATCACTCCTGGGAGCAGGGAAAAGTTAGGAAGTGGCTATAGACAGTTAGGACTGGATGTGCTAAAGACTTAGAACGGGGCAATGGTAGGGAGATGGGGTAGGACACAGGTCAGAGGACTATTGAATAAACTCAATATAGCATCATAATCCTCAGTGGACACTGAACAGTAGAAGGAAATCAAGATTTTATGAGGCTCTGAAAGTAATCTAATTTTTAAAAAGAATAAAATTATCAGTTCAAAATTACAGACAGGATTCAATAATTATTTGAAGTTGAGAAAAGAAATAACCAGGTTGTAGATTTTTGAGAAGATGGCAAAAGCTTCAAATCTCACACACACATACAAAAAAAAATATATATATCAAGACAAGCAGTCCATCTCAGTAGACAGAAACTAAATAGTGCTTTATCCTCTCAAGTTCCCTGTCACATCTGAGAGCCCTGAGTGTCTGTTGTAATGCATGTCTTCTAAAATGAAGACACGGTATGTGACATGGGTGAGACAGAATCTGAGTTCAGAGAGAAGAGTACAGCCAAGAACATATTGATGACCAGTTGAGGAATCATGTCTTGTAGGAACCTACTGCAAATGTGGCCCTGTTCTTACCTACATGATATATTTTCATTAAGGAGGTTCAAAATTATGTTATTTAGAACCTAAATAAGTAGGATAATGACTGGAGCTATTAATAATGTGAGTGCAGGAAACTATTCAATGACCGAATGTTTGGAACCTTTCTTCACACAGAAATTTATTCTAGCCAAAGTGTTTGTTATGGTTTTTTATTTAAACCTTGCTGAGTAAACCACCCCAACTCCATGCCATTGTTCATACAAAGGGGTCCCTGAAAGGACAAAAATAAATCTTGAAACCAGTAATGAGTCCATGCTCCTCTGAAATTTAATTACATTTTTATCCAATTTGAGATGTATATGAGGTAAAACAAAGCTAAACTAAGAGTAGAAAGGCTGTTTAAAATTGCTTTCAAGAATGACAGATATTAGCATTGTGGTATTAATTCTCAAGACCACCTACCATTCCAGGAAGAAATGGGATGAGGTTTAGTGAAATAAGCCATTTATGAAACTTTTGTGCCTGGTTTGAAATACTGAGCACGTCACCCTGCCTAAGACTGTCTTTCCTGCTTCTGGTGGGTAAAACAAATTCAGAACGTTTGAAGAAGCAGATAGAGAATAAGAGTTGAATGCCTCCTGCCCCTGGGTTCACTGTCCTGTCCTGCAAAAGGGAAGTATTGCTTGTTTCCCTGGCTGTTGTAATCTTCTTGATACTGGTTATGGCCACCTGTGGGTATGAACATGGCTAATGGGCAGCATGGTGTCAGATGAGTCATTTCCACAGGGCTCATAAATTCTGTTCTTTGGATCGTGACTGGTGATGTTTTTGGCTTGAGACTCGCTCCCATTGTCCTCATTTATTTCCTGGTTAAATCCCAGCAACTTGTCCCCTCAGGCAGAAAGCTCAGTGTTCTCTTGGTGTACCTTTTATACCCCCCTCTGAACACAAGGTGTAGGTGTCTGCCACCATCACTTCCACTGGCCTTTGATCACTAAACTTTCATTATCCAAGCATTGCTTTATTTATGAGTAAACTTGTGCTTTGCAGCCACCCCCACACTCCACAGCTTCTCTAGATGAGCTGTTTCCTGACAGCGAAGGGGCAATCAGCTCCACTCTCCTCCTACATAGCAATGAATAATCTCTGTAGTCAATAGCTCCTTCCACTGTATCCTCTTATGACTTGAGGATGATGGTAAGGATGCTTGGCCAGACGCTGTTTGATTTGGAAGAGTAGAACAATGTGTATATGGAAATTGGTATGCTTTTTAATAATTATCTGTGTTATTTATGTGACAAAGGAAGAAGTTAAAAACGGTATCTGTGGTTGCTTAGTGATAAGAGAAACAACGCAGCTCCCCAGTTTGTTTCCTTTCTGTCCGGGGAAGGTGAGCCAGTGGGTGGACTTGATCAAAGGTACACTCAAGGAGGCACCCAGTCTTCTCAGTTACACCCTGGTGGGTTTGTTTGTTTGTTTGTTTGTTTGTTTGTAAAATGTACAAATCCTTTTGATCAAGAACTCCTTGAAACCAGTCCCTTCTCACCTGATATGCCAGGTGACATACAAAAAGATCACTTTAGCTCATCAGTGATGGGTTAAGTATGGAGTCTTTCCTCTCTGAGTCACATCAGTAGTAGAGAAGACAGCAAACCCCAACACATTGACAGTAGGTCTTCTGTTATCTGTACTCGCCAGTACAGTAGTTGATTGACCCCTGGACTGTGAGAGTTTACTCGATTCTCTACAGCTTATATTTGAAGCACTCTAACGATAAAGTCTTCATTACCTATTGAAAGTAAGAGCATCAACTTAGATTTGGGTGTTAGTTCTACCGGGAACCTGAAGTCTGATCATATAGAAATCACTTCACTGTTTGCCTCAGTTTATAACTGAGGCATTGGTCTTAATGAGTTCATCTGAAATTTATTGCTGTTCATATGAATTAAAAGAAAAAGATACAGCTCCTGAACATAATGACCATCAGTTCATTTGACCTTAGGCATTTCCTGTATTTCCAATACTCGGTTGCTAGAAGAGGGATAAGTGTGGGAGTTGTGAATCTGTGTTAGTGTAGCCAGCTCACAGCTTCAAAATAGGGGTAGTGCCGGGAGGCAAAGCTATCTACTGAAGCCAAAGTCAAAGCTAGCTAGTGGAGCCAAAGCTATCTACTGAAACCTAAGTCAATTAGTGAGTCAAAGCTATCTAGTGGAGACAAAAGGTGTTTACTAGGCCAAAGCCAAATAGTGAGCAAAGGTCATTTAGTGGAGACCTAAAGCTATTTAGTGAAAGTTATCTAGGACCCTAACTCATGGGTGATAGACTGGGAGGACATCCGTTTGTTAGAGCATCTGTGAGAAAACATCCCTATGGTATCTTGCAGGTACCCTATTTAACACATGAAAGCACTCTTCCTGTCTCCTGCAGCAGCTAATTACCTTCCCCCTTTTTTGCCTTCTCCCTATATAAGTTGGGTAAAAAATTCTAATAAATGAAGCTTTGATCAGACAAACAGACTTGGCTTCCTTCCTTGCGCTTCTCATCCCTTCCCCCCATTCCTTCCACTCTCCTCCCTTGGGAACCCCGTTGAAGCCCGCGGGCCGGGGCAGGGTAGTATGGCTTAAACAGCAGAAGGACCCTTCCCCCCAACTCCATTATCTCTCAAAACAAAAACAAAGTAAAAGATATATATGTTTTTTTTTTTTTTTTTTTTGAGGAGTGCTGGGACATATTCTTGTCTGACTTCAATCAAAATCAGTGTGTTAACAAGCACTTGTCCTGAAATGATCACAAAGAACGCAATTCCTCAACAACCCTTCAAGAGAACATCACAGTTCTCAGAGTTGTAGGGCTTTATTGGCACTCACTGCATGGTGCCATGAGTTCTTCCACAAAAGGAAATCTGAAAGGCACCGGGGTAGGGATGGACGTTGATAGTGCTAGATTTTTCCTGTGGCATTCCTTGGGCATAATGGCTGTTATGTACCTCCTCCAAATGTCTTCCTTTCCCTTTACTTTTGTAGAAATAGAGGTAAAATCTTGAATTATTTGTTGCTTTAAGAGATAGAAAATATATCTAAAGTTCTATGCTTAGTATTGAATAAAAGTAAAGTGACAATTCTACATAAAATTGGAGATGAGAGAGTACAGCATGGCAAACATTTTCAACCATAGCACTTGGCAGATAGAGGCCAAGGGGTTGTGAGTTTAGGGCTAACCTAGGCTATGCTAACCAAGGCCTGGGGGTTGGCAATCAGTAGTTGAGAATTTGTTAGGTTCTTGGTTTGATCTCTAGTCCCTCAAACAACAACAATAACTATTAAAATATTTCGTGCTGTGTATACTTGGCAAAGGCTACAGTAGGGGGTGGAGGGTTGAGGGTAAGCCACAGAGTCATTGATTCTGAGATTCATCATAAAGGACTTATGAAACTGATAATGGCCTAATAGAATTAAATAGTGTAGTCTATATAATGGTGCCTAACTGAACACTTTACAAATAGTTGCCATATCTCCGATGTTTAATTTACAGAACACATCTAAGTCAGTGTTGGAGCTTATCTATTGCTTGTTACTCATGAGTCAGCGGCTCAAGTGATCTATTGTATCCATAGCCAGTGGCGGGAACAAGGCCCTGCAAGGCACTGTTGGAACTATGACATCATTCAGTAGAGAGATAATTTGGAAATTATAAAAGACAAAAATATGTCTTCAATATTGACTCTGTGATATTAAGACAGAGTATTGGCTATAGTCATTTCTTAGTGTATATTTAGCAATCTGTGTGTGTGCACACACATAAAATGTTTTACTTAAATGTTCTTATCAATGTATGAGATTCACAGCATCCTATAGATTCTGGAAAGTATGCTGGTCCCAAATTGAGTTGTGTTTTGCTTTGAAGGTGTTGTCTGCTGGTAATACAGCATATGGGCTTAACTGGATAAAGAAACATATAACATTGAAACACCCTTTGTTTTAAAAGATTGCCTCATTCTTTTCTTTGTCTCAAGTTCATTGACTAAAAATGATGAAAGGGGAAGAGGGGTGTCCTGCATAGCTGTGTCAGTCTGTGATGTTGGAGATCCGTGAGGAGAGCGTTACTGTTCCTATGGCAACTGGTGCCGCTCTAGTCATGACCATACAAAGACCAAACTGAAAGGCGAGGAGTGAGAAAGCAACAGGAGAAAACAGTGTCATGGAGGAGCCTAGGAGATGCTGTGTGCAGGGACTGCTTGGAAAGAAACAGCCTGAGACTGAGATAGTCCTGGGGATTCTGAAAGCCCAGTGCAGAGGCTGCAATCAGGAGCCCACACATAGGTGGCTACAAAGAAATCATCACTTCGCTGCTTTTGAAAGTTGTACTTCCTGTAAAGTAGGTATTTCTAGCTCTCTGCCTTTAACCAGTTTTAAATCCTGAAGTCTGTCTTCAAAATTAAATTTGAAAAACAAAAACAAAAAAGAACATGGAGAGAACTTAAACTCCCTGCTCAGATGAAGCCTATAGGCTGCTCAGTTTCCAAGTGGGTACCCTCCTAAGGGGATCAGAAGCTGTCTCTGACATGAACTCAGTGGCCAGCTCTTTGATCACCTCTTCCTGGGGGAAGGAGGGTGCAGCCTTTCCAGGCCACAGAGGAAGATGATGCAGCAGCCCTGATGAGACCTGATAGGCTAGGGTCAGATAGAAGGGGATGAGGACCACCCCTATCAGTGGAGTAGAGGAGGGGCATAAAGGGAGAAGAGGGAGGGTGGGTGGGAGTGGTAGGAGATAATGGGGGGGGGGTGACTACAGGCGGGATACAAAGTGAATAAATTGTTATAAATAAATTTAAAAAATAATTATTATTCTGGAAATAAAACAAGAACAATATTGAAGTTTTGTGAGGCTATCTATGTATTTCATCTGTGAGTCTTAGAATTTTCAACAAGTTGCTTTACTTAAATTTAAAACAGGGAAAATGATAGCAGATTCACAGTTGTTGTGTTAATGGATATGAGAGCCAGATGAAAACTCTGCCCTACGCAGCGGACCTTTCTTTTTTTTTTCTTTTTATTTTATTTTATTTTTATTTTATCAGTTACATTTTATTAACTCTGTATCCCAGCTGTATCCCGCTCCCTCATTCCCTCCCAGTCCCTCCCTCCCTCATCTCCACCGTGCCCCTTTCCAAGTCCACTGATGGGAGGGGGCCTCCTCCCCATTCATCTGATTCTGTTTCATCAGGTATCTTCAGGACTGGCTGCAAAGTCCTCCTCTGTGGCCTAACAGGACTGCTCCTCCCTTGGGGTGTGGGGAGGTCAAAGAGCCTGCCATTGAGTTCCTGTTAGAAATAGTCCTTGTTCCCCTTACTATGGGAAACCAATTGGTTACTGAGCTACCACGGGCTACATCCGAGCAGAGGTTCTAGGTTATATCCATACATGGTCCTTGGTTGAATGTCAGTCTCAGAAAATTCCCTGTGCCCATATATATTTGGTCCTTGTGGAGCTCCTATCCTTTCCCCATCATATTAACTCCCCTTCTTTCATATGATTCCCTGTGCTCTGCTGAAGGTTTGGTTTTGAGTCTTTGTATCTGCTTTGAAAACACTGCTAGTTAGAGTCTTTCAGATGCCTTCAGTAGACTCCTGTCATACGTTCAATGCATATCCCGTCTGTCTTCTTTCTAAATGAGGATTGATCATCTTACCCCATGTCCACTCTCTTGATTATCTTTTATAGGTGTATAGATTTCATTATGTTTATCATATCTTATAGGTTTATATAAGTGAGTATATACCATGTTTATCTTTCTCCTTCTGGGCTATTTCATTCAGAATGATCTTTTCTAGATCCCACCATTTGCCTGAAAATTTCATGATTTCCTCCTTTTTGATTGCTAAGTAGTATTCCATTGTGTAAAAATACCACAATTTCTGTATCCATTCCTCCGTTGATGGACATCTGGGTTGTTTCCAGGTTCTGGCTATTACAAATGAAGCTGCTATAAACAGGGTTGAGCAAATATCCCTTTTGTGTACTTGAGCAAAGTTTGGGTATATCCCTAGCAGTGGTATAGCTGGGTCTTGAGGAAGCACTATTCCTAATTGTCTGAGAAAGCACCAGATAGATTTCCAAAGTGGTTGTACCAGTTTACATTCCTACCAGCAATGGAGGAGGGTTCTCCTTTCTCCACAACCTCTCCAGCATGTGTTGTCACTTGAGTTTTTCATCTTGGCCATTCTGATGGGTGTGAGGTGAAATCTCAGGGTCGTTTTGATTTGCATTTCCCTGATAGCTAATGAGGTTGAACATTTCTTTAAGTGTTTTTCTGCCATTCGATATTCCTCTACAGAGAATTCTCTGTTTAGCTCTGTTCCCCATTTTTTAATTGGATTACTTGGCTTGCTGCTTTTCAGCTTCTTTAGTTCTTTGTATATACTAGATATTAGTCCTCTGTCAGATAGAGGATTGGTGAAGATTCTTTCCCATTCTGTAGGCAGTCGTTTTGTTTTGATGACGGTGTCCTTTGCTTTACAGAGGCTTTTCAGTTGTATGAGGTCCCATTTATTGATTGTTGCTCTTAGAGCCTGTGCTGTTGGTGTTCTGTTCAGGAAGTTGTCTCCTGTGCCAATGAGTTCTAGGCTGTTCCCCACTTTTTCTTCTAACAGATTTAGAGTATCTGGTTTTATGTTAAGGTCTTTGATCCACTTGGACTTTAGTTTTGTGCAGGGTGATAAATTGGTTCTATTTTCATTTTTCTGCATGTAGACATCCAGTTGGACCAGCACCATTTGTTGAAGATGCTGTCTTTTTTCCATTGAATGGATTTGGCTTCTTTGTTAAAAATCGAGTATTCATAGGTGTGTGGGTTTATTTCTGGGTCTTCTATTCAGTTCAATTGATTCTCCTTTCTGTTTTTATGCCAATACCATGCAGTTTTTATTACTATTGCTCTGTAGTACAGCTTGAGATCGGGGATGGAGATACCTCCAGATGCTCTGTTGTTGTACAGGATTGTTTTGGAGATTCTGGGTTTTTTGTTTCTCCATATGAAGCTGAGAATCTTTTTTTCAAGGTCTGTAAAGAATTGAGTTGGTATTTTGATGGGAATTGCATTGAATCTGTAGATTGCTTTTGGCAAGATGGCCATTTTCACAATGTTAATCCTCCAATCCATGAGCATGGGAGATCTTTCCATCTTCTGATATCTTCTTCAATTTCTTTCTTCAGAGACTTGAAGTTTTTCTCAAACAGGTCTTTCACTTGCTTGGTTAGTGTCACCCCAAGGTACTTTATGTTATTAGTGGCTATTGTGAAGGGTGTTGTTTCCCTAATTTCTTTCTTGGCCCTTTTGTCTTTGGTATACAGGAGGGCTTCTGATTTTTTTTAGTTGATTTTGTATCCTGCCACTTTGCTGAAGGTGTTTATAAGCTGGAGGAGTTCTCTGGTTGAATTTTTGGGGTCGCTCATATATACTATCATATCATCTGCGAATAGTGACACTTTGACCTCTTCTTTCCGATTTGTATCCCCTTGATCTCCTTTAGTTGTCTTATTGCTCTGGCTAGGACTACAAGTACTATGTTGAAGAGGTATAGAGAGAGTGGGCAGCCTTGTCTTGTCCCTGATTTCAGTGGGATTGATTTAAGTTTCTCTCCATTGAGTTTGATGTTGGCTATAGGCTTGCTGTATATTGCCTTTACTATGTTTAGATATGTGCCTTGTATCCCTGATCTCTCCAAGACTTTAAACATGAATGGGTGTTGGACTTTGTCAAATGCTTTTTCAGCATCTAAGGAGATGATCATGTGGTTTTTCTCCTTCAGTTTGTTTATGTGGTGGATTACATTGATGGATTTCCGTATGTTGAACCTCCCTTGCATGCCTGGGATGAAGCCTACTTGGTCGTGGTGGATGATATCTTTGATGTGTTCTTGCATTCGGTTTGCAAGTATTTTATTGAATATTTTTGCCACAGCGGACCTTTCTATTGGGAGGAAAATGGGAAATAAAATCTGGGATAAAACCATTCATTTTCGTACTTGATGATGAAGAGGTAAAGGAGACAGTAGATTTTTTCCCCTAGCTTCCCCCGAATAAGAAAACAACTTGTGTATTTTGTTTGAAGACTGTATTGAGGCAGAAAAAGATCATATACACATAATTTATATAAATAGATAGCTTCTGAAATGGGTAAGTGAAGTACTATTAAACTATTACATCTGATTTATAAAAAGACCTCTATTGCTTTGATATTATTCATTCATTTTTCAGTAAGGGTAGGTCACTAATGTCACATTTTATTTTTATCACCTCTCCATGCCAAGCATAGAGGATACAAGGTAATGTTTTTATAGAATATAACATTTTTTTAGATCTGCTTGCCCACAAACATCTTCATGTACTCTGATAAACTGAACCCAGCTCTTCAAGGACTCACTCGTGTCAATGCCTGAGCGACTGCTTTCATGGCTGGCAGAGGTGAGCCATGAAATTGGAATGATGCTGAAGGCCTGTAGTGTTTGCCTTCTAAGCTGCTGATATGGGTTCCATTGTAGTTCACTTTCTTGTAACGTGAGCCTCACTTCTTCCACATGAGCTGAGCACCAAAGTACTTAGAAAACATCCCGCATGCCAAACTTTCATTGAGACTCAGACTTTTTATTGCAAGTACACACTTATGTGGATGAACAGACTTTTTTTTTTCTATTTGAAATATCCACAAAGTGAATTTTCAAATGTAAGCATGACCTCAACCTGCCTACATCACATTTGCTCACATTCCACACATCGGCTTTTGAGATGGTGCTAATGATTACAAGACTTACGGGGACACCAGAAATCCCATGACACACAATCACATAATTGAAACAAAACACCAAGGCTTAAATGGACTCAGAGACTAGAATACAAGAAGGCCTAATAAGCATTCTTTGACTTAATATTCTTTGACTTTATGCAGCAAAGACTCGCTTTTCTCTGTCTTTTTTTTTCTCTCCTTCCTTTTGTTTCTTTAACCGAACTTACTTTCTCATATCCCTAAGCCACAGCTGTTTTCTAGAACTGTGAAACCCTGTCAGATGCACAGTGAGGTGTGTGTGTGTGGTATACGTAGAGTGACATAAAATGGATATGGACAGTTCTAGTAATTCTGTAAGTGTGTAACTGAGTTTCAATGTATCAAAGTAGAAGTTGCTTTCTAGGGACTGGAAAGATGGCTCAGAGGTTAAGAGAACTGGCTTGTTCTTCCAGATGTCCTGAGTTCAATTCCAATCACCACAGGGTGGCTCACAACCGTCTAGAAAGTGCTTTGTGGATCTGTGATGCTAAGTAGATTCTCCCGGGATGAAGCCAGTATTAGCCAGGCTTTCTCTGAGTGTCCAGGAGGTTCTGGGGAGACAGCATCTTCACACAAAGGGTTATACACTGGCACTTTCCCCCCCTAGGAACATTCAGTGTTTCTTAGGCAAGAGACTCAGTGAAATGCCATTGGGATATTATGGCCTAGAAAATTTTACCTATCATGTTTTGAGCCTGTTTTAGCTTCTACAGTGTGGAAGGACAATATATTTCCTGCCAAATGGGTCACACAGTATATGGTCTGGATTTTTTTTTTTCAATTTTTGCCTCATCTCTTAGCAGATATTTAAATAGTTCAGTCTTTCTGTTTCTGTTTCTTCATATTTTTATATCTTGAGGATGTATAAAGCTCTTATGTAAGCATATTAAATATTAATTCAATATACATTGTGTTTTTCTTATTACACACTAGGAAAGAGAACAATGTAAGAATCCTTAAGCCTCACAGGATCCCTGCAAAACAGATTCATCACTTCTAGTGTCAGAACCTTAAATTTTAGGTTCTGCAATGTTAAATGTTGATGGAGCGGTATGCACCTTAATTACATATTTCTCAGACTATCCTAGTTGTGGTTGGTATATTTATTATTGTATCCATTTAGACATGAGCAAACTGAGAAAGTCATAAAGTGCCTGAGCAAGGTCACATGGATGGTAGGTGAATGCTAAACCTGAGATTCAGGACAAACATGGTTAGTGGGAAAAGGTGTTTTCTGCCAAGCCTGACAACCCTTGCCTTAATCTCTTTCCAGATGGTAGAAGCAGATTCCTGAAAACTGCTCTCTGACTTGCCATGGCTCACCTATACCTACACTTAAACAGACAGGCAGAAAGAGAGAGACACACACACCATAGATGATAGATAGATAGATAGATAGATAGATAGATAGATAGATAGATAGATAGATAGATAGATACTAAAAGTAAAGTGAGATTCAGTTTAGATAGAGTAATTTACCATGTCAGTTGACCAAGACACAGGGCTCTCAGGGACATGACATGGGGCTTTCAGAGCTAAAGCAAATGAAACAGTTGCTTATCCTAGACCCATTTTGCCGACTCAAGGGCGCCCATTAGTTAGCATTCATGTCTTCTGTTTTGCAGACAGAAGGTTATGTTGGGATCGGATTTAAATTTTATAAGGAGACTCCTAAATCTGCCCCTTTCTAGCATCATTATATTGCTGATGCTCGTATTTTCATTTAGAAAGCACAAGGGTGATCGTGGTTTACCAGCTTGTAATGATAGGTACTTCCATGCTAAAAAGACCCAGTAAATTCACTTCAACCAGAACACAGTTTAATATATCTATTCCGATTCTTTTAAATTCAGCTCTATTCATTGATAATCGCAATATCAACTGAAGGCAGACATTTGCTGCATCCCCTGTGATATCACAGTGTTTGGACACATGCAGAGAGCCATTGCTGTTATTACAATGATGAACATGCCTCTGACCTTGAGAAATGTTCTGGTACCTTGTGACATTTTAAAACGAGTTGTAGAGATCTACTGTCCAGCATATTCTTATTATTAACATCACCACACCTATACTTTATGGGCTGTAAGGGAAGTATTAGGGGCCATGTTAGGATTTTGATTAGCTTCACCTGGTTTGTCAATAAACCACTCATTTTTTTTTTTATGCTTGGGTTTTTCTCAAAAAACAATTCCTTACTGTTTATAAGTCACAGTGAACTTGCTATGTAAGGGTACATTCACCCTTCTCCTACGGGCTACTCCTGAATGACAGTTTTCTTGTGCACACCCTCCTTCTTCTTCTCCTTCCCACATGGGTCCGAAATGTGTGCTGTCAACATTCAGTAACCACAGGTGCCCCTTAGCTGCCTCCTCTGCCAACATCCCTCCCCAGGCGTCTTCTTTCAATGGAGTTCTTTCCTTCATCTCATCCCTTCAAGTCTCCTTAGTCATTTTCATCTCTCCATGGTACAGTGATGATAAAACTGCCTTGGGAGTTGAAACAATAAAAATTGATTTTGACTGGTGTTGTCATGGCTACGTTCTCAGAGACGGTATTAATTGAGCTGAGTTTTGAAGACTGAATGATTTTGGTGAGTATCAGGAATGTCAGAGGTTTGATTTTGCCTATTTAGATTTTGAAGACAGATTATAATCTAGGAACTAAGTCATATTAAAGTAAGTTTGTTTAATTGAATGACCCTTAACCACAAATGGTTTGGCCACTGGAAGGCTTTACCAATTTTCAAGCCTCTGTATTTGAAGGTAGTATTTCATAGACCCAAGAGGGCTCACGGTGCTTACTTGCAGTGAAGGGAGACTTTGTAGTGAGCATAGCTTTATAAAATGTACCAGGTGAATTACTTTTGGCTAGTTATGTGCTCAGTTTCTTTGAGTTTCAGTTATCTTTTAGTTAGAAATAACTAACCCTTGTGAGGAAAACAAATGCAAAGGATTAACAGCTTGTTAGGTACCTGGTGCATGATAGACATTATTAGTCTTGCCTGAAGAAACAATATTCTGTTCCCTCTGTGAATTCCCCAAGTCTCTGCTTCCACTGAAGTAACACGTGCCCGTTCCTGGACAAATGAGCTTCGTCCTCTGGATGAGAGTAAGGTATTTCTAGACTCTTCCCACCTCTTCCTTCAGTAGCAGCACTGAATTGTCTGAATTGGGATTCAGCACCAAACATTTAGGCCAACAGACAGTTTAACTTTTTGAAAGATACCTTTTCACAGAAAGTGATTGTGTTAGAAATCTGAACATTACAGTAGGTAAAAATTTGAGACATTGCTTCAAATAATTTTATTAAGAAAAAAAATCTCTCACAGATATACCCAGCCACTTGGGTTTTAGGTAATTCCAGATGTAGTTAAGTTGACAAACAAGAATAGCCATCATTCATAGATAGATAGATAGATAGATAGATAGATAGATAGATAGATAGATAGATAGATAGTCACATGAAATCATGAGTGCATATATTAAACAAAATTAGAAGTTAAATTGTTTAAGAGAATCAAGGAAACTAATGATAAGAAAAGGGGTAAGAAGAGAAGGAAGGGAAGTAGAGGAAGGGTGAATATACACAACCACAATATGAAGCTGTAAGAATGCTGACGTTTAATACCTTTTGAAAATCTAGTATCTACACAGAATGGGTAAAAAAAAAAATCTGCCAACCACACATCAGACAGGGGGTTAATTTTTAGAATATAAAAGGAACTGTAAAAGATTAACAGTACTCCCCTACAACAGCTAATCAATAAATAGGGAGGCTCTAATTTATGCAGCAACTGATGAGTAGATAAGACAGGAAAAGGCAGGAATGTATTCTCCCCTTGACATCAAGAAAAACACAGCTGTACTGACATGTTCACTTTTGCCCAGTGAAACCTGCATTAGATTTATGACCCCCAGATCTGTAAGAAAATAACTTCGTGTTGTTTTAAGCATCACTACTGAGTCCATCTGTTGTAGTAGCAATCAAAATGTAGTGGGATCATGTTCAATTTCATGAGACATAAACAATAAATAGGATTTTGTGGTTCTGAATTCATGTGTGTTCCTTTTGAGTAATTGGGAGTAATGAATATTTAAATTACCCTCCCCTATCCAAGGCACATGCGTGTATGGAGTCCTCAGTCTGCAGGGCCATGGGCTGACCTGGAACTTGGACCCTTATTCTCTGGATAACTCGGGTTATAACTCAATGTTATAACTCAAATGCTCAGGTTTTACTGGGAAGTTGTTGAATGCTATAAATGCTGCAAAGAATATGAGATATGTTTCCACCTCTTATTATATTGTCACAGGGTGGCCCTGATTCATTCTGCCAATTCCCCCTTTTATATGGTACATTTGGTATGGACAAGGATTCCTTTTTCCATCATTCCCACCAAATGTCATTCCACCATGTCTACAACAAAGAGATTTTCAGGAGTAGAAGGTCTTTTGAAACTAATACATATGTTCTTGAATATTTTAGCATTTCTGCATTTCACATGGGATTGGGAGAGAGCTATGTTTGTTTGTTTCTTACATTGCTTTTAAGGTACTACTTATAGTAGAACCCTGGAGAATTTAAAACATTTTTCTGGCCAAAATCACAGTGAACAGGGAGAAAAAAAAAAAAAAACCAAATAGAATTCCAAGTCTAGACACACACTTGGAATCCAATCCTGACTTCAGAAACAGTTTTAAGTAAGTTGTTCTGTGAAAATCAAATCATAAATGACAGATCTGCCAAGATTGATTCTTTCACTACTACAGCATGCTTTCTGAATGTCAACAATGCTTATTTGATTCAGAAGGGACCACAGCGAGCAAATTATATCTCTGGTTTTTAGTCTGGCTTCATTTGTCACAGGGCTTGAAAGCGTCAGGATTAAATATTTCAGGATTAATGGGTATATTCCTTTTCCAGCATTTGTTTTTTGTTTTTTGTTTTTTGTTTTTTAACTACTGATCCTGTATGCATTCTACAAAAGGCACAAACAAAAAGTGTCAGGATTGAAATTTTAAGTTTTTACTTTTTCTATAAAGATTTTTTTAATATAATTTTTATTTTTTATATTAATCACAGGTTATTTATTTTGTATCACAGCCGTAGCCCCCTCCCTCATTCCCTCCTAACCCCACCCTCCCTCCCTCATCTCCTCCCTGCCCCTTTCCAAGTCTACTGATAGGGGAGGTCCTCTTCCCCTTCCATCTGACCCTAGCTTATCGGGTATCTTCAGGACTGGCTGCAATGTCCTCCTCTGGGGCCTAGCAAGGCTGCTTCTCCCTCAGGGGCGGGGGAGGGTCAAAGAGCCAACCTTTCAGTTCATGTCAGAAATAGTCCTTGTTCCCCTTACTAGGTAACCCACTTGGATACTGAGCTACCATGGGCTACAAGGATTTTTTTTTTAATATATAATATATTTCTAAAAATATGTTCAAAATATGGGCCACTGTTAAATGTGTCCACCAGACACACCTGTGATGACTGAGTACTTGGAATGTAGATAGCTCAAACTGGACGAATGGCAAGAAAAATGCTGGACACTCTAGACTTAAGAAAAAAGATCTTAGGTGGACATGTTGGTAGTGGTACATTTCTAATTTCTAGACCTCAGGAGGCAGAGGCAGTTGGGTCTGTGTGAGTTCAGGTCATCCTGATCTACATACTGAGTTCCAGGACAGCCAAGGCTACATAGAGTGAGACCCTGTCACAAAAACAAATAAATAAAAAAGATCTGAAAAATGTCAAGTTTTATACTGCATAGTTATTAAAATGAGATTATTTGTAATGTATTTGCTACATAAAATTATTTCTTCGGATATTTTTCTTTATTTTTATTGTTTTAATGAGGCCACGAGAAGATTTACAGTTATATCATTGCTCTCATTCCAGCTGGGCAGTGCAGCTTCCTAGATGATTAAGCCGGCCTTAATCATTGTGCTGTAGGAGAATACATAAAACTGTGTGGTTGCTTACAAAATAGATTCAAGTTCAAGCCTTTGTGAAGCCACTCTGTCCTGGTCCTTCTTTGCCTGCATGTCTTTTAAACATAGAATAAAATGAGTAGCAGATGGCAAGAGAAAGAGGAGAATATCACTGTATACCATCAAAGGAAGTGAACAAATTTGACAAAGAGCCATGAACAGCACAATCTGGCAGCAGTAACGAGGTCCTTTGTCCTTTTTATCGGAAAATATCTAGAACCTATCCTTTGAAATTGAGACAGCCTTTTTACCTCTGGATAAGAATGACATGGGTCTTTCAGGAGTAAAACGGATCCTCAAGAATATGAGAATGACAGCATTTAACCTTACCTAAGCAAAGAAAGAAAACCAGGCAGGGTGGATCACATATCCCAGCTTCTCCCTAACTGTACTTAACAATGACCAGAGTTATTGGGTGTTGTTGAATTTGTCATTGTGTTGCAACACTGTTCATGAAACACAGTGGAGAAGCAGGTGTGTCAGCGTCATGTTTCTTGTGGTTGAGTTTAGAGGCTACTCTTACAAAGATTTGCTAGGGTCAGTCCTACAGAGATGGTTCGGTGATTAAGAGCACTTCCTTACTCCTCCAAAGCACCAAAGTTCCCTTCCTAGTACCCATGTTGGATGGTTCACAACCACCTGTAACTCAGCTTTGGAGGATTTGGTGCTCCTTTTTGGACAGTGCATACACCGATCCTCCACCACCCAACACACACACACACACACACACACACACACACACACACACTTACATATGCTCATAAAAGATAATCTTTTAAAATTTTCTATCACCATCATTAATAGTGATAGGGGATGGCTTTCTTCCATGAGGTAGGTCTTAGGATTGGGCCCAGCATTGGTTGGACACTCCCTCAATCTGTTCTATTCGTTCTATCTTTGTCCCTGCAGGTCTTGTAGGCAGGGTAAGTTTTGGATTGAGATATTTGTGGGTGAGTTGATAATTTCCTGCATCAACTAGGAGTCTTGTCTAGGTAAAGGGTATTCTCTGAGAGGCTCCACCCAGGAACAGTTTGAAACAGATATTGAGGCTCACAGCGAAACATTGGGTAAAGCACAGGAAGTCTACTGGAAAAGAGGGGAGAAGGATAAATGGACCTAGAGGTAACAAAAGCTCCACAAGAAGACCATCAGAGCCAATCAACCAGGACCCAGAGGGGCCTATGGAGTCTGAAGCACCAACCAAAGACAATGCATAGACTGGACCTAGGTCATCTACTTATAAGTAGCCAATGGGCATCTTAGGCCTAATGTGAACCCACTAGTTAGGGGAGTGGGGGATATCTCTGACATGGACTATGTTGCCTGCTTTTTGGTCACTTCCCCCTGTTGGGATTGCCCTACCAGGCCACAGGGGAGGAAGATGAACTCAGCCCTCATGTGAATAGATGAGCTGGGGTGTCTGGGTAGGGGGCCTCCCCTATTCTGAGGAATAGGAGAAGAGAGATGTGGGAGGGAGGGGGGACTGGGAGGAGGAGGAGGAAAGGGCCTGTGACTGAGATATAAATCGAATTAATTAATAAAAAATATTTTTAAAATTCTTCTTAGACTTACTATATATGAGTATTTTGCTTGCTTGTGTGTATGTGTACTACCTGCATGCCTTGTTCCCACTGAGGTCAAAAAGGGCTTCAGATCCCCTGGAACTGGAATTTTGAATGTTTGTGAACCACTGTGTAGGTACTGGGAACTGAACCCAGGCTCTCTGCAAAAGTAAAAAGTGTTCTTAAGCACTGATCCATCTCTTCAGCCTAAAAATAAATCTTTAAAAAGAGGTATTAAGACTTACTAAAAACCAGGTGTAGTGGTGCATGCCTGTAATCCCAGCATTCAAGGAGGCAGATGCAGGAGGATCTCTGTAAATTTGAGGCCAACCTGGTCTACAAAGTGAGTCCAGGAGAAACATTGTCTTCTAAGAACAAAGAAACTAAACAAACAAACCACAACAAAAAAGACTTACAAGATTCATGTCAAATAGGCTGTAGACAGACAGACCACATGAAAGAAGGATATAGGTAGAAAGAGTTGGTTCATAATTTTCTACCTCTTCACCTGATTTGTTTTCTTTTTCCTTTTGTTACAAGGCTTAGCTAAAGAGGACTTTGACATTTTTGGAACTGGTGCAAGCTACTATTACCATCTGATTGTTTGAATCTTACTATTTCATCCACGCTGATATATGAAAAGAAAGTATGACCTGGGTGTTAGCAAAAAGGGAGAGCTTGGCAAGATCCTTTGCTGCTTATGAGCAACTGCCTCGGAAGTTCTTAATTAGTTCCAGCTTGAGAGGGACACAATTACGAGCTTCAAATTGAAGCAATTTAGAAGTGATAATACTTAGTTTCCCAAATGGGTCTTTACTTGGGTAGCAGCAAGGCAGGAGGTTGCTTATTCACCTAGTTTTGCAAAATGTTGAATACTTTGGCATTTAAGATTTGGTAATTGTTAATATTCTATGTCCTGAGCAATGGAAGAGGGATGATTTTGTCCAAATTTACAAGTCTAAACAGTATAAAACTTTCACTAACAAGGAGCTATTCTAGAATTTTAAAAAATTAAAATGCGTTTTTTGTTTTGTTTTGTTTTGTTTTGTTTTTCTGCCTCGGAGATGAAATTGTGTAAAAGCTACTCATGGACACTGAACTAGCAGTCTTACCTGAGAGTCTCACCTCATCCATTAGCATCTTAAAGAGCTCACTAGAATATGACTTTGAAATACACTGAAAGAGACAGTTTGGGGTTCTAGAGAATTATCTTCCAGGCACTATAAATATTCTCGACTTGAGATGACTTGAGATGGATTACAAAGAAGTAACATTAAATGAAAAGAATTCTTTCATGTTTCCAACAGAGCCTTCTAACAAATAAAGATGGTGATGGCTCTTGGAAGGTTTGTTTACTGTGACGGGAAGGGTTAAGCAGAGAGCTGATAACAGTCTGTAATGTACGTTTAGAGTGGGCTTTCAGTCTTATGTAGAAAACAGGTAGAGTATTAGACAAACCCAGTTTTAGTGTTTAGACTCTGTGGTCAGTGGATGACTAATCACACACCCTTTCCCAAAACGGGGTGCTTCAGTACATATTCAGTTATCCAACACAAGTCTGAATGGCATGTACATAGGTGTTTATTTAAAGCTGTTTATATCAAAATTATATAGTATAATTTGTAGATGAATAGATAATTCCTTATGATCTTTTTGCATCCCTTCCTCAGGACAGTGAAAAACATGTTTATCAGTAGGATTCTTATATTCCAGAAGTGCACTTTGCTGAGAAATGAATACAGAGAAAAGGCTGTTCCCATCCCAGGAACTGATGGCCCTCTTGGGGCAGCTTGTCTCTACTCTGACCTTATTACCACATTGATCAGTGAGCATCCTTTAGTGGTTTTTTGTGCACAGTTGCTTCAAGTAGATGCTACTCTTGCTGCATCCTAATGGTTTCCTGGGTAATCAGTGTTTGGTAGATAGCAAATCAAAACCTTCACAAAATTGTGGAAAAAATGTGTCCAGTTCCTTAGTGGGATTGATAAAACGTGCATTCTTTAGGTGGTTCTAAACTCGGAAATGCCTAAAGCAGCAGCAGTTCCTTGTGGGCTTCAACCCCTTTGGGTGGTCAAATGACCTTGTCACAGGGGTTGTGTATCAGATATCCTGCATATCAAATATTTGTGTTATGACTCATAATAGTAGCAAAGTTACAGTTATGAAGTAGCAACAAAATGTTTCTATGGTTGGGTCTCCCCACAACAGGAGGAACTGTCTTAAAGGGTCGCAGCATTAGGAAGGTTCAGAACCACTGGCCTAACAATTGGAAATTTTATTAGCTTCTGTAACCCGTACTGATACAGGTGACCTAAAGGGGATGAGCGCTGGTTTCTGTTTGTTTGTTTGTTTGTTTGTTTAATTTTTGTAACTCTACATGAAGCTAGGGAAACATTAGTTCTTCTTTACCATGGTTCTTAAGTTGGCAGTTTATTCTCAATAGCTCTTAAGTTCAGGGCCTACAAAGCCATCCAAGTACTATACTGATGTCCTGGTCCTTGTTGTAAACAGGTTGGTTGTCCATCCATGCTTATGTACAGACTCCCAATCAAATGCGGGCAGGTTTTCAAACTCAGTGCTCTTTCTGATAATGCAGTAAGTTGCACTTTAGAAATGAACGCCATGACCTGCCTACTCTAGCATTCAATTTAATATTCTACCCATTCATTCATCAGTAGGTGCCACAGTCATTGTTCTCCAAACGATGACTTAAGAAACAATCATTTTGAAATTGTAAAATTGTGACTATAGTAAATGCAAAACTAAGGGGGGAAATTGCAAAATTGGGATTTGACTAAAGCAAAGATGTCTTGAGTGCTGTATTCTTTTTTTTTTTTTTGTGGGGAAACCTAGAGTGACAAGTATTCACCACAAACAGGGCCGACAGACAGAAGAAAGGAGTCCATCTAAGAGCAGTTTAGTGAACCAGTAAGTCTGTAGGGGTTGCTTAGAGAAACCTGGGTGAGGGGCTACTTGTAGGATCCTGGGTGACTCAAAGACAGCTGGAGCGCCAAAAAAATCTCATCCCCAGCTCAGGCTATGACTCAGGAAAGTTTCATCACAGAAATGTCCCCTCTCCAGTCCACCCTCCCTTCCTGGGCTCTCTAGTACCCACCCCATGACCACATGCAGTTGAACAGAAAGGACTGACCTCTCAGGGGAGGGTTTGGTGACCCTCTCCCCACTCTTTCTATGAAGGACTCTAAACAGCCTTATTGCCATTACCTCAGAGCCAGCTATCACTATCACTCTCTGCTTGTTAGCATGATTGTTGTAGGGTATGCCATAGGTCACCATGGCAATTCTGCTTGGAGAGAATGTATGGCAGTGCTACACCACTGGGAAAGGCTTTGCTTAAAGAGAAAGGCAAGTAGGAAGTGCCTGAGCCGAGAGTGAAAGGGGAACCCATGCCTTACACGGGATGGTAGAGATTCCCGTAAAAACAATGTGTTGCTTGGCTGACATAAGACAGTTATACAACTGGTCAAAAGTTAACTGCATATCAAAGACTGGGTCATATGCCAAAGGAAGTCAGTTTGGAATCCAGCAAATAGAATGAGTTAAAGTGACCTCTTGCAAGCCTTGGAAATTAGCTCAAGAGAAAATTTGGTCTTTGATTTTGATGGAACTCCTAATTGGTCAGGAGTGGTATTTTTACAAATGATCTTGCAATCAGAATGCTATGAAAACTTTGATAAATAAATGTTTATATAAATGGCTTCCAGTGTTTCTGATAGGGACAGTTTTCAAGTCATCTTTAACAGATATCGGATTATAAAATCCAGTGTTTGGGGTAATTTAAATAATATATTCGGTTTGTTTAATTCAGATCAAACCTATTGCATATTAGATTACTCTGATTTTTTTTTTTCAATGTAAGAACTCATTTTTTTCTTTTGTGGGTCTAGAATGATTGATGAGACTGGAGATCTGCTCAAGAAATGTTTATTAAAATAATCAGTTGGGTAGATACATGAATGAATGTCAGTAAATGTGTAAAAACTCTTGCTCTCACACAGAAGCTGCTACTGATGAAACCAGTGTTAAAATCACAACTTCTGCCTTAACCCTTGTTGCACACACAGTGTATTTACAAAGGATGTCAGAAGAGCCTTGCCTCCTTGTAAAATAAAAAATCACCTCTGATCGTAGGCCCTGGCAACAACGGCTGCAAAGGAATACGGCACTTGGCACTTAGAGAGAACGAGACCTTGGCTCTCGCGGGATTCAGATGCTGTAGGCTGAGTTCTAAAAGCCCGGGGTACAACCTGAAACTTTCCACCTGTTGTTTGCTTGCTTCGCTTTTGTCTGTTTTAAGACAGGGTTGTGCCATGGAACCTAGGCATGTGCCAGAGTCCTTCTGTGCCCACCTCCTCAACTGCTGGAATTATAGGCACGTACACCTGGCTTCTGGCCTTTTTTTTTTTTTGACAGAAAGAGTCCAGGAATATCTGGACTCTGTTTTCTCTCCCATGGCTGTGACCTTGAGCTTCTTGAGGCAAAGAAGTTGTCTTTGAACTACTTATTCTCCTGGTTGCCTTACTAACTCAAGAAGTGTTGAGTACTTAGAAAAATTACTTAAGAGCTTGACCCAATAAGCCCACTCACTTTCTCGGCCTGAGGCATAAGGACAGTAAGGAGCCTTCCGGGTGTTCATTAGCAACTCTGCTTGCCTCTCCAGCATTTCTCATGGGCAAGCCTTCATTTCTTCCCTTGCCTTCAGCTCTCTTTGCCCTGGGTGTCATTGCAACAGCTAGGTATCTAGGTATCGTGCCCCAGAGGTCCCAGAAGCCCTCCAGATGTAGTCCAACTGTCTAAAACACTACCATAGATGATTTTTTTCCCGATTCCTACAGAGACTTAGTCTGTATCAAAACTTGAGCAATTCTTAAAAAAAAAAAAAAAAAAAAAAAGCACTGAGCAAAGCAGTGAGGTGTGTTTATTTTTCCTTTCTGAAAGATTTCATTTCGTAAATTTCAAACTGGGAAATTTCTAAATGAGTTTAAATTTCGCTATAAATGTCTAAATCAGAAGCTTTCATAGAAGATGCTCTTACATAAAGCGTTCTAGTATCTTTCATCAGAGTTTTCCTTTACTCTTTAGTTAGGAAAAGAGTATTTGGGGAAAAATCAGAACTGACAGTGAATGGGCTTTTGCTTGACTGACCACTGAGTCGGGGTTTCTCTCCTGAGAGTAATGAGCAACCTGTGGGTGAAACCTGAGTTCTAGTCAAATGGAATTAGAATTTCAAGTGTACGTTTACTTGCATTTCTGATTTCACTTTAAATTATTTCCCAGCTTTTGGGTCTCAGTGAGGAGACCCAGCTAAAGCTGAATTCATCCCACGTGGTGAGAACCAGGCAAGGCCAATGATGGAACTACTTATAGGCGTGGTTAGTGGGCCAGACAAAGCCATGCCTGGTGAGACACCAAGAAACCAACAACAGTGGCAAGAGGCCGGTCTGAAGGGACACAAAGTAAAACGGCATCATTGAGACTAGGCTGAAGCCTAGGAGATGGGCCACCCTGCAGGGCTGTGCAAAGCGAAGGTCATGGACACTCACGAAATAAAGAGGGAGGAAGAATTATATGAAAGCAAGCCTGAGCAAGCCCTGAGACTAACACCAAGGGCCTAGTCCCATTTTACTTCAGTTTCCTGCTAGGGGCTTAATATAAGTGAAATCTAGATAGTAGCCACATGCCAGCCCTGTAGACGATTTATTGGCAGTGTTCTGACTGGCCCATTTCTTCCTGTGTTATTCTTCTCTTACACTTTGAAATCTGTTGTTTTGCTCTATATACATGGGACCATAAAAACCATATAGCTGTAGCGTGTTATTGATATATTGGGCTCTGCCCTCTGCTCCCCTATCTCTAATAGAATGTCACGCCATATATTCATTTAAGTACCAACTCATGCCTATGAGTTGCTTTTATTAAAAACTATCCTGGGACTGGAGATATGCCTCAGCAGGTAGAGGTGATTGCGCCATGGTTGGGGCCCTCAATTCTGTCTACAGGACTCACCTTGGGGAAAGAGAACTGATTCCTGCAAGCTGTCTTGACTCCCACGCAGGAGCAGTGGCACATGCGTACCTACACTTAATGCGTACTTCATGCATTCATCCACATGCTGCCACACAAAATTAAACAAATGTAACCAGAAAAACAAAACAAAACAAAAAAGTTGTTCTCTGACTACATTGCATCTCTTTAGCGTTTCTGGCCAAATCAGAGGCTAAATATTTTTTCCAGAGATTTTTGCAGTTTCTTTTCTAGGAACCCTAATTTTGTTCTTTCTGTTTTACAACTATGCAATGCAAATTTGAGAATAAAGTGAACATTTTGATTATTTTAATTTTTTCCTTTTTTTAAAAATGTATTCTCTGAGAATTTCATGCAGCCTGTTTATCATATTCTTTTTCATTCCCCCAGAGCCTCCCTTTCCTAGCCACTTAAATCCATGTTTTTTCTATTTCTTAAAAACAAAAAGAAAAGATAAAAGCCATGTAGTCTATTTTGTAATGGCTAACTACTTCTGAGGATAGAGACTGCCCAAAAGGATCATTGATTTATCCAGTGAAGAAAGAGATTTGTCCATCTCACAGCCATTTTGGTGAGTTTAAATAATGCAACGTTAGCTGATCATTTTATTATTAATCGCTAAAACATTCTTAAGCACCGCTTTAGATGTCTGTAGAGAAAAAAAACAAAACAAAACTACTTTCGGTTAAGGCTCAGCATTAGCCGAGAAGTCTATTTACAGATAATAATCTTTTTAGACATTAAGGAAATCTTGGAGTCTCCTTAGTAGAAATGAAGGCGGAGATTTAAGTCTACTTGCGCTTAGTTTACATCAATATTTCTCATGCATGGAGCGATAGATTTATTTAGGGCAGTGGTTCTCAACCTGTGGGTCACCTGCCCTTTGGGAGGGTCACATATCAAATAATCTGCATATCAGATATTTACATTATGATTTATAACAGTAGAAAAATTCCAGTTATGAAGTAGCAATGAAAATAATTTTGTGGTTGGGGGTCACCATGACAAAAAGAATGGTATGAAAGGGTCACAGTATTAAAAAGGTTGAGAATCACTGCTTTAGAGACTGTCATCTTTATCACTAACTCCAGGTTGCTTTTATCTTAAGCAGCATCCTGATTCCAGACATGTTAAAGTGTGAGGAAAATGTATGTTTTAGAATGAAGAAGCGACATTTCCGAATTGGGCATGGGGGGTGGAGGATTAAGCTCCATGTGGAAATTATGCATGTATTAGAGAAAACATGACTACAAAATAGTTTATGTTCTAAGAGTCATAACCAAAGAGAAGGAAAAAACAAACCAGATTATCTGGGCCCTTGCTGTAATTTTTGTACACTGTTCTTTCTTTTTAGATTAGTCTCTTTGTGCTTTGAAGCCAGGAACTTCCCTGTATTTCTTTGATATTTTCTGTAGTGTGCTTACAGAATTATTCAGTGATCTAACCTAAACCCTTTTATGGGGAATAAGTAAAGTAAAAGCTACCCTGTCCTCATTACCTAGTTGGTCAGGTAGACCAGATGAGGAGAATTAATGTGGATGGCATTGGATGGGGGCTGGGAGATGGATGGTGAGGATATTGAGACAGCGTAAGGAGAATATCTGCCCCGACCAAGGTAAATAGGGCAATTATAAATCTTACAGGTGTCTGTGTCTTATTATTTATGATAGCAGCTTAGATAATACCGCCGTGATAATCATAGGGATAATAAAAGTCATATAGCCAAACATATATCTTTTTTATTTAACACAACAAATGGTTCATGCTGTGTTCTCCTATGTGCTCTTGTTCTTCCTTCTAGCAACGAATATTACTATCAAAAGTATCAGTAATTTGCATTGTTTGCTTTTATGGGCACTTAGGTCCGTTTTTATGCTGCTTTCAGCATGCCATTCTTGGTAGGGAAATGACGCCCAGCTCTTCTCCCACCCTTCATTACCTAACTATACCAAACATTTTTGAATCATGTAGATATAATGGGATTCAGAAAAAGATGGAAAATGAGCACATTTAATTTTCTTTCCCTGTGTCCTAATGATCTCTGTCCTAATGTGCTTTTAATCTACTGTGTTTCACTGTTTAAGTGTGTAAATTTACTCTTGTGCCATTGGTTATATGAAAAGAAGAGGCTGGCCCTGGAATGTTGTATGTCGTATGTTGAGTAGTAGTTATTGTACAAATTTCAAAGTATTCAAAGATAGAAATAATTTTTCAACATAAGTAGGAAATGATTGGATGTCTTTCTATTGAGCAAACAAAGCTGATTTTGACTTTGAATTTAACTAACACACTTTGACGCTAGGTTTGTTGACATGGCAATATAGATGTAATGCATCAACATTCAGAAAAAATGTAAATTAGTATGCAAGTTCTGGGTGGATTTGTATATTCCTCAAAAGCCACAGAATCTAACTATTCATGGAAGTACCATTTGACTTTCTTCATTGTAAAAAAAAAAAAAATTACTGTTTTATGCCAACTTTTGGTTTCCAGTGCTTTTTATACTGCGTTTCTTGTTCACTTTTCCTCAGATAACCTACCGAAGGCAAGGCAACTTATGAAGTGTAGCATGTAGGTATGTGGAGGGTTAGTTTCAAAAGCTGAATTATGGGGCTGGCTCCAGACCCAAACTGCCTGGTTTCAGATGGAAATGGTTGACCTTAGTTCTGATGCGTGTAATAGAGAAAATAACTAAAGCTTCACAAAATTATTCTGAATATTTATAAGGTTCTTTTCTGTTTTTTTTTTTTTTTTTTTTTTTTTTTTTCATTCAGTACACAATGTGAGATACATCTTAGCTGCTCTTCTGTGTAGCAATGTTTACACAGGAAAACTTAGACTGCTAGCTGGAGTAGGGAACATGCAAAGTACAAAAACATCAGTCAGTGCCTGAGGCGAAAGGCTGGATCTGTAATTGTTCTGATTTACTGAAAGTTTGGAGTCCAGTCCGACCACCAAGCTGAGAGGCTGCAAACTTTTGTCCAGGAGACAGGACAAAGAGAATCCCAGGCAGCTAATACAATTAAACAATAGCCGCCACCATCAGCCATTGAAATAGTGATGAAGACTTGATGAGGTTCTGAAAGACTTCAGACACACATAGGTATGAATGTGTGTGTGTGTGTGTGTGTGTGTGTGTGTGTGTGTGTGTGTGTGTGTGTAATTTTTTTTTCTAAGATAAGGTTTCTCTGTGTGGCTATTCATTCTGTAGACTAGGCTACCTTGAGTTCACAGAAAGCCACCTGCCTCTGCTGGAATCGCAGGCATAAGCCACCACACCTGGCTAATGAATTCATATTTTTACACTTAATTTGTTATTTTATGTATATGTTTTGCCTGTGTGTGTGTATGCATCATGTGCATGCCTGGTATCCACAGATGCCAGAAGAGGGCATCAGAACCCCAAGAACTGTACTTATGGATAGTTGTGAGCCACCATGTAAGTGCTAGGAATTGAACCCAGATCCTTTGTAAAAGAAACAAGTACTCCTAACTATTAAGCCATCCCTCTAGTCCATGACTTCATATTTTTAAGTTCAAATCATATTCACCTCTCCCCTTAGAAGTCTAAGCTTTAATAGTTCTGAAGAAATTGAGCTAACGACTCACTCTCCCCTTATTAAATTAAATTGGTTTTATATTTTATAACCAACGCAAACTATTTGGGTTAAGGAACTATAATACATGCATTCTTACATTACTAACTTATTTCACTGTGAAAAAAAAAATCCAGATGAAAATACAGAAGAATTCTTCTTATTTAAAGCTAGTTCCTAATATAAAATGTACTTCACACAAAGCAATTTTAATCTTAAACTAAAAGGAAGTGTTGGCTGTAAGGGGACACTGAGGAAGACTACTCCCTCGTCATAGAAAATGAAGATACAGATGCAAGATGCGATCAGGACACATACATTCCATGGTTTTCGCTCATCAGCAGACAAGTAGATTACATTGGCTTTTAGTAGACATAAGAGCATGTGTCTGCTGTTTCATTAACTCTAAGTAAATTCTGCCTCAAAGTGTAGCTAAAGCCCTTGAGTCCAAAGTCGCATTGCTTTTATAAAATCCTGAATGAGGCTTTTTTTTTTTTTTCTGGTATGTTGGTTTTTTAATTCTATAGACAGTTGCCTGGAGAATCTGCACGGTTCTGACGTAAACACAGGGGGAACTGTCAGGCCATAAGCCTGCTGAGCCAGCTGTGGTCTTTCTAATTCCCAGGCAGGGAGATTTCTGTTTGATCTGCTAACTCCCTGCTATGTTCTTACTTGGTTTCTGCTGACTCATAGGGTTTATCAGGAGCAAAGTTCTGGCGCCTGGTTCTAGTCAATATCAACACGATATTTGTCTTATTTTTCTTTGGGCATCTTTCTGTTTCTTCCTGTTCAAATGATGACACCCACAATGTTTCTGTTCCAAAGTACACTTTGGAACTTATTTTTGTGTGATGAAATCCAATCAAGTCTTAACGCACAGCTCAAATTGTCACCATCTGATTCCATTTTTTGAAAAGTTTTTTATTTAATTAAAATATAATTGTATTATTTTCCCTTTCCTTCCCTCTCCTCCCTCCAACTCCTCCTATACCATCTCCTCCCTTTCAAATTCATAGTCTCTTATTCTTTAGTTATTTTTGGTATACATACATTTGAATAAACACAAATGCTACCTGCTCAGTTCATTTACTGTAGTTTATATGTGCTTTTTTTTTTTTAGGGCACATCACTTGAGATTAGACAATTAGCAGGCACATCTCTGGCGTCAGTAATTTTCTTGATTGTCTAATATTAATTCTTGGAACCATTTTGTCCCAGTTTCTTTTGGTACTTGTTAAAATTACCTTTGCATTATACTGATTACTGGACGGTGCTAATCATCTATAATTCTACTGTCTTCTTCAGTAGAATTCATACATTTATTGGGTGGACATTGCCCTTGGACATGAACAGTATGGAGACAAAATGGCTTACACTCCGTGCTCTCCGAACCCTCATGTCTAGGCTGGATGTAGTTTATGCCTGTAATCCCAATATTTGGGATAGAAGCCAGACGAGGCTTTGTAGTAAGTTTCAGCTTTTCAGGACATCCTGAGCTACTTAGCAAGACATGGTCTCAAAAAAAGAAAAAGAATGAAAGTCTAGTGAGGAAATGCGCTCCAACACACACCTCTAAAATAGAATAGATTACAGCGACCCTGAAATTGGGATTAATTTAATTTTTTAAGAATATTCTCAGTCTCAACTCTGGCTCCTTGCTGACAATGCTGTGCTGGAGACAAAGCCACCTGGGGCTGCCTGCTAAATCTCCATATGTGCATTTCCTGGCTCTCAGCCCATAAATTGCAGGGTTTCTTCTGGGAGAGCAGAGAGCAAATGAAGAACAACTGTCTCACAACTGTCTCCACAGTTTAGGCTGGAGCTGTAAATAAATTCACTTTCTCTATTTCATGTTATTTTCTCTCATCATGGGTAAGGCGGCTATGTCCTTTCGGCTTGCAGCTCTGCTTATGAAAGTGCATCGATACGAAGTGGAGTTCCGTGGCATACGCTGACCCTGAAGCTCACTTTGATGTTAGGTAACTGAAAAACCTGGATTGGGAAAAATAAAATAAAATCTTAGGAAATTAAAAATAATGTTTAATTTTCATTGTCAACGTGACTAACTTTTGAGCTACGTCTTCTAAGGGACTGAGGAAGCACACACACACACACACACACACACCTTGGAGTGCCTCTGTGAGGGAGTTTCCAGGGAAGAGTGAGGGTCGAATCCTGAACATGTAGGCAGCTCATGGGCTGGAAGGAATGCAAGGAAGAAAGAAGAAAGCCACTCAAGCACAGCGCTGCCATGCTCCGGCTGCTGTCAAGAGAGACTGATCCCTGTGAAGCCATGAGCCAAAAATAACCTTGTTTCCTTTACATCATGTCTGAGGGGATTTGGCCATGGTGATGGGAAAAGCAAGAAGTGCAATTAACCCAGCAAACAACTCTGTCTTTGCATTCTCTCAGCTAACCCATTTTGAGGGAACTTTTTCCTCTCTGGGATATTATTTCCTATATGTGTGATTGTAAAAGGAACTTTTATTCGCCTACTTCAGTTGTTGCCTTGGAGGATCACTGGCTCTGTCTGCTAACCTGTCAACTGCTGGAAGCTTCTAGCCTCAGAACAATCTACCCTAGGCCTAGAATGTTTTCAGCCTCTAAGACTTACTGCTGAATAAACTCACTCTTTCTTGTTTTTACTGAGCTCTGGACTGGCTGGTTCAACTCAGATCTTCTGGCTCAAACTCCTCTCCCAGCTAACTTCTTCAATTTGGATTTCTCCAGGCCTCTGAATTGTTCTGCTTGGCCTCAAACTAACTCAAGAAATCTGCTCTAATCTTCTGGATCCTTCTCATTCTCCAGCTCATTCGATCTTTACTTGAGTTCTCTTTACATTACTATTCTGGTAAAACTGCCTGCTCTCTTTCTTCCTCTCTCTCTTTGCTCTTTAAGTAGCTTTCCTTTCCTCTCTCCTGAGAGTTTGGGTATATCCTATTCTGCCAACTCTTTTTCTGATTCTTCACTGTTTCTGTCACTCAATTAGACATCACTTTCAAACTTGACTTTCATTGTTTGGATTAAAGAGAGGTGTGTACCACCAAGCCTAGACCTAAGCTTTTCTTTACCTGGAACTTGCTCTATATCAGGCTGGCCTTGAACTCAGATCTGCTTACTTCTGTCTCTTGGATTAAAGGCATGTTTGTATTGCAGCCAGATCACACAGACCTAGAAGGTCTTTGGGTGTGATCTCTTGCCAGAGCAGTCAGGTTCTGAATTAAAATCCATCTACATGTGACTATTAAAAATCAGACTTACATACTGACCACAAAACATACAGTGGTATTTTTAGAGGGCTTTTTTTTCAGTCTTTGTTTTTGTTTTTTTTTGTCACATAATGCTTTGTCTAGACTTTTTTATTTTTCCTTTTTTTTAATCTTATAGGTCTTTTGCTTATATAGTATTATGGTTTTTGATTTTGTGTTTTCATGGGATTTCTCTGTGTGAATTTCTGTGCATCTGTACATGTTTCTTGTGTTTGTTTCAAGCTATTCTGGTTTTTTGTTGTTGTTGTTGTTTTTTATATGAGTAAAATAAAAATTTAGAGGGAGCGAGAAATAAAGGGTGTGGATTTGAGTGAGTGGGGAGGTTGGGCGGATCTGGGAGGAGTTGGGGGAGGAGAAAAACCTGATCAGAATATATTGTATGACTTTTTTTTTTTCTCTAAAGAAAGAGGAAGAATCACACTTACAGGCTTGAGAGATTGATCTGTGGTTAGGATCACAAATTCTTTTCCCAGAGGACCCAAGTTTGTTCCCCAACACACCAACACAGAGTAGGTTCCAGCCATCTGGAATTCTCGCTCCAAAGGATCTTCTAACCTCATCCAGCAACAGCACTTTTGTATACATACACAAAACTAAAAATAAAATTACTTTTACAAAACCAGATTTGCTCCTTTTTTTATTTTATTTATTTTTTTTAATATTAGTTACAGTTTATTAATTTTGTTTATTAATTAATACATCCCAGCTGTATCCCTCTCCCGAATTCCCTCCCAATCCCACCCTTCCTCCCTCATCTCCTTTCTGGCCCTTTCCAAGTCCACTGATAGGGGAGGACCTCCTCCTTCCTCTTTCATCTGACCCTGGTTTATTAGGTCTCTTCAGGACTGGCTGCAAAGTCCTCCTCTGTGGCCTAGTAGGGCTGCTCCTGCCTCCGGGGGGTGGGGGTGGGGGTGTCAAAGAGCCCGCCATTGAGTTCATGTCAGAAATAGTCGCTGTTCCCCTTACTAGGATACCCACTTGGATACTGAGCTACCATGGGTTATATCTGAGCAGAGGTTCTAGGTTATATACATACATGGTCCTTGGTTGGAGAAACAGTCTCATAAAAGACCCCTGTGCCCAGATATATTTGGTCCTTGTGGAGCTCCTGTCCTCTCCAGGTCTTACTAACTCCCCCTTCTTTCTTATGATTCCCTGCACTCTGCTGAAGGTTTGGTTATGACTCTTAGTATCTCTTTTGATACATTGCTAGGTAGAGTCTTTCAGAGGCCTTCTGTGTTAGGCTCCTGTCCTGTTACTTGTTTTCTCCTACATCCAATGTCCATCCCATTTGTCTTTCTTAGTGAGAACTGATCATCTTACCCTGGGTCCTCTTTCTTGTTTATTTTCTTTAGCTGTATAGATTTCAGTATGTTTATCCTATCTTATAGGTAGGTATATATAAGTGAGTATATACCATGTGTGTCTTTCTGCTTTTGGGATACCGCACTCAGGATGATCTTTTCAAGGTCCCATCATTTGAATGCAAATTTCATGATTTCCTTGTTTATAATTGCTGAGTAGTATTCCATTGTGTAAAAGTACCACAATTTCTGTATCCATTCCTCCATTGATGGACATCTGGGTTGTTTCCAGGTTCTGGCTATTATGAATAAAACTGCTACAAGCATGGTGGGCAAATGTCCTTGTTGTGTACATGAGCCTCTTTTGGATATATGCCTAGAAATGGTATGGATGGATCTTGAGGAAGCGCTATTCCTAATTGTCTGAGAAAGCACCAGATTGATTTCCAAAGTAGTTGTACAAGTTTGCATTCCCACCAGCAATGGAGGATGGGTCCCCTTTCTCCACAACCTTTTCAGCATGTGTTGTCACTTGAGTTTTTGATCTTAGCCATTCTGATGGGCGTCAGGTGAAATCTCAGAGTCGTTTTGATTTGCATCTCTCTGATGGCTAAGGATGTTGAGCATCTCTTTAAGTGTCTCTCTGCCATTCGGTATTCCTCTACTGAGAATTCTCTGTTTCGCTCTGTACCCCATTTTTTAATTTGCTCCTTTTTTTTAAAAAAAAACACCAAATTAACCCTAGATACTTATTCTATAATATCTTATATTTACATTTGTGTGTGTATGAGCATGTGGGTGTGCTTGTGTTCACTGTGTTTCTATGTTGGTTTGCCCAGTGATAATGAAATCTACATCTTTCACAACTACCCGAAAAGGATCTTTTCATGCTTCTATAGAGGGATGACTGCCAAAACAACCCGACAAAACGATGAGACACAGCATTTCTATCTACTCATTATTTTAAATGATCTGTCTCACATGTACAACCCAAGATTGTTCTCTCCCCTGGGGTCAGGTGTCTCCACCTACTTTAATCAAGTACACATGTCACTTGAATGCTGGGAAATGTATGTGTGTGGGGGGGTCAGTCTGTTAGGATTTTGGGTTGGGGCGCACAAGTGCTCTTGTTCCTGCTATGAAAGTTCTTAACCACACAGAGAAAACACTCTGAGAGACTTCCACATCTGCAAACTGGAGAGGCTTTGCCAGGGTTCAGAAGAATAGCAGAGAAACAAATGAGGAGAGTGGGGACCTGGGGGTGACTGGAAAGTGTAAGGCAAAATGTGTTAACAAATCATTTGAAAATAGCCCCAGAGTGCTGGCTACTCTAAGTTCATCTTGGCCAAGAAAGTCTGATTTTTTTTTTTTTTTTTTCCCTAACTGTGGGGATGGTGGATATTTAGGCTAGGGAAAAGGTAAACAGATTCACATTTCCATAGAAACAAGTTCATAAAGTATTGATAAGCAAATGAATTAGGAAATGAGAAACAAAAAGAGATTGTTGTCATGGAAACATAGACATTCAGAGCCATGCTTCTGAAGAGATTCCTTTTTTTTTTATTTTTATTTTTAATTATACTTTATTTACTTTGTATCCCCCCTCTAGTTCCCTCCCTCCTTCCCTCCCTCCTCCCCTCCCAACCCCTCCCTTCCTCCCCCTTCTCCACACACTGCCCTCCCCAGGGGAGGGTTTCTTTTTCTTCCTTCTGATCCTAGTCTGTTAGGTCTCATCAGGAGTGGCTGCATTGTCTTCCTCTGTGGCCTGGTAAGGCTGCTCCCCCCTCAGGGGGAGGTGATCAAAGAGCAGCCCAATCAGTTCATGTCAGAAGCAGTCCCTGTTCCCATTACTATGGAACCCACTTGGACACTGAACTGCCATGGGCTACATCTGTGCACGGGTTCCAGGCCATCTCTATGCATGGTCCTTGGGAGATTCCTTCTTAAAATAAAGGATTCAAAGTTGCTACACCTTGCTGTACAACAGTTTTTTACCATTCCTGAAGAGTTAACAGCTTTATTTATTTACTTATTTACTTGTTTATTTCTTTGGTTTTTCAAGACAGGGTTTCTCTGTATAGCTCTGGCTGTCCTGGAACTCACTCTGTAGACCAGGCTAGCCTTAAACTCAGAGATCTGCCTGCCTCTGCTTCCCAAGTGCTGGGTGGGACTAAAGGTGTACACCAATATCATCCAGCATAAAACTTTTTTTTTTTTCAGACAAGGGTAAGATGTATTCATAAAGTTAGGGAATATTTTTTTGCTTTTGGTTCAATAAATACGTCTTTTTCTACTTTTTTTCATACAATATATTCTGATCAGATTTTCTTCTCCCCCAACTCCTCCCAACCTCCCCACTCACCCAAAAGACAATGTTGTAAGGTCATTTCATTCCTTTGTGGCTTATTTTCTCCATTAATAAATATTAAATGTCAGATATACAAATTTTCTCCTCAAATCCTCCACTATGATATTTTTGTTTGTCTTCTTGTACTTATATTTGCATATGCATCTGTGATACATGCTTCTGTATGGGCTAGTCTGTGAAATCTACATAGTTCTCGGCTACACACTTATTGGTATGTGGAAGAAGGAGGAAAGGGCGCAGTCCATGTGTGAACCAGATTGGTTAGTGGGTCTACAGACATTTCCTTTTCCCTTTAGAGTTGTTGGTGTCCAGGAGAAAGGAGAAGAAGGGGTGGAGAGGGAGGGGACCTGGGGGTGGTAGGAAGGAGTAGAAGGTGAGGCAAAAAGTGCAGATAAATCCTGTGACATAACCCCAGAGTGTAGACTATTCTAAGATCAACTTGGATGTGAAAGTCTAACTTATGCCTCACCTGTGGGCAAGGTAGAGCGTCTAGTGAAATGGTGATCAGATTTACATTTACATAAAAAAATTTACGTCAAATATTCATCAGGAAGTTAGGAAACAGGAAACAAACAAAAACAGTTTCCATGGAAACAGACAACCAGAGCCCTGCATCTGAGAGACTCCTTCATAGAAGTGCAGAAGTAAAAGTGTACACTGTGGTTTTTACTGTTCTTAAGAAGTAAACTACTTTTTTTTTTTTTTTTTTTGGTTTTGATAGCAGAGTAAGTTGTATTCATACGAATTTAGGGGTTAATTTTTTGCTCTTGCCTCTGTTGTTCAATGACCTAAAATAGAATTTAAAAAATGATACAGGTGTGAAAAGTCAATGTGAAGTAATTTAGCCAAATTCCTTATCGGCAATTTTTTTTTCCCAAAGAATGAATGGAATACAGGAAGCCAAAGCCCACAACTTCCTTATAATTATATAGTTACAATTACATGGACAGCTTGGAGATTGAAGGCGAAAGCCTGGAGACCGCTTACACAGCATCTCAGGCACTTGACCTATCAGTCTGGCTCTGAGAGCCTCTGAACTCCCATCGTCAGAGGGAAAGACCTAGCACAGTGTCAGTTCACCAGAGAAAGTGTGAGAGTGGTATTGGTGAAACCATTTAGGACCAGAGGTCAAACATGTGTCATTGGACGATACTGATATTTTATAAACGTGGACTCTGTGGGGATACTGACCTGGAGACGGTGAGCACCTGGCAGACCTGGGAACCGTCTGATCCCACCCCTGTGATTCCAAAAGAGTACTTGGTGGAGTCATTCTTGGAGAATGGAAAAAAATGACATCAAAAGCTGCCATTATGGGCTAGGAAGAGTAGTTTTCAGCTGCTATACTCTAGGCAATCAAGAAGCAACAGGCAGAAGGACTGGACGCTAGTTTGGGTTAAAATGGTGACAGATATGATCCGTTCTCATAACTGTTGATGGGAATTCTAAGGTCAAAAGAGGCTGAAGAGCCAGGATTGGCTTAGCTCAGGAGTTGTGGCCAGCAGGTATGATACAATGATACTCCATGTTTAAAGAAAACTTTAAAACAAAAAATTCAAAACAAACAAGAATAAACAAAACACCAGGCTCAAAACTTCTCACCGATAGTCAGGTATGGTGTTGCACGCTTTTAATCCCAGCACTCAGGGAAGCAGAGGCAGGCCGATCGCTATGAGTTCAAGGCAAGCCTGGGCTACAAAGCGAATCCAGGACAGCCAAGGCTACACAGAAAAACCCTGTCTCAAAAAATCAAACAACAACAATAAACCAAGAAACAAACAAACAAACAAACAAACAAAAAAGTCTCACCTATAATCCTAGGCTAAAGCAAGAGACAGTTGAGCCTGACCTAAAGAGGGAGACCATATATCAAACAAAACAACAACAAAACCCAACAAAAAAATCCAGATCAACAAACAAGAAAAACTCTATTATCAATGCTAAAGTGACCATTTGAGCCCTCAGTTTTTCATACTATAAGTGATTTGGTTAAACTTACAGCTGTCAAGGACATGGGCTCTGCATATCTCAGTTGTTCAGTAGACCTGGGACTCAGGTGCTCTGTGTGAAGATCAGTTCTCAGCTGGCAAGCAGTCTTTAGGAATAAAATCTGCACCTTAGCTAATTCTGCAGGGGCAGCTTCTGAACCCTCAGCTCTCACGTTCAGGCCAACCACAGGAAACCCAGCACTAGGGCTGTGGTAGGGGCTGGAAAGCCCAATGTAGACTTTCACCTCACAGCAGCATTCCAGGAAACAACAGCATGGAAGTCCTGCAGCCTTGGCTAGGTAGCTCTAACTCCTCTGCTCTCCAAGGTTCTGTCGGGAGGAGCTCAAGAAAATAATCTAGATGCTAGGGTGTGTCCCAAAGGCAGAGTAAATAAAAGTTGCCAAGGATGGGGAATCTGCATAGCCCAGCAACTGAGGACACAGAAATTCACATCCTGAGTGTTCACACAGGGACTCAGCTCCAGATCTCAAAACTGATTGGCTTAAAACCTGGATCTGCAGTTAATTCCTTTGGCCCACTGTGTTCTCTTTCTGCACCTTCAACTTTGTCAAGGAAGGCCAAAGAAAAATTGGTTAACTCCTTACCACTGTGATATGGATGGAAAGATCCAAAGTGCAGCTTTTTTCTGTTTGGACTTCATGATTTCAACGAATTCCTTCCCTGGCCTATTCAATCAACTTCTGCATTCTAAGATCTTGAGAGGAGGAGCCAATGCACAAATATTCAGGAGCTGAGCTCCAAGACAAAGGGCGTGGCCAACCAAGGGAAGGACCCTGAAGTCCTGCCCACTTCCTACTGAGGTTTCTAAAAGCAGACTCCAGACTCAAGAGCTGAGTGTCTTTTCCCAGCCCACCTTCATCACCACAGCTGAAGGTCTGAAGCCCTGTCCTCCAGCTGACTTTCTAGATCTGCTTGGCAGATAGCCTCTGTCTGCCTCCGTATCTGACTGCTTTTAAGGACGTAAGCTCTCAGAACTTAAAGTGAATTTGAGCACCATGTTCTCCAATCCATGAACAATTGAGGAAACTGAGGGGCCCCTCCTGGTCGTCCCTGAAGCATGTGAGGAGCAGAGAGACAGTCTAGGTGAATCCCAGCCAGGGCCCTGCTTTCCTCAGACTGCCCCTGTAGATACCAGCTGGCTTGTGTCCCCTCAGAGTCACATGACAGTGATGACATCTAGATATTGAAGCACCCCGGGACAGCTTTTTACCCAGAACTCAACAGCACACCCTGGAAAGGACATCGATTTTTAATTTGGAGAGCCAAGTGAGAATTTTGTCATGTACCAGGAAGTTCTTTCTGCTGACCTGATGGAATCCCCAGTAGGCTCTCAGCTGCAGGAGCTCAATCCCCAGGAGACTTTACTCACTGATTCCCAGAAGAGAGACATCCCTGACAGCCAGGAGACCTCCCTGAGTGGTAAGGAGACTCTTGTGAGCCACAGAACAGCCATGGTAGAAGGCAAAGAATCAGCCCCGGTGGTAATCAAGATGCCCTCTCTGGAGGGCAGCTGGCAACTCCTGATGTGATGGTCATCACCGGTTACCAGATCCCAGATGAGGACCATCTTGACCTGGCTATCAAGAAGGAGGCTCAAAAGATGACTGTCACTGGAGACCAGACCTTCGACTACAGGCAGACCAAACGGCAACCAGAAAGGGTGAGCATTTCCCCTCTGGGGGTCAGACGACAGCTCCCGTTTATAGCCAGGCTATGCAGCCCAGTCAGCAGATCACTTGCTGTTCTGACAACAATGCTTGTAAATATTGGAGGGAGACTCCAATTTGTGACAAGACCTTTTATGGGGATCACGTAATAGCCACTAAAGGAAACCAGGCTTTATGTGATCTTCAGATGAGAAATTTCAGTAGTTCCAAATAAACCATCATGGCCAGCTGGTGCCCTCCCATGATCAGAATATCTGCAGAGGTTAGAGGACAGCACCCATTGGTGAAGGAGCCTTCCATCCTCAGGCGAATTCCTTTAGCAGAGGGGAATCCTCACATCATTCACACCATCCTTTTTGTTTCCCAAGACAACCTCCAGAAAGTGGTTCAGTTTCTGCTGTGGTCCATCCAGGGAGAGCTTCCCCGAGACAATTCAAACCCAGAGCCATGCTCTCCACAGAGAGACTCACAATGTGAAGCTCCACTTCCGTACGTATGATTACTGTGAGATAATCTTTCACAAAGCCTTGTCTCCTTAGGGACCATTTGAGAACACACACTGGGGAGAAGCCCCTCCTGTGCAATGAGCCAGGATGCTCATGGAAATTCCCCCATTTAGATATGCTGGTCAGACACAGGAGAAAGCAAACCAGGCGCTCCACTATAGGTACATCTATTACAGCAATGGTTTTTTTTTTTTTTTTTTTTTTTTTCCAGATAGGATAAACTCAAGCAGCATACAAAACACTGTCTGTCTCCTTTTGCCCAGTTCGTCACCCTGACTGTCCCTGAAGAAGCCCTTTCATGTTAAAATATTATTTCTTCTTATACACAAATTTGAGCACCCCTACCACATCCTACTGTTGCCTTTAAATGCTAAACTAACAAAAGTTATGAATATGAAACAATTACCGTATAAGCTAAGGGTCAATTATTTTAGGTATAGGTGAATCTTTTTAACTTAGTTTTTCTTTAAGTGCACATAATCAAGCTTTTATAATGAAATTTGGGGTAATGAATTTAATTCGCACTAATGAACTATGAATATACAAATATTAAGGTTTTATTGCAGATGTTTGTGGGGAAGGTGAGCAGTGTGATGTGGAGATGGAGGGCACTCAGAGCAAGAGTGAGGCTGAGACATGTCCAAACCCTGCAAATCTCATCTTGAGACCACAGGAGTAAGGACCACGCCCTCCCTGTTCTGGGCAATCATGCCCGGGTGCATGTAGCCTTGTGACCTCCCCCCCGACACACCAACACACACACACCTCTTTACCTTTTTCACCCTTTTGGTAGTCACTAGCCTGGTGGCCAGGTTTCTGGTTAAAACTTCCTATTTTCTTATCAGGACATGTCCAGCTAGCTTTTGAAAGGATGGATACAGCTTAGAAGGCTCAACCATAGTGATAAAAAGTGGGATGAATTTTTTAAGTCCATAGTCTTTATGTGTTTCTTGTGGCATGCTTATTTTCTTCAGGCAGAATTAGGAATGAAGACGTATGTTATCAGGTTCCCTCTCATTGTCCTGAGATTTTTGTCTCTTGTCTCTGTTTTCTGTTTTCCTTTGATCTTATCCCAACATATTAAAGATTTTCTTCTCACCTACAGAGTACAGGTAATACAATTATTTCAGATTAAAACTGCCATGCATGTGCTCAGGAATCAGGAAAGACTTGTCTTTAGTGTTCTCTACTTTGGCAAAAACAAGGTCTGGTTGGACCCCAGTAAGAAGGATGAAGTCTTCAACATTCCTAAGCTGGATGCTTGAAAAACATCTTGGCTGGTTGGAAGGGCAGGCATATGTGCATAGGGAAAAGGAAGGGTGCTGCCAATGCTTGAATACAGATAACAGATGACAGAGATGGAACCTGAAGGACAAGAGGACTGTGTTAAACAAAACAAACAAACAAACAAACAAACAAACCGAGAGGGTTCTCTTGGAACATATCCACAATCTGAAGGCAGCTAAAGTCCACTAGAGGCTCCAGGCTGACTAGGTTGAGACTCACAAGTCAAAGACCAAGGAATCACAACACAGACACCTGGAGGAATGCCTCCAGGCCAAGAAGTAGGAGATCATCAAGATGGCCAAAGGAGGACCAAGAAATGAAGCTTCTCTGAGTCTGTACACAGTGGCCTCAGTGGGGCCCCACAGGCATTACTGATGTAAGTGAACGAGGCTTAAAAAGAAAACCTGCTTGCTAACTGAATCATGGTTGTATAGCTTCCCTTGGTGACTTGAGGAGACCCAGGGATCTTGACTCTTCCCCTGTAGTTGGTTGCCTGCAGAGGCCACCTGGGAAATGTGTCAGATTTACCTGCTGGTGTTGAAAGTGGCTCCGCAGATACTCCGCAGAGCACTTAATCAAATGCATTGTGCATAGTTTTGTAGTATGCCCATAAAGCCACAAGCAATACAGCTTAACAATCGCTAGTAATGAAAGAAACTTCAGAATATGTGCCACAAACTGATTAAGGAAATGGAGAGAGTAATTCAGGGAAAAGATTAAAGGAGTTAATTATGCACAGCTTGACTGAACAGAAACTAAAAGGCGAGTTAATGGGCTCTTTGATATTATTTGAAGACACTAAATGTCAAGGAGAAAAAAATGTTTTGTATGATACAATGAAGTGCTATTAGAGGAATGAGATTGAATTGAGAATGGGAATATTTAAATGAAATTTATGAAATTGTGAAGTAGTCTTTCTAATATAAAATATGATCTCTTCTTCATAGGGGAAAAAAATAGAAAAAGTGCCAATTTTTGGTTGTAATACTGGTTGGACAGTGTAAATGATGTGTTTCTTTAGTGTTAATTAACTTCCAATTTGAACAGCCTTCAATTTCAACAAGAACCCATTCTGTTCCTGGATGTTTCTGTAGTATATGTCATGAGAAATCCTGTGTCACCTTGTCGAAGGCAGAGCTGGAGAACGTTTGTTTGTTTGTTTGTTTGTTTGTTTGTTTGTTTGAGATAGGGTTTCTCTGTGTAGCCCTGGCTGTTCTGGAACTCCCTCTGTAGACTAGGCTAGTCTTGAACTCAAGAATCTGATTGTCTCTGCCTCCTGAGTGCTAGAATTAAAGGTCTGTACCACTACCACCTAGCTTTTTTTTTTAAGTAAATTTTCCTATACACTATATTCTGAACACAGTTTCTCCTCCCTCATCTCCTAGATCTTCCCCACCTTTCTACCCATTAAATTACATACCTTTTTTCTTTGTATCTTTAGAAAATAAACAGGCCAATTAAAAAAAAAAACAGAATAAAACAAAACAAGCAACAAACAAAACAGGGAAAACAAAACAGAAAAAACACAAGAAACCCACACACAAAAACAAAACCCATAAAACCACAAAATTAAAAACCATACTATATAAGCAAAGACTGTTAAAATTTTAAAATGGCCAGGCACAGTGGCACACACCTGTAATCCCAGCACTTGGGGAGACAGAGGCAGGTGGGTCTCTGAGCTTGAGGCCAGCCTGGTCTACAAAGGAAGTCCAGAACAGCCAAGGCAACACAGAGAAACCCAGTCTCTGTAAGAAGATGTAGAATTCTTTGGCTTTGTGTACAAGAATGGCACAGCTTGCTCCCAAGGTAGATCCATTTCCAGACTTCTGACCAACTGCCACACTGGTTTCCATAGTGGCTGTACAATTTTGCACTCCAACCAGCAATGGATGATCATTTCCTTTATCATACCTCCTCAACAGTGTGGGCTGGCATTTGTTTTATTGATCTTGTCCATTCTGATTGGTGTAAAACGAAATCTCAAAGTAGTTTTAATTTACATTTCCCTGATCCCTAAGGATGTGACCATTTCTTTAATTGTTTCTTGTCCATTTGTGCTTTAGCTTTTGGGAACTCTCTGTTTAGTTCTGTTCCCCATTTTAAAATTGTTTTGTTTGTCTTCTTGACATTTAGGTTTATTTGTTTGTTTGTGTTAGTTCTTTATATATTTTAGGTATTAACCCTTTACTGGATGTGTAATTGGTAAAAATCTTTCTTCCTTCTGTAGCCTGCCTATTTGTCAGAATGATGGTTTCCTTTGCCATATGGATGCTTTTCAGTTTCATGAGGTCCCATTTATTAGCTGTTGTCCCTTGTGACTGTGCTATTGATGTCCTGTTCAGGAAATGTTTTCTGGTGCCAATAAGTTCAACACTATTTTCCACTATCTCTTCTATCTGGTGTGTCTGGTTTTATGTTGAAGTCTTCGATCCATTTGGAGTTGAGTTTTGTGCAAGGTGATAAAAAGTGGATCTAACATTCAGACATCCAGTTTGCCTAGCACCATTTGAAGAAGATGCTGTCTTTTTATTTATTTATATATTTTTTTACACTGTGTATTTCTGGATTATTTGTAAATAATAACTAAGTGTCTATAGGTGTGTGGATTTATATTTGATTCCTTTGATCAATGTCTGTTCATATTCCAATACTATGGTTTTTGTTCTGTTTTATTTTACTATAAGTCTGTAGTACAACTTGAAATTGGAGTCATACTTCCAGTAGGTTTTTTTTTTATTATTATTCATGGAGATGACAATGATATTGTTTCATTGGTGTGTTTCTGAGAATAATGGAATCTGTTTGATGAGTCCATGACATTTTTATCCTCTGTGTCATGGATTTTCCATTTTTTAAGAATGTTATTACAATTCAAGAGGAAAACTGTCTAAGCATTACTGAGAAAGCTCCCAAATCATCATAATACTAACAATAGACCAAATAACACACTTTGAAAACTCAACAAGTAAGATGAACTTAAATCATCACTTGGACAAAACCAGCCAGTGTCAGAACATAGGTGCTGATTCGCAATATAAATGTCAGTTTCAAAGGCAAAGAGGAAGCTTAATAAAGTTGAGTGAAACTCAAAATATAACCATGGAACAAAATTGGCAAATATTTGGGCAATATTGCTGAGATAGCCTGAATTCACACTAAGAATGAGAGGAAAAACTCACATAAATACTGAAAACAAAGGGAAGGGCTTGTCTCTGTTAAAGTGTCCACTGTTGTTCATGCAGGGACCTTGATTTGGAGGTAGTATTTTCACCAAAGCTGCATGGTTTGGGTACCCTGGCTTTCATAGCCAGTATTCTTTTTAAATTGTCAATATAGGAAGGGTCTAGTGTTACAGCTGGGGCTTAAGGTAGAGTTTCTAAAAGTTTCTTCCCTTTTCTATGGGCTTCTTGACTCTTGTCATTACAAATCTATCCTGGCTGGTTTTATGTTACCTTGACACAAGCTAGAGTCATTTAGGAAAGGGACTCTCCTCTGAAAAAAGGTCTCCCCATAAGGTCAGGACATAGGCAAGCCTGTAAGGCATTTTCTTAATTAGTGATCAATGCGGAAAGGCCAAGCCCACTCCTGGGCAGATGGTCTGGGTTCTTTGGTTCCAAAAGAAAGCAGGCTGAGCCAGGCAGTAGTGGCACACACTTTTAACCCCAGCACTCCTGAGGAAGAGGCAGGTGGATCTCTGTGAGTTTGAGGCCAGCCTGGTCTATGGAGCAAGTTCTAGGACAGCCAGGGCTACAAAGAGAAACCCTTCAAAAAAACTAAAGGGAAAAGAAAAGAAAGAAGGAAAAGAAAGAAAGAAAGAGAGAGAGAGAGAGAGAGAGAAAGAAAGAAAGAAAGAAAGAAAGAAAAAGAAAGAAAGAAAGAAACAAGGAAGGAAGGAAGGAAGGAAGGAAGGAAAGAAAGAAAGAAAGAAAGAAAGAAAGAAAGAAAGAAAGAAAGAAAATTCTGATGTGGAAGAGTAAGTAAGCCCTTTCTTTCCCAAATTGCTTTTGGCCGTGGGGCTTTATCACAGCAATAGAAACCCCATAAAGCTTTCAGCAGATCACTTAAGAAAATTTCATGTAAGAAATTTTCTTTTAACCCAATTAGTTCTTATTTTTCCTCCACTAAAATGAGTTAGCTTTCAAGGGTAAGGATTCTAATACTAGTGTAAACTAAACATGTAGCCAAATACAGAGAAAAAAATCCCAGAAAAACAAAAACAAAAAACACAAACAAACCAAAAAAACCTGTTATCAATGGAAAGAAAAAGTACATAGTCACATAAAATAAGGCACAGCCACATAGAGCGTTACAGCAAAGAAAGACAGCAGGATATGAAGGGAGGTAAAGCTAAAACTAAATCCCAATGTTCAATAACTCTTAAAATGTTTTTTAAAAGTAAGCATATAATAGTGAAGATCTACCAGCCTAAAAATTATTAAATCTGTTTCATCGAAATCATTAAAACTGTTAAAATGTTTGAATTTAAAAAAAAAAAAAGAAAGACAAGTACCTTCCCCAAGCAGCTTGTAGTCACAGTGAGGTTTTGCAACAAAAAAAAAATACAAATATTTTTGTATTTGTGCAATGTATTCTCAAATATGATGAGAGAAAAGAATTTCTAACGGAAAATACTGAAAGAATTCCTTCCAAAGAAAAAATACAATAGTTATCAGGCCAAAGAATAAAAGAAGGAAATGAAAGTCCTTAAAAAAGAAACTGGCACATTCTTACCTATTATTAATTGTCACCTTGAATGTAGATGGCTTATACTCCCCAGTAGAATATATGGAAGGGCTTAATGAAAAATATATCAAGAGTCAATTTTCTGACTGTTTAAAGAGACTTTATTAACAAGGACAACCATATAGTGAAAATGAAGTGATTGAAAAATAATCTCTAGACAAACAGAAACTGAGAAAGAGAGCAACGGTATCTATACTTAAATGAGACATTAATCGACAAGTTATAAAGGAAGTCAGTGTCTAATAATATAGCATGTATCTCAGTGGTGGAACATTTTACCTATCATGCGCATGTGCATAGCTCTCAATTCAGTTCTCCACATCATTCCTCTCTCCCCTCCATTATACACAAATGCACCCATTTGGCAAAAAGACGGAATACTTGTAAGTACATATGCACCAGGATATCCAAGTATATAATGCGATTACCAATGCATTATTCGAAGGAGAGACAGACTACTCTACCATAATAGGAAGAAAGCTAACTTAATGCCCATATTCAACACTGGAAAGATTATCTAGACAGAAAATCAATAAGGAAACATTGAACTTGAGATGTCTTTTGGACTAATAGGCATATAGAACACTTCACTAACAACAGCTTAATGGGCAGTCTTCCTAAATTCTCAGGAAGTATTCTTCAAGGTAGATTCTGTATTAGGCCAAAAAAAAAAAAATACTAGAAAATTTAGGAAGCTCAAAGTCATATTGAGTCCCCACCTCCCCACCCCCCTTTTTGGCTCACAATGGCATGAAATAGAAGACAACAGTAGGAGAAATTTAAAATAATATATCAGACCGGGTCCGAAGAGAAAAGAGATGTCAGGTACCTTTAATTCCTCAGAAACATGCAGATCTCTGTGAGTTTGAGGCCAGCCAGGTTTACATCGTGAGACTTTCCTGCCCCACCCCCACTATACACACATACACAGATACACGTGTATATATGTGTGCTTGTGAGCATGAACAAAATGGTGCTCAAAAATCCTTAATTATCTTGTAATGATGATAAAAACATAAAATGTAAGAATTTATGTATACTGTGAAATCAATCGTAAAAGGAAAGTTTATAATAAAAAGATTCATGTTTCAAAAGAAAAGAAAAATGTATTACCGGGATACTTCAAGGAACTAGGGGAAAAAGAAAAGAGTACATTTAAAATTAATAGAAGGAAGAGGCAAAGATTAGAGTAGAAGTAAGTGAGACAAAAACGGAAAATTCAGTACTACTAAGCCCTTTTAATAAACGATAAAGTTGACTGATGACAAGCGAGAAAAAAAACTGTGCAAATAAAGGAGGCCAGAAGTTGAAGAAAGACTTTACAGCTGACATGGCTGTGACACGAAAGCTCACAAGCAAATTGGCTAACCAGACAAGATGGAAAAAGTCAAACATACAAGCCGACAACACTAACTCATGAGGAAACGGAAAATCTGAGCAGATTAATAACCGGAAACGAGGCTGAGTTGGTAATAAAAAGCCTTGCGTCCAAGGAAAGCCCAGAACTGCTCAGCTTTACTGCTGAATTCTGCCGAATATCTAGGAAAGAACCACACAAAATCTCTTCAAATATTTCTACATACAGTGAGTTGGAGGATAGCATCTAAAACCCTTGGGTTTGAAATATTTAGCATGGCTTTGGTATTTGTAACTGGACCCTAAACATTTTAAAATATTTTAAAATATTCTCCAGGCATCAAGTAAAATAATGGTACGGAAAGCCCTTATGCCAGTGTCTGACACTGTGCAGTAACTGTCTTCTGACGTGATCTGGAGCCCACTTGTGGAACTCAGCATGTGGTTGTTCCGGCATCAATCCAGACTTTCCCCAGAAAGGTGCCAAAATGATTAACCAGAGTGAATGCAGACAGAGGAACAGAAGATGTAGAAATTGGGTGTTAGGCTACTTGTTCAGTTGATGGTATACAAATCTGTGCTGCACGACAGATGAGAAGTTAAATCCCACCAGTAAGAGGTGGAAAGGAGGGACGAGGAAGTGGGCGTGTGTGTGAAATGAGCAAAGCTCAATGACACATAAGCATGAAAATATCATAATGAGATCTAAAAAAAAAAAAATTAAAATAAGTGCCCATTCTTCTTTTTGCAGTAAATACATTCTATCTGGGAGTGAAAACTGTCTGTGTGCAGCTACAAGTACTCCACACTTTCAAAAACAATATTTTGCTTGTTAAAATAACATGCACTTAACTTCACAGGTCATCCAAAGCGTCACCTACTGTGTATGAAGGGGACTTTTGCTAAAACATTCTTAATAGGCTATTACATTATATAAAGCTGTTTAACAGAGGAGTAGATTTCAAATGTAAATGAAGCGACAAGTAAGAAAATAAAACCGAGAGGATTAGATCAAAGAACTATGAAAACATCCATCTCTACCTCACATCCTGCCATTTGATAGCCTCTTGTTTCTTCCCGGTGACACAGCCAGGGCTGTTCTGTGTCCGACTTTCACTGTTGACTTTCATGCCTATGTTTTCACATCTACTCTCTTCTATTCAACGGTCATAAGCCTGACAGGGTAAGATTTAAAGGTTTAAATAACCCAAGTCAGCGCCTACCTGTGAAACTCACATGAAGATTTGGTGTTTGTGGACTGCAAGATGTGTGAAAATTAAGTTGTTTTCACTGTTTCTTTTTGTTTGCTAGGACTCCCCCCACCAACCAGGTGCCCACCCAGCCCGTATCCACTTGCTTCACATCCAAAGATGTAGTTCTGATCTCTGCATTTGTCATTTCTGGTAAAGTGGCCTGGAAGGAAGAGCAGAAACTTGCTATACCTGTTTATACAAGATTAAAATGAAAGATAGTCTGTTGTACAAAATTAGGATTGGAGTATAAAAGTTCATGAAAAGTGCTCTGTCTTCAATGAATTGGACTGTTATTTATAGCACTCAGTATTATGTATCATTTCAACGTTTTTTTTTTTTTCTAAAAATAAAATTATTTATTTATTATTTGTTGAGTAATGAAGTTTATGGGAAATATTAGGAGCATTTTCTTTACTTGAAATACTGTGCCATATGCTGATGAATAAGATAGAAATGGTGCCTTTCTATGCAGCTCACAATCCAGTGGGTGATAAAGAAAGGGCAATTATTGATTAATTACTATGATTACATCTTACTTTTGACTCATTTGTCACTATGTATAGCAGTCACAAATTCCTCCCTAAGAAAGACATTGCTGCCTTTAAAGTATTGCAGTGTCTCTCTTTGTCAGTCTTCTGCCACATCCTTCATCCGGCTCTTAGTCACTTCATGGCCATGAAGCACATAGCTTTCTGGTTAATGTCCATGCCTGTAGTATTTTCTCCTTTGCACTCTTCCTGCAGAGCCACATTAATCTTCTTTAAACACTGCTTTCATCTCATCACTGTCCTGTTGAGGAACTCTAAAGAGCTCACACAATCCTCCTCTGTCAAGTGCAAAGTCATTTCCTAACTTCTAAGACTACCTACCATTTGTCTCCAGCTAAGGAATCTTCTGAGATCACAGCAGCTGGAAGGAGGACCACTATGGATTATTTTATCCCTATGTTCATAGAAATGGCTAACTAATGAATGTGTAAGACGTGCTAGGCATTATGCCAATATTTTGTGTAACTCATCTTGATTAAATTAAGGTTCTTCTTAGAAATACCCTGAAGGAAGATTGTGAGTGATTAAAGACTCAAACATCTAAACTCCCTCTAGTCTCCTCTAGTCTCCTGTTCCTTTTTGGTGAGCCTTGGTCTCAAGTATCTTTCTCAACCAGCGAAAGCTACACATTTTGATTCTCCCGGTGATCTGAATGTTCAAGTCCCATCTCATAGAACTAACTCTCCCGGTCTTTGTTGGTTTCCTTTACATTTGAGCTGAGATTTCGTTCACCAATGGCACCGTCACAATTGTATTATGTTCTGTGCATGCCAATCATTTCATACTCACTTCCCGGGTACCTCATTATATTACTTCGTATTCCTTCAGGTGAATTTCATCATTAGTGAACCTCAGGTGATTATGTGGCAGATACGCATTAATGGGATGATTTGGCATTCTTAACATTGGAGATAATGATGAACACATCCATCAATGAATCAAGAAACCTTACCTAAAAAACTAACACTGTTTATAAGAGATATGAGAAATGAGGAAGTATATATAGACATGAAGAAAAACAGAAAAATAAATGTGGGCATAAGATTGCCTAAATGTGACTTAAAAGATACAGCACACTGCTAGATAAGCTCTGTTTCCTAACAGTCAGAGGTAGAAACAGAAGCATTCTGTCATAAAAATGTTATGTATGTGAGATTTAAAAGAAAAAAGCAATTGCTCATGAGCGGTAAATTTATTTTTAGTGTTAAGTCCGGACAGAAACCTCTCCTTGTAGATTCTCATTAAGGGGACGTCGGCTAAAGTGGTGAACAATATTCTTATCAGCGTCATTACAGAGGTTCCTAAGAAGAGTTTTGGAAGAGTTCTGTTTAAAGTGATGTGCAGTCTAGCCAGTGACATCATTGCAACAACATGAAATTCAGTAAGAGCAATTCTTCATGTGGGGACCAGGGTAATCATGATGACTTTGACCCTTGAAACCAGAAGTCGAAGGCTTGGGGGACTAACACTCAGAGAAGGTTCTGTTCCAAATCACTATTCCAGGTATCTGGCGATGAGATGCTGAAGTGTGGAGATAGCTTCAATCCAGGTGATCAGATGTGGAAGGTCTTAGATATTTTATAGTCTTTTTTTTTTTTCTTTAATGGGAACTAAAGAGGGCCCCAGCAAATCAGGCTGGAATTCTATTCCCAGTTTCTGTCTTGGCTGGGAACAGGACTAGTAATGAAACAGAGGCAGTGAGAGGGCCTTTTGCATCAGGTTAGGGGAGACTGGTGTGAGTGTGGACCAGCTGGGTGGAGTTAGAGGTGTCTTGGGAAACACCTAACCTCAGGGCTAGTGAAGAGGGGGTGTTAGTAGACGTGCACTGAGCTTTGCCCTCACTCGGATAGCAGGTATCCTCTGTGTGTACAGCAGAATCTCCTGAGAGTACCCGTGAGCATGAAAAGTTACAGTCCACCCCAGTACCGACTGGGTAGGTACCGCTGTAAGGGTCCTGTGTGGGTGCGTGCTTCATAAACTCCAAGGGTCACTTTTTTTTTTGCAGGCTAAAATTTATAAACCTCTGAATTATGGGCTACATGGGGCCAAATACAAGTTTCACATTGAAATATCTGCTGAGACTGACCTCCTCAAGCTGGCATTAGACCCAGGGCAAGTTCAGTGAGTCTTAGAGGGTTAGGCACCATTAAATTTTTTATGAAATGGGATGATGAAGTGTCTTGGAAGAAGTCACTGAATTTTAAAACAGGGCTTTTATGAGAGAACATAGACAGTCCTCTTAATAATGGAAGCAGGTACAAATTTAATGAAGGGGGGAGTTTTAATATGAGTGAGCAGCATGTCCTGACTTTTACACTCCTGCGAAGGGCATCTGGGAAGTTTTATTTTAGGAGAATGGAAATCTAATGTCACTGCATGTGGCTAGGGAAATAATACCTTGGCAGGGCAGGAAGACAGACGGATTAGGTTACCGTAATAAGGAAAATGGCTGAATGCTCAGACTCTAGAATGTTCTGCCGATTCCAGATCCAGCTTCCCAGCAACAGCGTTTTCCTTGGTCGTGATGAGATTTATGGTACCAAAGGCAAGTTTTGTTTGGTTAGAGTGAGAAGCAGGTGTTTTGACGGCAACTTTGGGCAGCTGCCTCTATGTTGGGGGGAGGAGTTCAGCCCATGCTTCTGTTTGTTGTGTGATTGCTTCATTTGTTTATTGTAGTGATTTTAAATAGAGGAAGAAAAGAATTGGTGATAAGGCCTGAACCAAAGTAATCAGGCAACTTCAATAATGAAATGCTACCCAGGCTTTTGCATTAGGAAATCTATGCAATCCCGCTGCTAATGCTCTTCTCGCTATAGGGATTCATCTAGCCTATTTTATCAGCTCAGTGGGGTTTAATGCCTCTCTACTCTGAAGGGTAAAAAGTGGAATTATCACCAAGGTAATGAAAACCACCCCTTCCATGCTTTGTGGGGTATTTTATTAAAAGCATGTTGCCTTGGTCTTATATGCCAGTTGCGACGTGTGAATATAAAATGCCAGAATAGCTCTCAAGGGAAACGTTTTCTTGTGTGCTAATTTAAAATTCCTCAAACAGCACGCAGTCAGGTGTGATGTTAATATTTTGTATCTTTGCTACCTGAGCATTTCATAAAGGCACTGGTTGGGGCAGTAAAGGAATAGCTATGGTTTGGGGCTCTCAGCCCAAGTCTAGGAGTTTGTGCTGTCATGCCCAGTTTGTGAGACAGTTCTGGTTTCCTTTCTAACCCTTCCTTTGCCTTCCTGTGATTTCACACTTTCAGTATTTTCTTATGCCTTTAGGCCATTGAGAATTCCAATTAGTGTGTCTACTGTGAATGGGCAAGTAGTGTCTTTCCTGCTAATAATCTCACTTGGCTTTTTATACATCAACTACTTGCTGGTAGTGTTTTCACATTTTACTTCCATTCTCTGAAAACTTTGTGTGTGTGTGTATGTGTGAACTCTGCCATCAGTTCCATCCCATTAGCATTTGAGTCCCCAGCTCATCTCCCTAATTCTTCCCAAACTTTGAGGCTTATGTTAACCACTAGGGCAATTAATTCTACCCCAGCACGTTGGCTAGTGGAGAAGACAGACTTGTGAAAAAACAATGCTGATGCTTTGTGACAAGGCTAATGACAGAGGTGGGTGAGAAGAGATGTAATTGAGGAAAGCAGTGTTTGACTTGGATTCATCAGATTTTGAAGGAAAGGCTCTTACAACAAGGAAAGAGAGCAGAAAGCACAGGATTATGAAGTTTGGGAAGAATAGAGCTTTCAGCAATATTTTGGAGACAGGCTGGTACTTCAGTGCCCACAGAATAGGTTGAAGGTCAAAAAAATGCAGCTGAAAGTGTGGTGCTTCTATTGTAAATGGTCTCGCATTTGCACGGGGAAGGGGGGGTTGAGTCTTGCCTCCCGGCACTGGTTGTTGGGGCTGAAGTACTTAAAACGCATCTTGGAAAGGTTGCTCCATTTGCCATTGGCAGCCAGATCAGTTAAGAGTTTGTGGCAGGAGTCTCCAGCAGGTGTGAGAGGAACTACCATGTTGAAAGGACCCTGCTGTTGGAGGCTGCAATCCTTCCAGTCTGGATAGCCATCGTGAGTTCAGCAGCATTAAGGTGCAGAACTCCCTCTCCCCATCAGGGCCTCCTGCTCTCTGACCGACTTCATCTGGAGAGTGTCTTTAGACGCAGATACCCCTAACCACGTTAGATACATGACCTTTGACACAGCTCCCTGCTCCTATAGGATAATTAGGTGCTGTGTCCCCGTTCATATGATAGGAGCATGCTATTTAATGCAAATCAAGCATCCTTGAAGTGTCTAGTTTTAACCAATTATGTACACCTATCCCTGGAGCCTTCACCCACTCCCCAAGGGGTATATAGCCTTTGTTCTCTGGAATTAAAGTTGAACCAGCTCCCTGAAATGGTTCCCGGAGTGTGTGATCCCTGTACAGTGCTTGACGGCCATTCCAGGCTCGCTCCTTGTAGGAGACAGCCGCCAGGCATGAGGAGGAGAACCAGACTACCATGGGAGCTGACTCATTGGCTCCTACAGACACTACTATGGTGATTGGCCGTTTGAGGTATAGGGACAGAAGAAAAGTTTAGACAGGAGGTGGGGATTTGCAAGTATGGGGACTTCATATTGGCCAGTCTGAACCACGGCATAAGACATTATTAGATTTCGCTACGCATGGCAGTTCAGCGTAGAGCTGGCTTGTTTAGAGATTGTTCTCTGATAAGCCTTAGGTATTTCTACATCTGCTGCTTGTGTGGCAGGGCTACCCTATAGTATATCTGCGTTGCTGTACTTTTTCAGCCTCAATGAAGTAGAGGCCTCATGTTATGTTTGCTCATCATCATCATCATCACATTGAACATTCAATGGGGTGAAGGAGATAAAGCCCGAGGGCATGCCACACACTGGGGCTCTCTTTTCACCTCTCAGGAATAGTGCAACTGCTTCCTTCCTCACTCAGATTTAATCATGTGACTAGCTTTTAGTTCTTACAGTAGGGAGAGAGAAGATAACCTGTTTTAAGGCAGAAGGTATAAAGGTTACGTCGGCTTTGAAGCTATCAGCCCGGATTGACCAGGTTTTCTGCATGACAGTAATGAGCAGAATCCCTGTGTGACCCATGTTAGACCTAGGGTGAGTGAGAAATAAAATTTGCTGGATTGAGCGGCTGTGCTGGTTGGTTTGTCAACCTGGCACAAGCTAGAATTATTGAGGAAATACCAATTGAGAAAGTGCCTCCAACAGATGGACTTGTAGGCAAGCCTTGGGGAATTTTCCTGATTTCTTATGGCCACAAAAGGGCCAGCCCTAGTGTGGGAGATGCTAGCTCTGGCCAGGTGGTCCTGGTAGGTAGACAAAAGGAAGCTGAATATGAGCCTGTGGAGCAGGCCAATAGGGTAGCATTCCTCAGTGGCCTGTACTTTAGCTCCTGCCTACAGGCTCCTGCCTTGACTTCCCTTCACACTAAACTACAACTGTAAATTGAAATAAACCCTTTACTCTTCAGGCTGCCTCTGGTCAGGCTGTTTAGTCACAGAACACTAAAACAGCCAGCGAAGTTGTGATTTTCGTTCTGAGAGAATGAACTAGCCAATCTGATGGGTAAAGAGCTAAGCAAACACAAGTCATACCACCCGACTCTCACCAGTTAACTAGCCGCAAGCACCTTACACAGCTTCTTTGAGGCCCAGAGTCTTTCTTTTGGGGATGGACAGCATGTATCTTCATAGTGAGTAGCATGGATATCCATTTCACTCTTTCAAATTTTCAATGTGATGAGCAAAGATATATTTGCACCCATTTGTCAGAACTTGGTCGGCATTCTTAGAGAAAGTAATAAAAAATACTTCATAAACGCAGCCGCCCTTTGTACTGCAGCTTCCAGCTGTTGTTTCCATTGCTCCGTTTTAACATATCGATTCTGTGATGCCGATTCCTCTCATATTTGTATTGTGCTTAATCTGAGCTCCCACTAAAAGAGAAACACAAGCAAGTACCAAGACAGAACTGGGCAATATGTCAGCAGAGACTTTTTCACAGGGACTTACTCCCTTTCTCAGGAGACCATTATTAGTCAGTTGCACAGATCAGATAATCCTTGTCATTAACCTAACTCTCCTGTTGGCACTGACAATATAGGGATTTTACATGAGATTTTATAATTACTTAGCTTGTCACCTTGCTAAGATTGCACTTGGGAGAATCAGGTGGTTCCTCTGGTACTTTGTAACCTATTGGATTAATGTTGTTGCTTTTTCTTTATCAAGGAATAGTGAAGTACACAGTTTCTCAACCATTCTCTTTGTTTCCAGTGTAATTTTATAGCGTATCCTATGCTACCCATCACTCTGCCATGTTTCCCCTTGCTCTCATTTTCGGATTACCTGCTTAAGTCACCTCATTTAAAACTCCGCTGGAGAAATGGCTCAGCACATACTGCACTGGCTGCTCTTCCGGAACACCTGGGTTCATGGATTCTAACAGAACCTGAACATCTAAATTTACATAAGAAAAAAATTTTTTAATAAACCCTTGATGGTTATAGATGGAAAACATAACTCTTGGGAAATAGAAGAAGAGGTGATAGGAGTCGGTTTCAGTAAGTTCATTTTGAGAAACAAAGTTGGTTGGGATTTGGAAGTGATGATTGTTTGAGAATAATGGCACTGGCTAATAGAGAAAAGGGAACTAGAGTGGGTATGGTAGCACACTTTTGTAATCTCAGGAATTTACAGAACTGAGACAGGAGAACTGATGCAAGTTTGAAACCAAACTGGTTACATAGAGAGTTCCAAGCCATCCAAGGCTATACAATGAGACCCTTTCTCAAATATATTGCAGAAGATATAGAAGAGGGGGAAGAAGAGATAGGGGGATTATTAATGAAGCAAACCCATATATAGGATAGAAAGGACTGCCTTCAGAATTAGGATAATGAAAGGGAAAAAAGGAAGTTTACTTCTTGTAAATGTCTGGTTAGGCTAGAAAGTCTCCCCCCTCCCCACCCCCGTAAGGCACATGTTGGAAATATATTCAAATTCTGAACAGATTTAAATAGATTTATAAATATACCCACAGTAGGCCACGGAGCACAGGGCAGGTCATAGGAATATAACTATGGCCTTAGAGGGGAGCTTTAGGTAACCCTGGATCCTAAGGGGGAGCATATATCAAATGGTTCAAGAGCCGGACCAAGTTTAGGCATTCCTTTGTTCTTATTCTCACGGTGCAGCTCCTCAGAGGTCAAATAGCCATGGGTTTGCTAGAATTCCAAACTATGGGATCAACGTCATGTGTATGCATGCATGCAGAGGTCATGTAACACCAGTTCAGAAGAATTCTGAAATTTTTAGGGAACTAGTCCACTCTTTTCTTTTTCTGTGAAGGAAGCTAGAAAATGTTGGAATGCATAGGTCTAATAATAGTCAGGGTTCTGCCCCTCAATTGAGGTGACACTGTCACTTTGTCTTTTCCCCTGGGTGGCCAGATTAATTGGGAAAAGGAAGAATATGTGTACTGGGGCTGTGGCTCACCTGCTACTGTGGGGCCATTTCCCATCAGCCCTTGCTAGCACCCTGTTGTGGCCCCCTATCCAACCTGTGTGACGGCCTTTAAAAATGACAAAATGTACTTCTTAGGTGGAGAGATTTAGCTGGTAATTAAAGAGGCATCCTAGGATTTTTTTTTTTAAAGTAACTGCAACTTCATGATTTTATTTTTCTAACATCTGTTCTATTCAAGCCAAGCCTACTGTGGTGATCTTCATGGAGACAATTCAGCAGTTTCCTAGCAACCAAGTTTCCTGTGGTTTCCTTGGTTATGAGCAGTGACATAACTCTTGTGGGCAACTTCAAAAGCACAGAAGAAAGCCCTCCTGAAGAATGAGATTCCCAAAATTTCAGGTTGCTGCTTGCTTAGTGTCTATAAAGGATAAAGTTTCTTCTTATGAGCATTAATAATACTAATAAATGATCATATGGATATGTTAAAAGTATATGTTCGATTTTATATATTTTTAGGTCTTTGTCAGATACTTAATCTTTTTTTTTTTTTTTCCTGTAATGGCATCATTTTCCACTATCTTCTAATGAACTTCTATCTTTAGTCATAGCCAGCAGATAAAACGTAGATTCTTGAAAACTGAAAGACAGATTATCTGTGAAGACAGGAGAGGTCTAGTTGCTCAAGAAAAGGACTTCTTAATACTGTGACGTCATTGCTAATCAGGTATATTTTAGAGACTTTGATGGCACTGAGGAGGACCGCTTGATCCCATTATGTAATTATTAACTCTTTATAATAGCTTTGCCAACATTTGGAGACAAATTTAATCTAAAAGGTGAAAGCCCCAAAGCTGGAGTGCAAAAAGTGGGAGTGAGAATAGAAGAACATATTTCACACAGTTGGGAATGATCCTCACAGGAGCCACAGGGGCCATATTGAACGTTTAGAAGAACATTCTGGTGCAGGGGAGGGGAGAGGGAAACAAAACATCACTCTGGTTGTGTGTTGGGATTCATGGTGCAGAGCCATCCCTTCTCTGACATACTGAGGATCCTGAATTTGGAATTCTCTGCATTTGGGTATATTTGCACATACATGGGGAGGCGTCTCTGAGATACCTGAGGCTAAAGGCCAAATCCACTCATTTCTTTTATACTTTGTGTGCATGACCTGTGGGCAATATAACACACTATTTTTTGTGCACCTGTGCTTTTTCAGCAGGGAATTACATGAGACCAGATGTGAATTTTTTTCCTTGTTCTTCATCTCAGAGCTCAAAATGTTTTAGAGATTGGAGCATTTTAGAATTCCAATTATCTCATTAAATATCTTCAGTCTATATTAAATGAACTTAAAATCATCTGAGAACTTGGTTGGTGGTGGCAGTTGTTGGATGACGGAGAGTTGGTGGAGAACACGGCTCACGGTGCGAATGGGGTATGGTCTCCGTGGCATCTCGGTCGCTGTGTTAACACACTGACTGAAAAACAACTGGGAGATAAAACTGGTTATTTTATTTCAGCTTAGAGGTTACAAGTAATCATCCAGGGAAGCCAGGGCAGGAGCTCAAGGAGGGAGCCTGGAGGCAGGAACTGAAGAGAGACATTGCTTGCTGCTTGTTCTCCCTGGGTTGCTCAGTTTGCTTTCTTATATAACCTATACTGTCTTCACAGGGGCAGCACCTCCCACAGGGGGCTGGATCCTCCTACACCAACCATTAATCAAGGCAAAGCCCCACAGCATTCCCACATATCAGTTGGCTGGGGGCGCCTACTCAGTTGAGAGCCTTTCTTCCCAGGAGACTCTAGCCTATGCCAAGTTGAAAAAACTTAAGCATCAGAGTGGACAAAGGTCCTATCCAGGGAATACTGGAGGCCAAAGAGCAGCATCAGTAATCTAGGCAGGGAGACTGGAAGCCTATGGCCTAGAGCCAGGCACAGAGCTTGGGAATAGAGAAAGGAGAAGAAAACAGCATTTATTGAAGATGATTTGACAGCAGATACTTTATAGACAACCAACCTCTCAGGAAGGTAGGTATTATCTTCTCCCTTTTTATAATACTAAATGGCTGAGGGAAAGATACTATATATTTAAAGATACTATAAATAAAACACTCTGGATAACATTATACCAGCGAGGCAGATTGAGATCTAGGAACTTACTTCGGTTCTAAAACTAGTTATTTTTTTTCTCTGTATCACATATTTTTACTATTCTGTGAGGCTGTTTGGGTCAGAGTCTTTCTATCAAGGTGGCCTCAGCTATGAAGATGGCTGTCCCTTGGCAACTTGGAAGGCAAAGGTTTATCCTTATCTGCTCATTTAAGGTTCTAAGAAACAGGCAGCACTAAGTTTCTATTGGCTGGAGTAAATACTTTTTTTTTTTCCACTATTTGCAATAGAAACACCTATTTATGCGTTTGTTCAAGTAAATATTGCTTCATCTTTGAAACTGCATGCCTAACAACTACTTTGAAATTGGTGGGCTTGAATTTTGACATGCTTATTTTTGCTTTCAGATAAGCAGAAACAAAGCAGTTCATACTTACAATATGATGTTAAATGATGAGACGGAGGAACCCAGAAGTCATTAAGGCCTTTGATGCTCATTCATTTATTCAATAAATTTTCCATAGAAATTCTCTTTTATGCCAGGTACAATTCTAAACATCACAGAAATTCCCTTGAATAACACCCTTAACATCGTGGGAAACAGACAGAATGCACCCTATGACTTATAAGGCTCCCACACTCTGGGAGTAAGAGAAGACGTGAAGTTAAACAAATGAAAGAAAAGAATAAGAATGAGCCAGGAAAGGCTTTCTAGGAAGTAAAATAAGATCAAAGAGTAAGGAATGGCTAAGAGATGCTTGCATAGGAAAGATAGCTCGAGACATACAGCCCAGAAAGCCAAAAGATCACAGGGGAAGGTTAAAAGAATGATACACCCAAGATTTAATAAAAACTGTGGCTAATGATTTTTCACATTAATAAATGAGCTTTCTGACATTATTTTGAAAAGAGATGTTTAAACAAGCCCCTGGAGTTGAGTCCACGGGAATCTGACTTAGTTTTATTGGACAGTTGGCTGGGAAGTAACTTTGGTTGGTAAGTCACTCATCACTGACAGACTTTGAGGAGTATGTTGAAGTTATGTAAGGATATCTGAGCAGAGGTGGTCTTCTGTTGGTTGCACAGTGTCTCACAACTTTGCAGGCACTGAATCTTGGGATTTGAAGCCATCTGTGAACTAACCTGGAGTTCCGTGATAATGACAAACATTGTAGACCGGCATGTTTAAAAAAAAAAAAAAAAAACAGCAGCACAGCTTGTTCTCATACTCTGTGTCCAAGTTGTAAGTTGGAAACTGAGGAACATGGTATGTGTGGGGAAGGAGGGCACAGGATTTCTCTAAGTCCCCAAAAGTCACAGACTATTAATGAATTGATGTGGTAGGAACTGAGGCTAAATGGCAAAGCAGATTTTCCAAAGTCCAGCCATACAAAGCAGAGGTGGTTAAAGCTTTGTCTAGCATCACTCCAAAATCAGAAGTCTTAATTACTTCTCTGTACTCTGTGGCCCTAGTAACTTCCTGGAATATGTAGCTTAAGCTCCACAGTGACAGGTAATGCTGTTCAACAGAATGTTCCCTTGGAACTAACAGAGCCTTCTGTGCTTTCTGCACTGCGATCTTGAGTAAGTTACTTTACTTCTCTAAGACTTAGTTTACTTACCTGAAAAATTTAGGTACTCATTCTTGCCAAATATTTATTAAAAAAAGAAACAGTGTAGAGTGTCTAATTCCGAAGGGCGAGTATACGAAGTGATCATATAAGCAACTGCTCCAGTGACACAGAGGAAAGCAAGGTAAGAGGAATCTATCCCACGGTTAATAGTGGAAAGTCCAATGTCCAGGACACAAATCAGGCTTCACTGTGACTCTTTCTTGCATAAAAATGCAGAAAAGACTTAGTAACGTGCAAACTCACAGGAAGCCAGTCAGTCAGTTTTTCTGTGTGGATCAATGACATTACTTACTATGATTAATTTTTAAATTTTGAAGTTGTGTTATATACACAATATAATATATATGCAACACACATCACAGGGATTGTTTATCTCCTTGTTTTTATATTACTTCTTTATCCTTGGACTTTGCCTCCAAGTATGTGAGGACAGTTCTTTTATATTAGCAGATACATAAATCAGCTACCACACTGACATTTTAAACTCTGCTAACATTAACTGTATAACCCTTCAAGGTTTTACAAATACACACAGTTACTTAACTATTACTATCATCATAATAAGAAAATTTTGTTCAAAATGACATGGGTCTACCAATCTTTGACATGTAGCCATCTCTAGTTAAGTTTAAATATAAAAACATATTCAATAGTAACTTTTTGTTTTATGTTAACCATATTTGATATATTAAATAAAATGACTATTAATTACCTCGTTTGTCTTTTTTTGAGTGTGGCTAGTAGAATATTTAAGTCACATATGTGGCTGGCATTATATTTTTGTTAGACAGCTATTATGCAGAATATTGTCCTCTGATCTAAAAATTCCTCTTCTGCTACTTTCTAGCCGATCTCCTTCCATCACTTCTTCCCTAGGCAGCAACAGATACTCTTTCTTTCACTGTATTTTTTCTAGAACTTCAAGTAGTGCACAGTCTTCTGTTTCTGTTTTATTTCATTTGGCATAACATGTCTGAGATTAACTCATTCGTTATTTTTAATATGTATTTACCTTCCTCTCTCCCCCACTGTGTTGCACAAGTGCCCTGCCTTCCATGTGGAGTTCAGAGGACAATTTATAATGATCAGGGCTTTCTCTCCATCATGTGGGTTCTGGATTCCCAATCAGAATAGTTATCAGGCTTGGTGGTGAGCACATCCTTTTTCATGTTTTTATGGATCAATAGTTTGTTCCTATATTGCTGTGTAGTATGTCGGGGCAAACATTCCATAGGTTGTTCATCTCCCTCGCAGGTCACTTGGGTTGTTTCAAGGATTTGTTCTTAACTATACCAGGCTGGTATGAACACATGGGAACAGGCATCAGTCTCCCTTGGATAAATACTTGAGAATGGAACTACTGGCTGGCATGATAAATGCATGTTCAATTTTAGACAAAACTGCCAAATTGTTTTTTTCAAAGTATTTGAAACATCTCCTACCCGAGAAGTCCAGTCACTTCATGTTTTTATCAGCTTGGGATGTTCAATCTCACTATCAGACACTCATGATGATAATCAATGGAATTTCATTGTGGAAGTTTTGCTGTGTGATTTTTCTCTTTGCTAATGAAGCTCAGTCCCTTCTGGTGTTTAGCTACCTTTTATATTTTTCTTTGATTACTTGTTGCTCCAGAGCCTTGCACATTTCCTTTCTTTTTTTATTTTTCTTTTTCCTTTTTTGAATTTGTTCACTGAATTAAAGCAGAGAGCTCTTTTGCACATCTGTGTGTAGTGGATTCCATGTCCTGGTCCCTATTTCCCTTGCAGTGGTTTACATATTAGCAATAGAATGCCTGCTTCGTTCCCTGCCTTTTTCTTTTTCTTTCTTTCTTTCTTTTTCTTTTTCTTTCTTTTTTTTTTTTGTGTTTCTCTTTGTCACCTTATTGCATATCAAGTAGAATGTATTTATATTAGCTTCTTTTAAAGGTCTTTATCTATACACTCTTTTGGATCTCTTTCTGTTTACATGTTTGGCTTTCTCTTGCTCTTTGGCCTTATTTTCTCATATTTTTAATTAACTTATGAATATTTTATATTTCACATCATTTGCTTCTTCATTTGGTTGTACTTTTAAAAAAGAGATGGGCTCTTCCCTGGCATAGCTGGTCCACTTACGATCCATTTGATTCTTGCTTTTTAGATGTTAGAGCAGGTCTATAGCCGTCATTAGTCAGGGGCTCATTAACCTTTACTATTATGGTCGTAGCCATGTGATGATTGTTAATGATGCTCCCCATAATGATAGCAGCTGGTGGAAACAACTTATGATTAACTGAACGTGAGCTCCCAGAGTTAGTCAGACTAAGGTGCAGCTAGTGTTTGCTTTCGCTGTGTTATGTGTCGGCCACACTCCAGGGGATCCCAAGGTCCTATTTCTGTGCAGCTCTCCCATCTGCGGCATCGGGTCTTGCCATCTCCGCTTCTATGGTCCTCCCTAACCTCAACCATGTCTCTGGGACATGTCTTGGGTCTTCATTTCTAAACTGCAACTTAGCAACTGCCTTCAGGCTTTATCCTGATATTTACTGAATTCACTGTTTCTTTATTTTTGCTAAGGAAGCATCAATTGTTTTATTGATGTGGTTAATTTTTTTATTGTTATTTGAAGTGGGAAGGCTAATAATCTATTTTATCATTTGTTCATGGCTGGAAGCTTTCACTATGGAAAGAATTATCTTTAAAATCCACACATTACACATGATTTTCTCCTTTTTATCAGCAGCTCAAAATTCCAGTGTTCCTGATAGCTCTTCAAGGGGTTAATTTTGAAATTTTGCTTTCTAGGTCCCAAGAATAAGAACATTAACTTTAGCATCCAAGAAAGAACTTCCATGTATACTCTAGTGCCTATGCCTATTTCTAAATGTTTCTAAAGCTTTGATTATGTTTAACAATTACAATATGAGAAACATTTTGACTGAAGCGCTTTCTTCTAACATTCCCAACTGTCTTAGGGTTCTATTGAGAAAACTCAGGAGATGAGCTTGGAGGCAAGACCTGAAGCAGAAGCCATGGAGGAGTGCTGCTTGCTGGCTTGCTCACCGTGGTTTGCTCAGCCTGTTTTCTTTACCAATAGGACTGACTACCTTTCCAAGGCTGATACTGCCCACTCCTCATGGCGGGATGGGCAGCCCGCCCATATCAACCATTAATCAAGAAAATGCCCCACAGTCCTGCCCACAGACCAATAATCTACTGTGGGCATTTTCTCAAATGAGGTTCTTTATTCCCAGATGACCTGAGCTTGTGTCAAGTTAACAAAATCAAGCCAAAACAAAACCTGGCCAGCACTCAGCCATGTTTCCAATAGATTGCTCTTAGCTTATAGTAAGTCATATAAAAATATCATACCTCTGCTTAGACAGACAGACACACACACACACACACACACACACACACACACACACAAGAATTGGATCACTGTAGTAAATTTCCTCTAAGTTTCCAAAACAAAGTCTAGATCTTCGATAATTTTTGCCCCCATCCTGGCTTGTTGAAAGTCCTAATGTTAAAATTTGGCTTATATTGCTAGTGTTTGGCTAAAATTTCCCTCTGCAGTCGAATTGTGTTAGGATTTGTCAAGTTCTAACAATATTATTGTTTATGCTTAGAATAACCTCTGTGTAAAATTTAATTGCCGGCCGGGCACTGTGGCACATGCCTGTAATCTTAGCACTTCAGGATGCAGAGGCAGGTGGATCTTTGTGAGTTTTGAGGCCAGCCTGGTCTACAAAGCAAGCCCAGGACAGCCAAGGCTACAGACAAAGAAACCCTGTCTCTAAAAACCAAAAATAGACAAACAAATAAAATTTTAAGAAACTAAAATTTTTTTTAATAAAGGATTTAGTTGCCTGTCTTCCCCAAAGCACTTTTGCTAAGTCAAGATCCCTAGACTCGTTAATTTGCCCAAATGTTGAGGTTTCTAGCCATCAGCTGTTTATATACTAATATCATTTATCTTGAGGGATTGTTTTAAAGACCATGTCTCTGCCTTGAAGTAGCACTTTGACGCAAATGTGGGATTTCTGTTCTAATATTTTCAGAGAAATATTTATTTTGAAGTGTTATGGAAACATAGCTAGTCCCAAACAGACTTGATTTTGTAAACAGGATGCTGCCATCTATGCTGCACTTGGGAAACACTAAGCTTGATTTTGCATCAGATGAGCTGGACTAGTGAACCATGGTATCTAGGTATCTTTGTTGTTTAGGAGAATTACCATTAAAACCTTTTAACCACGTATTTTGTGCTTTAGTAAAGAAATCTCTGGAGATACTGTAAAATCTAGATGGGCAGCTTCTGTTAACATGGCTCCAGAGCATGTCTCTTTATGTATTTGAAACTGACAGCATTCATAATTATTTGTCACTAGAATAAAACTAATACCGAAGGAACCTACAGGGTCACTCAGAGATGCTTCTTCCGTGTACAGGTGAGAAAACTCTACACGTTCCCTAGAGTCCAAGCATGTCTTTTTCATAATCACTAAGTTAATTACTGCTAAGTCTAGATGTCAGAAATCTAACCAGTTTACTAGGGATCCTGCCTAGATATAATTTCAGTAGTAAAATTTACCTCTTTGGGAAACTGATTATACAAAAAAAGAATTCTCCAAGGTTCTTTATGAAAATGGTATGTTCTATGGCTGGCAAGCCTGTTGTTGGTGATAGGGTAAAACCACTGACACCAGCCTGTTGTTGGTGATAGGGTAAAACCACTGACACCCCCCTCCACCCACTCCCAGGTGATTTTAGCTTGGTTGTGGGACTGAAGAGTATTCATGTTTGTAAATTCGACTTTGCTAAAAACTGACATCTGCCATGAAAGAGCCACCAAGGCTCGAAGATTACTATCATTGACATAATTGAGCATAAGAAATACCCGGGAGACAATCTATCTTATGGAAGCCTCACCTGGCTTGACTTCTGTGTGCTTACCTTCTGAGAGCTCAAGGACCCGGAACAGGACTACGAAATGGGCATTTCAATGATTTTGTGCTCTTCCTTGCATGTGATAGAGTAGGAAGATTATGAGTTCAAAGTCAGCCCAAGATATAGAGCAAAACCTCGCTTCCAAAAATGTAACAGAATGACAAACACTAACTAGCCTGGAGAGATCCTCTCAGAGTGAAATGGAATGTTCTCCTGAGATCTGGCGGTGATACAATAGACACTGGTTTAGCTTGGTCAAATTGGAGAGGAGCCCTGGTTAAGCAGTGAAAACCACGGCAATTTATATCTTATGTTCAGTTTTTATTATGTAGCCCACAGGAAAGCAAACCAATCAATAGTTAAAAATTAACTGGCCCAGTGATTTTCTCTTTTTTTCCTCAAGTTGGACCTTAGGTCACGTACAGAGTCCCTCTTTCTGTACTATTGACATCATTCCATTATCTTCTATTAGTGTCTTGACTACAGCCTCAATGTTGGACACGGAATAAAATTTAAATTACTGTAAAGAAACGAGAGATTTCAGTGTCGCTTGCCAATCGTTTTGGTTTTTTTTCTTGATAATTAAAAGCTGAAGTAATTAATGCATCATTGTTAGAACACAGTGTCTGAAAAATTGTTTTAGAATGTCCTGGTGAAGATGTGTTTGAAACAGATCACAGATGTCCTGGGAGAATTTTAGAATGATTTTCATTTCTGAAACTTATTAAATTACACAGGAGACTCTGAAACACTGTTAAAATAATAATTCTCAGGTGAAGTTAAGAGCTTCTTGAACACTGTAAGTCCTCCCCTCTCCCCCCTTTTGGTTAGGCTCTCAGGGGCAAAACTAAATTTATGACTTTCTAAGATGGGTCTGGCTGCAAAAGGATCAAGTAATTTCCGGGCAGCCTTTTTTTTTCAGCTGAAGTATTAGGCTTAATGTAAACTCCTAGGAGGACAGCAGGGCCGAGTGTCACAAAATACGACTGTTCTAGCAAAAACCTTCATAAATGCCATAACATGGGGAAAGGATCCTGACTTCTAAATCATTACCTAAGCCTCGGTTTTCTTAAAGGGTGCAAACTGATAAACGCTCGAAGGAATCAATACTTACTCTTCCGCCCAAGGAAGAGCGAGAATGGGGTGTCTCAAAGAATTGGAAGACTTTTACTGCCCCCTTATCTGCAACCAAGGCTGCTCTAACTTACATATTACCTCACTACAAATGTGCACTCTTGGGAGAAAGCAGATGTGGGCGGATGAAGGACTGACTCCACAGATGTGTTTGTTCACCACTAAAAAAGCCATCAGTGCGACTGTACGATCAGATCCAGAACACACGCGTGCGGTTCCCGGAGTAAATGTGTGAGAAGGCTTGGTGGCTAAAACATACATCAAACCACCTGTATTCTCATCTTCCTTGCACAATAGGATTTGGATAAACCTGGGAACTTTGCCTTCTCTGAGGCTTTCAAGATAAAAATCATGTCTTCCTCATAAGGTTATCAGGAAAACAAACACGTGAGGTGAGCCGAACACAAAGTGAAAGAATTTACTATGCGGGAAGCACTCTGTTCAGTTATCACCTGCTTCTATTAAACGGCAACTTTAACAGAGGGGAGGGGCTGCTGGCTTCATTATGCTTCAGCGGTGCTTCTCACCACTCCCGTGAGCGCTGGTGGAGGATGTAGGACAGTGGTTCTCAACCTGTGGGTCACGATCCCTTAGGGCTCAAACAGCCCTTTCACAGAGGCCTCGTATCAGACGTCCCGCATACCAGATATCTACATTAGGATTCCTAACAGTGCAGAATGACAGTTACGAAGTAGGAATGAAAATAATTTTTTGGTTGGGGTTATCACACGCTAAGGAACTGTTTTCAACGGTTGCTTATAGACACATGATGATGTGGTACTGTTTTCATTACAGATTCAAGGCAGACAAAATTTCTTAATGACGTGGAAAGACATGATGCCTAAGGTTAATAAAAGCCTTTTTATAGGCCTAGTGAGATGGCTCATCAGATTAAGAAGCTAAACCCTGCAATCTGAGTTCATGTGGTGGAATCCGAGAGCTCATGTGGTATAAAAAGAGCTGACTCATCCTACAAGTTTTCCTCTGAGTTGGACCCATGCTCTGTGGCACACAAGCATAACACACGTGCACAAATTAATAAATGATATCATTTAAGTAGTTTAAAAATAATTGTCCTGTATATTTTAAAATAATCAATATTTATTTCTCTTTTATTGTGGTAAAACACGTAAGCATCACGTGCATTTTAAAAGCCATTTTAAGCCCAGTTGTGAAAACATGCCGTGGGGGAGCCGTTGAAAGTGGATAATCAGATTTCCTATGTGTCTACTGATGTTCCCCGTAGGTTCTCATTGCATTTACACAGTCCAGATGACAGTCACAGACAGCGGGGACACATCTAAGTCTGCAGGACTTGCTTCCAGGGGAACTGTGGTGATGTTTGTAAGGCCTTTCTCCTTTGCCTTGTCAACCTCTTGTGTTTCTATCCTGTCCTTCTAGCACTAACATGCACCCTTATTACGTTTGACCATTTAGAATTGTATTAGAGTTGTGGCATGCTCATGTTTTAAAGGAACAAGCCCTTAATAACTCTGGAGAGGAATCGGTATCCTCCCAAGGAAAACAAACTCAGAGAAATGTGACGGGATGCCCTAAGATAACACCTGGTACAAGGAACAGAGCAGAACTTCGGAATCTCGCGGGAATGCAGTTTGCCTGTATAGACTGGCAGCTTCTGAAATGGCCAAGGCACTCTAGTATTCTCTTCTTACTCAGTGTGGAGTTTCGGAGACACAAAATTTGTATTTAGAGTTCTCCAGCCCTGAAAGGTGCTTTTCCCCACAGGTTTGAATCCAATGTGCGAAGAGCATCTGAAAAGGTTAATCTGTTTACCCAACCAGAACAGTTTGCACGTAGAACAAACTAGAAGTTGCCTTGCTAGCCTGCTCCAGATGTCGTATGCTTTGAGAGGCTTTATTTGCATTTGGTATTTCAAAGCTGGTGATCAATTTACAATTATAATTGCCAACAAGATTCTACTTTAACCAGCACTCTGTGAAGGAAAACATCAATTTACATTATCCCGCAGAGCTGGAAAACATCTAATGATTTATAAAACAAAAAATGGGTTTCATCAGGACAAATGAGTACAAAATTGCTGTGGCTGCCCTATGTTTTAATCATTTCCTAATCCAAAATCTTGTGATTTCTTTTTTTACACATTAAATACTCACTGTGGTAGTCCCTAATAAAGCTAATTCTAGGCACTGGGTTATTCAGTTGCTCAGAGAGAATGAAGAGCCCCAAACATCAGTTAAAAATGAGAGAGCTGATGATAAAATAGCCATCTCAGTGGCATTTGTAACTGGATTAACAGGGATCCCCTCTCCATAAGACAGCTCTTATTTTTCGTGTCTCCTTTAAAACACATAAAAATGAGTTAGCTTTCATCTGCTGTTTATAGAGCTCTAGTTTAGGTTCTAGAAGTTCTTAAAAGATCTTAGTTTCTTTAAAACATAACAAGAGAAAGAGAAGAGAGGTCATAAACTATGCATTGATTATATTGAGTTCTCAAAGGTAATTAACATTGGTTTAGTACTTGCTTGGAGCTAGATTCTATGCTGAGTATGTTATGTGTATAATTCCAAGTAATATTTGCAATATGCCCATTGGAAAGCAAGCACTTCCACTGCTGTGGACTGCTATGCTCTGAATGTTCATGTCCCTTCAATACCACGTAACCTGATAACTAAGGCCATAGCATTAGGAGGTGAGACCTTTATGGGGTGATTAAATCAAGAGCCCACGGCTACATAAATTTGATTGGTACCTTTCTAAAGGAGCCTCCAGAGAGGTGCCCTATTCCTTCTGCCGTATAAAAACATAGAAGAAAGGAAGGCACCATTTCTGGTTAGGTCTCTTCCAAACCTCTATGATTGGGGTAAAAAATCTCTGTCGTTTGTGAGCTACTCTATGTATGACATTTTGTCATAGCTACCTGAACAGATTCATCTCTTCTTTCTTCCTCAAAGATAAAGACACTGACCTTTAGCTAAGTTGCCTAAGGTTTTGCAATAAGAGGTGGTCAAAGCTTCAGATAATAGAGTAGATTTCTCAAGTACAATTAAATCCAAGAAAAGGCACAGAGTAGTGTTATCTGGTTCTGAGTTGTATATTATTAGTCTAATAAAATAAAATAATTGATATATAAACTATGTATAAAGTTAAAATGAAAAAAAAAACATAGATCGAAAACTTCCTAAAGAACAAAGATCATGTCTTATCCAGTTTTGGATCTCCTTGTAGAAAGGACCTTATAAACAACACTGTATTGAATTTTATCTGGCCTCCAAATCTTCCCAAATTAAGCATTTTTAGTCTGATTTGCTCTTGAGAAGTTTCTTTAAGTTTCAAAAAAATTCTTTAATCTGTTATATAACCACCTTTCTCTCTATGATTTCCCTCCATTGAGTTTGTCTGATCATGGGGAATGAATGCAATGAGTATTAATAGCATGGCATTAATGTTCAACCTACAAAGATTTCCCCAGAGAGAAGTGTTTGTTCTCAAGTGTCGCTTAATTTTGCATCAACTAAAAAGTGCTTAAAACATACCACTGCTCGATTTTTACAACAAATCAAATTGACCTAAATGTCTGAAGTTATTCTAAACATAAAATTTTTAACAGCTCTCTATGTAATGCAATATTGAGAACTCAATATGGAGAACCACTATTATCATAAAATAAACATTAAATGTAGAATGTTACACTGTGCAAAGAGCTATCTCACTACACAGCTAAGGTGACACACATGACATTATTCTTGTGAATTCCTCCAACACTGAGGTCCAGAATTTGACTTTTTTTTTTTTTAGCTATGCATAAAAGCTAAGCAGACCACCAGAAATTAACATGTTCAAATTGATGACCAAGTGCGATATCAGATATGTTAGAATGCAAGCCTATGGGGACTTCCTATCCAGCTTGGTGTGAAATCGCCTTCTGCCATTTTTGACTAGCTGGATAGACAAATGTTTTGGAGCCTGACTAGGAAAAGTAGGTGTTGACATATTTTTCTTAACCCTAATAAAATAGCCTCACCTCAGAAACTGATCATGATACTCACCTGAACAAAATTCTGATGTTCTGCTGATTCAAGACTCTTTGGACATTTTAAACTAATGTTGCTAAAGTGACCCGGACTCTTGTTTTTCTGTGACTCTAACACAACTTTCCAATTTCCATGGTATAGTTGTTAGGAGTAGCAGCATTTTATTTCCTAACTTTTACTTCTTTAACATAAGGCCTGGTTCTGGCTTTGCTCATGAAAACTATTTCTGTGGTCTCCACACAATGGAATTTGAGGCTTGGGTAGATATTATGGTCATAATTATTAGTTCTCTCTGGAAACATAAAATTTAGTTTAAGTCTTACATGTATGCTGTGTGATACAAATCTACATTATGTCCTTACATATATATATATATATATATATATATATATATATATATATA